>NC_057397.1:69693063-70014629 GCF_019320065.1 Cervus canadensis | reverse complement strand
AGAGCTTGCTCAAACTCATGTCCATTGAGTTGGTGTTGCCATCCAACCATCTCATCCTCTGTCGTTTCCTTCTCCTCCTGCCCTCAATCTTTCCCAGCATCAGGGTCTTTTCAAATAAGTCAGCTCTTCGCATCAGCTGGCCAAAGCATTGGGGCTTCAGCTTCTGATCAGTCCCTCCAATGAATATTCAGGACTGATTTCCTTTACGGTGGACTGGTTGGATCTCCTTGCAGTCCAAGGAGCCTCAAGAGTCTTCTCCAACACCACGTTCAAAAGCATCAATTCTTCAGTGCTCAGCTTTCTTTATGATCCAACTCTCACATCCATGCATGACTACTGGAAAAACCACAGCTTTGACTAGACAGACCTTTGTCGGTAAAGCAATGTCTCTGCTTTTTAATATACTGTCTAGGTTTGTCATAGCTTTTCTTCCAAGAAGCAAGAACCTTTTAATTTCATGTCTGCAGTCAGCATGTGCAGTGATTTTAGAGCCCAGAAAAATAAAGTCTGTCACTATAGTTGTCCCATAACTTCATGGCAAATACATGGGAAACAGTGGAAACAGCGACAGCATGATTCAAAGTGCACAAAATTATGTTTCCCATCCAAACGTTACAGTATCTGACTTTTTACTACCTAAGATTCACTCCTTTGGATTGTGCTTCTTACCTGCTTTCCGTACTGGCAACAAAAGGCTAACTCACACTGAAGAATCAAAGGGTTGTGTTCCAACAAGGATTTCATTGCCATGAATACTTCAGTGAAGATTTTTCTTCATTATTTTTAGTAATACTATCAACCATTTATTGATAGGCTAATGCATACTAAGATACTAGACATTTCACAGTTCTGTTATTTAATCTGTAAAACAACCCTGCAAGACACGCGCTATTATCGTCCATATTTTACAGATGAGAGGCACTTTAGAAGAGTAGTGAAGGAGCACTGGCCTTGAGGAGGGATATACATGATAAAAATTTCAAATTCATCTCTTAATAGGAACTTGTCCTTGGAAGATGTACAGTGTTTCACCTATAAAAACAATGATGATGGTACTTTTCTCCCGAGCTTGCTATAAAAAGTAAATATGCTTGACATGGAGTCTAAAATACAGAGGCTGTGTAAGGGTAGATAAGGAAACAATAATCAGAGGTCAAACAAGCTACCCAAGTCAGCAGCTAAGAAGATCCCCATATCCTGGAGGACTTCTGCTACATTACGGTGGTTTTTGCAAAGGGTACGCACATCTCTGCATCTCTGAGTGCTTCATCTAAATCGGTTTGGATAAAGAAATATAAAATAGGAAGGCAATCGTCATTACAATAACAACAGCAGCAGCAAACGCACTGCAAATTTAACTGCTGTCCCTCAGAACAATCTGTCCTTTTCTACCCTGGGCTATGAAGGTCAACTGGAGATTCAATGATGGCAGCTCCTCTCTCTTGCCTGGCTGCACGTGGTCAGCCCATCAGCCTGTGACACTAACTCTCTGGTATTAGAAGCTCTGTGAGTCAGCGCCAATGATCAGGCTGAGTCATTAAGCAGTGACGCATTGTGAGACTCTGAAGATAGCAATTAAAAATGACCTTTGTTGGTGCATTGGCTGTCTCCATGCCCCTGGCTCCCTACCTTCAAATTAGTATCAGCAAAGAAGTTCCTTCCGGGGACATGAGAAGAAAATGTAATTCTTGAGAAAGATATGATTATACAAGTGAAGAGAAGGAGGAGAGGGAGAGGGTCTCACTCGAGCTATATTTGGTACTAGACATAAACCTTCCATTTTGTTTTCTCATTTGTTCAAATTTGCACAACAAAAAACTGTTTATTTAAAACTCAAACTTTTAAGTGCTCATAAAAAGACTCCCTTTCTCTCTAATTGACATTTTTTTCTTCATTTAGCCATTTATATTGTCCCCAGACACAGTCTTTTGTGTCTAGCTCTTTGCTACAACTATCAAAATAATAAACAAATTCTAAGAAAACAACTTGCTTTTTCTTACCCTCTCCTATTACTTTCTTTAGAAACATAAGAGACAGTCCATCTCATCGTTATCAAATTACAGTTATTTCAAAAAGATTTTTTTCCATATAACACTAAGCCTGTTATAATATTCTCTAATGTTAATCTTCAGGTCTAAACATGTTTCCCAAATAAGAAAAGAAAGTAGAAATCATAAACCCACTTCTTCTTTACTGAATCTTCTGTTTTTTTGAAGAAGCAAACCTTCTCCTTTGGTAAAATATGCCAGCTGGTTCTGACAAACACTTGTGAAACTCCTGTCTTCTTGAAAATAGCAAATATCTGAAAATTCACAAAATTTTTCACAGATTATAAAAAATTAGTTGGAATAGGTGTGCTCTCAGAGGCCCAACCTCCCAAGTTCCAGCCCTGCTTTTCCAGCGGTCTCTCCGGCATTATCAGGTGGAAGTCCTGCGAAAACTTACACTCAGCTTGTTCAAACATGCACTCTCCACCCTGTCCTCCAACCTTCCTCTGACGGAAAAGGGCGTCCTCAGCTTGCTTTGCCAATGTCTTCAGATGCTCCCTCCTGTTTACTACTTTAACTCAGGTCATCGCCGAGGGCTGTGTCTTGGAGTCAATGCTCTGACCTGTCTCCTGTCTTCCATACGCATTGTTGGACCCTTGCTGTCTCTCAAATGACCTAGTGCAGAAACCTTCTCAGTGGTCTTCTTCACCTAATACTCTTCACGCAGTCACCAGCATTATCTTCCTAAAATACAGAATAATTTCCAGCTCCCCACAGAAAACAGTCAGGACACAGCCTAGCATTCATCTCCTCTCTGATCCCATCTCATTCCAGTCTCCCCACATGGCAGATGACACAGCCACAGTGGAAAACTCCCTGTGGCCCCACCATGCTTCACACTTCTTAGACAGTCTGCCTCTGTTGAAGGTAACCTCTTTTCCTGGAATACTCAGCCAGCCTACCTCAATGGCCAGCATACCCCTCCTTCTCCATGCTTTCCCTGACTTGTCAAAGTCAAATCCCTCTTTGACTCATCCCAGTGAACACTATAGTTCTTCACAGTAGCCAATATGATTTTTTTTTTTTTTTAGTCAAACAATATCACTTCCCCACTTAAATGTTTAGAGGCTTCCACTAAACTCAAAGTAATTAATTAGACACTTCTAACCACAAGGCCTTCAAACTGTGGTGCTGGAGAAGACTCCTGAGAGTCCCTTGGCCTGCAAGGAGATCAAACCAGTCAATCTTAAGGGAAATCAACCTGAAAACTCATTGGAAGGACTGGTGCTGAAGCTGAAGCTCCAGTATTTTGGTCATCTGATGTGGACAGCTGACTCACTGGAAACGTCCCTGATGCTGGGAAAGATTGCGGGCAGACGCGTAGAGGGCGTCAGAGGATGAGATGGCTGGACGGTATCACCGATGCCATGGACATGAACTTGGGCAAACTTTTGGAGATGGTGAGGGACAGGGAAGCCTGGCGTGTTGCAGCCCATGAGGCTGCAAAGAGTCAGACATGACTGGGCAATCCGAACAGCAACAACCGCAGTGTACAAGACTTTGCGCTTTTGGTTCTTATCTGTGTCTCCAGATCTCAGGTCACCCTGCTTGGTTTGCCATCTCTTTATGCTTCCACCACACATCTCATTTTTATTCTTTAAAACTCCAAACCATCCCCATCTCATTGCCTTTGCACTTGCCTTTCACTCTACTTGGAATACTTTTTCCAATCATCTTAACATGATTAACTTCTACAGGCTTTCAGAAGGCCTTCAAAAAAGTAGCTACACCAAATGGGTGTCACAAAACTCTACATTTTCCTTCTAACATGCGTTTCCATCTATAGCTAAATCTTTGTGTTTCTGGTCTCCTTCAAGCCCCTTGAGGACAGGTAACTTATCCTTTTGTTTACCTCTGAAAACTCCGCACCTAACACAGAAGCTGACACATTCAATACATGTTTATTAAAAGAAGTAAATGATAAAACAGAGATTTCATTATCCATCGTGTTGAATTTCATTAAATCGTATGTCTGTCTAATTTTCACCCCAGATTGTAAACTTCTTGAGAGCTAGGGACAATATATTAATTATATATTCCCCCCATAGTATTTAGGATATCAGATTGCCAAGTAGGTATTCAATAAAATTCTCTGATTGGAATTGAATTGAGTAACTCTGTCCTTCCTAAGCTATACTTATTTTCCCAAATGTATAAGTCATTGAATTCAGGAAACCTTGGCCCCAGCCTCAGCTCTGCCACTTAAGAACTATGCGACCACTGTCGAGTGGCTAAACTTCTCTGCATCACTGGTGGCTCATATGAAAAGTACGAACGATGAATGCCTCTGCCTAATACACATGGTGGGTATGAGGACTAAATTGTGTGTGTGTTTTTCTCTCAGACTGAACTTACAAACTCTTCCTCATCTTTATAGAGCAGCTTCATACTTTTGCATGCAGATCAGCCAATAATAGCCACCGTTTATTGAGCACCTACAGACTCTAATAAGCATCTTTCATAGGACACATTAATTTAATCATTAAAAGAACCATGCAAAACTAAATGTTAGTATCTTTATTTCATAGAGAAGAAAAATTGACACCTACAGAAATGAAAAAATTTTCATAAGACTGTAGAGTTAGTCACTGTCTATGCTGGGATTTGACTGCAAGTCTGTGTGAACAACTAATTATAAGTAGTAATATTTATCTTTTGTTTTAATTACCCCAAAATTCATTCTTTTCCTGAGAGTTCGCCAATTGCCTTATAAACCCTGTTATCTGTTAGAAACCCAAAGAATCCCTGGAGCCTCTTTTGTTCACTTCCTCCCACCCAGGGTTCTAGGACAGCGCGGGTGTGAGCCCATGCTGAATTTGGCCGTTTCCCCCAAGGCACTGAGTCTTGATCAAGGTGAGAGAGAATGAGTTCATTCTTACCAGCAATGGTTCCTCTACAACACTGTTCTCTAGTCCCTTGACATTTACAACTTCTGAGGTATGCCTCTCTTCTGTTTCAAGCCTGGTTCTCCATTCCGCCCCTCTATAAAATCGCATTCCCTGATAGCTTTCCCTTTTGTCTTGAAATTCACGAGTTTCTGTTGTTAGTATAACAGAACTCCAACAGATAGGCTATGCAGAAAGAAAATAATAAGAATTATAATAAATTTTCAAAAACATAATGAACAAATAAAAATTTTGCTAATGAATGACTGTCCCTATTTATATGTAAACATGTAAACTATTAAGTCACAGACTAAACACCACATAGAAATACATCATAAAAGAGAAATTCTGGGTTTCCCTGGTGGCTCGGTAGTAAACGGTCTGCTTGCCAGTACAGGAGAGGTGGATTCAGTCTGAGATGGCCCCACTTGCTGCGAGCAGCTCAGCTCAAGGCCCTGGGCACCAGGACTACTGAGGCTTTGCTCTAGAGCCCGGGAACCACAACCATGGAGGCCATGCACCGCCACCACTGAGGCCAGCACGCCTTCGAGCCCGCATCCCACGGAGGAGGCCACTGCCTGAGAAGGCCACGCACTGCCCCTGGAGAGGAGCCCCCGCCCGCCGCGATTAGGGGAAGCCTGTGCTGCAACAAAGACCCAGCAGGGCCAAAAACAATAAACAAATACCCCCAGGAGGCCTTTGGCAGTGCACGGAGACATTTAAGGAAAAAATGAATGCCATAAGATCGCCTATGATTAATTGCCAAATGAATAGTTTAGGATATAAAAGAAGGAAAAGAACACAGCACGTTTGCGTAACCCAAGGAACGTTCAGTAAGTACTCACTGAATGAAGTCTGAATATCGCCTTCTAAGGTAAGCCTGAGGCAACTCCACAATGGCAACGACCAGCTCAGTGGTTGGACCAAGAAGAAGCTTCAAAGAACTTCCCAAAGCCAAATTTGAACCCCCAAAAAATGTCATGGCCACTGTTTGGTGGACTGCTGCCCATCTGATCCACTCCAGCTCTCTGAATCCCAGCGAAAGCATTACATCTGAGAAGTATCCTCAGCAAATCAATAAGATGCACCAAAAACTGGAACGCCTGAAGCCAGCATTGGTCACCCGAAAGGGCCCGATTCTCCTCCACAACAGTGCCCGACAGCCTGCTGCACAACCAGCGCTTCAAAGGTTGAACGAGTTGGGCTGTGAAGTTTTGACTCATCTGCCGTATCCGCCTGACCTCCCACCAACCGACTACCACTTCTTCAAGCATCTCAACAACTTTTTATAAGGAAAATGCTTCCACAACCAGCAGGAGGCAGAAAATGCTTTCCAAGAGTGCATTGAAACATGCATTTTTATGCTTCAGGAATAACCAAACTTACTTCTCGTTGGCAAAAATGTGTTGATTGCAATGGTTGATTATTTTGATTTTGATTAATCAAGATGTGTTTGAGCCTAGTTATAATGATTTAAAATTCATGTTCTGAAACTGTTTGCACCAACCTAATATCTAAGTGTAGAATAAAGACAAATAAAATACTATGAAAACAATGCATAATTGCACATAGAGAACTGCCTAGAGACTGAGAAAGCTCTTAAACGAGCCACTTTACCCAACGGGAACACAAGAAAGACTTAGAAGAGAAATACCTGTCTAGATGTTCAAGCATGAACAGAATTGACAAAGGAAGAGGCGAAGAAGGGATATCTAAGAAAAGAGTTAAATATATGCAAAAATTTAGAAACAAATGGTGTTTCTGGTATACAAGCGGAGTGTGAAGGTGGTGGTGATAAGAGATTAGATCCAAATGGAAAGAAAGAGTTAGATTATGGAGGGTCTAGTATGAGATGACATTGTAGACACAAGGATATAAACCTCTCATTGACCAGATCTGAGTCTCATACCTGCCTTTGGAAGCTGGAAAAGAGCCAGTGTCATTCAAACCACCTGAACTGAATGTGGAAGGGAATTTCACTTGAAATACCCTGGAGGAAAAAAAAAAAAAAAGAAATACCCTGGAGGATCATCAGGGCGCTATCATCAGAAAAGTAAATAGATGCAAGGTGGGAAATAGCTGATCATACCTATTATTACCTATTATTATTTCTCCTAAGGAGAAGATTAAAATAGCTACATCACAATCTGTTAAGCCTTAGAATTCAATAATATTTATACTTTTACTCATGAATAATAATTTAAGTTTCACAGTGTGTTGACATCTGTGTAAATCTGCTAGACAGCAAACACCTACAGGGCAAGGATATTATCTGTCTTGTAATGATCATGTTTAGTGCCCAGTAGGTACTCAACTAAATGTATCTAATAAACAAATGAATGAATAGATATATTACTTTACTTCATGTTCACCATCAATTTTACAAGGTGGGTAGTTTTATTTTCATTTTATAGATAAATTTTCTAGGTAACTGATAAACTTTTGGGTGAGAAATATATAATCAGATGATTTTACTTTTAGACACTGAATATTAAGATGGAACTTATAGAATTTCTCTAATAATGTTGTAATGTTTCCTAGAGGGGAAAAAAAAAAAATGTCGTTCTAAATGCCTGGTTTCTTTTGCTATAGCGACACCTACTGTTACTGCCAATACTTTGCTTTTAGAAAGAAATATTTGAAAAATAACGATATGTTTAAGCCCTAATTAAGAAGACTCTTCATATGATTTTTATTTTAATGTTTTAACTTAGAAATTGTAGTATTTAGGAAGGTTAAAAGAAAAGGTATATAATTTATACACTTATAAAAGTGTATAATTTATACACTTTTGAAATATGTATGAATGAAACACTATCAAGTACTGTTAAGTAATTGACAATAAAACTATCATTACCACATCTCTCTACATATATGAACACTCATATATTCATATTGCATATGCACATATAAGGCATTTAAAAAAATAATTCTAATACTTTTAATTGTAAGCCTAGAAAACTAGACATTTTGTCACCTTAGTAAGCCTTGTAACATTTGAAATGCAGTATTAAAATTGTAGAATGTTTATTCTAATGTGCTAAAGAATAACATTAAAATGTATATTTTGAGTATTATTAAAGATAGCTTATGTATTCACTTATACTCACTGTATTGAATGAAGTTTTCATTCAGGTTTTTCTCTTTTTTAAGGACTAGAAAGAACACTAAGAGGACACTAAGCCCATCCCACAGAACCTAAGAAACTTGCAATTTAATTAGCTTCAGAAATGTAAGTAACTCCTCTATTTCCATAGCACTCTGGAAACATAAAGTTGACACCTTACTTACTTTGTATATGTCAGTATTTTTAAGACTTGTTTGGTTTTCATTTTTTGGAAACAAAGACAATAATTTATCTAAAGTTGTCTAGGTTAGGAGTTCAGTTCAGTTCAGTTCAGTTCAGTTGCTCAGTTGTGTCCAAGTCTTTGCGACCCCATGGACTGCAGCATGCCAGGCCTCCCTGTCCATCACCAACTCCCGGAGCTTACTCAAACTCATATCCACTGAGTCGGTGATGCCATCCAACCATCTCATCCTCTGTCATCCCCTTCTCCTGCCCTCAATCTTTCCCAGCATCAGGGTCTTTTCAAATGAGTCAGTTCTTCACATCAGGTGACCAAAGTATTGGAACTTTAGCTTCAACATCAGTCCTTCCAATGAACACCCAGGACTGATCTCCTTTAGGATGGACTGGTTGGATCTCCTTGCAGTCCAAGGGACTCTCAAGAGTCTTCTCCAACACCACAGTTCAAAAGCATCAATTTTTTGGCACTCAGCTTTTTTCACAGTCCAACTCTCACATCCATACATGACCACTGGAAAAACCATAGCCTTGACCAGATGGACCTTAGTTGGCAAAGTAACATCTCTGTTTTTTAATATGCTATCTAGGTTGATCATAACTTTCCTTCCAAGGAGTAAGCGTCTTTTAATTTCATGGCTGCAATCACCATCTGCAGTGATTTTGGAGCCCAAAAAAATAAAGTCTGACACTGTTTCCTCTGTCTCCCCATCTATTTCCCATGAGGCGATGGGACCAGATGCCATGATCTTAGTTTTCTGAATGTTAAGCTTTGAGCCAACTTTTTCACTCTCCTCTTTCACTTTCATCAAGAGGCTTTTTAGTTCCTCTTCACTTTCTGCCATAAGGGTGGTGTCATCTGCATATCTGAGGTTATTGATATTTCTCTCGGCAATCTTAATTCCAGTTTGTGCTTCTTCCAGCCCAGTGTTTCTCATGATGTACTCTGCATATAAGTTAAATAAGCAGGGTGACAATATACAGCCTTGATGTACTCCTTTTCCTATTTGGTACTCTTAGTCATTTGGAGCAATTTCCTTTTTATACAGATATTTATAGATATTGATGAATGTATATGATGACAGCTACAGAGATATGGATCCATATCTACAGCCAAACTTAACCCTCCTGCCTGGTCTTCTACATTATCACAAAGCTGTGATTTCCCTGGTGGCCCAGAGGGCAAAGAGTCTGCTTACAATGCTGGAGACCCGGGTTCAATCTCTGGGTCAGGAAGATACCCTGGAGAAGGAAATGGCAACCCACATCAGTGTTCTTACCTGGAGAATTACATGGACTCGGGCAGGCTACCGTCCATGGGGTTGCAAAGAGTCAGACATGACCAAATGAGTTTCACTTATACTAAGAAGAAAAAGGTCAATATTCATATTTTGAGGGGAACACTAGACAGTCACAAAGAAGGACAGAAAGAAATGCAAGAATGGTGAAAAATGAAGCAAGTTGTTAGAGATAATCTTCAGATATAAAAAGTAATTAACAATATCTGACGAAATGAGGAGTTTCATATATTAATAAATGGAATTTGGGAAGAAATGATAAGTTCCAACTTGGATTGTTGCAGAGGACTCCAAAATAAATAGGGACTATGAACTGGATTTTTTTTTTTTCAATGGATTGTCTTATAGTTGCAAAGAAGAACAGGGAAACTTTAGGGGTTGAAGGAAAGGAGTCAAGTTTAGAAAAAATAGTGTGAGGTCAAGACTATTTAACGTGCATTCAGAGAAAGTGCTGGATTAGTTTGCCTAGAGAGCAGGGATCCTAGACAGGCTGGAGGATTAGTGTCAGAAAAGGTAGATTCATAACTTACTATGAACTGTGCTGAATGTGACACTAAAGAGTTGGTAGTCCATCTATTTGGCAATTTAACTTTGAAAGATTTTGATCACAGGGATGACATAAGTAGTCCTTTCACAAGGATAATGAAAGTAGTATTTTAGGAATAAAATACTATGAAAAGTACATGACAGACAGGGGAGGCTAAAGATAGAGGTGCCCAGATGAAAGTTGCTCATTCAGGTATTAGTTCAGGTATGAAATTGTAAGAGTCTGAATTACATTGGTCAGGCTGAAAGCAGTAAGGAAAAAAAAAAGGATGATGTCAAGATTAAATTTAAAGGACTTGGAAAATAGCAAGGATCCTTATATTAGGCTTGAGTGTGGATGCAGGTTACAAAGAGCAAGAAGAAAATAAAATAGAACGATGACTCTCATAGATTGTCAGCTGTCCTGCAGCCTGAAACCTTCAGAATGGCACCCATCAAGTAGGTGTAAGTACTTCTAGAAGAAGAAAAGAGAATAAGAGCAAAATTGTTCAGAACAGAAGACCGGAAAAGTACACAGAATGTGCAAGGATTGATGGAATTACAGAATGAAAGGATATTCTGCAAATACTAATGACTATACCAGCCAAGCCCATTTGTACAAAATCTAAGCTACCTGGACTAAGCAACAGAAAAAGATAGAGGAGAGAGAAGAAATAAGAAAAAATGAGCAAATGGCAAGCAGCCAAGAAGACAAGCAAAACAACTGTCAGGGGAGAATGGAGGCATTGGAAGTGATGAAAAGCTGCCACATTGACAAAAAAGAATTATTATTAACAATGGAGATAGAGGTGCTAGTACAGCTCTGAAGTCTAACAGGACTACAAAATTCAATGCTAACCATTTAATCATCATTACAGTGACTATTTCCAGGAGCAAAAATTAAGAATCCATGTAGAATCAATCCAGGTTTACTCATAAATTCAATGGGTAGAATGCTAGGTGTTTGACACTTAAGGAGGTGGGAAGGAGAGAAATTAAGGGAAAAGAGATTCAAGTCATGAAAGTCATCTCCCAAGGCCCCTGCTGTCTCTTATAGGAAAGTTCTTCCCTGGGCTTTGCTGACAGCACCCAACTCAGCTTCATTCAGTCCCCGCACAAATGTCGCCTCCCCAGCCTCACTAGCTAAACGAACCCCTCACTCAGTCAACTCAGTCACTCTTTAACTCCCTAATATGCTTCTATTTTCTTTATATAACTTACTGTTATCGGAAATTATATTGTGCCTTTCGAGTATTTTATTTTCTGCCTTGACTGAGGGCAAGCACATCGTCTTGCTCATGACTGTATTATGCAGCTTTGAAAAGTGCCTAAGTGTTTGTTGACTGAATGCATAATGACATTTTCACATTGATGTTCTAATTGACACAGACCTAGGTTGAAATTCTAGGTCTGTGTGAATTAGCAATTTCCATCTCCAGATTTGTAGTGGAAATGTGTTTTCTTTCTCCCCAGCACATTTTGGAGAACCTCCCATCGCTAATCACAGTCCAATTGGCCCAGGAGAATGGACTCATCTTCCAGCTCCAAGGCCGCAACAAACACAGGATGGGCCACTCAGGGAACCCAATTACCCTGGCCTCGGTGGCTTGTCCATGGGTTGGCATGGAATCTAAATCAAGTCAGTTCAGACTCATTCCCAGGGCTTTTTCTGGAACTATCCGGTACATATACTCTCTGGGATCTCTTGCAATTAAAATGTAAGCTTGAAGCCACCAGCAACCCTTTGTGTTACTGCATGGGAGCAGCTACCAGAAAATAAATCCCACGTGGAGGAAAATCCACGAGATGCGGAAAAAGACAAATTTCTGATGACAAGGTTTGATTCCCTGTATTTGATGATGCTCACAGCTTTCCCAGAATGTGAGACAATCAAAGCCTCTGTTTAAGATAATTCGAGATGGATTTCTGTCACATGTAATAGAGAGAGTCCTCACTGGTGAAAATTGTGAGAATTTGGGAGAGTCTCAATTTCATTATTGGAAAAGCAGGGATAATAACACCTATGGGTGCTGGCAAAAAGTCAGTAATAGTTTAAATTATAGAAACAAAAATAAAATACTTCATACAGAGTAGATACCCAGGAAATAGTAAAAAGTGGCACCTGAATTATTTATAAAAATATCCTAGCAAGAGTAACAGCAGCAGAGGTCACAGTCTGTGGGGCGTAATTGCTAGTATTCAGAACAAGCAACAGAAAGACACTTTAATGTCAGATCTGTCCCTAAGGGAAAGTCTTATGTGAGGCAAGTTTGGACGTAAAATGTAAAACGACAGAAGAGAGAAGATAGATTCGAGACAGATATGGACATGAGGGAAAAATAAAACAGTAAAGCAAATTAGGTCAGCAAGTTAGGGACACAAGTTGATAAGAGAGGATAGAGAAGTGAGGTTTGAAATACTAGAGACAAAAAATACATATACAGGTGGGCAAGGGACAGTTGAGATGGTATTGTCATCATATGCACTCATCCTATCACAGAGACGCTGAGCTGATTCGCTGCACCAAAAGACACATCTTCAAAATGTCAGAAACTTTGCCTAATGTAGTATATCTTGAATCAATTTACCCCAATTAATCAAAGCTAGATACAGACATCCTCTTGAAATACATACTGTTTTCTTTCTCAAGCGAAAAACAAAGCTTTAAACAATCTTCCTCACTCTGAAAGAGAAAATGAATATCTGTGCATGACTTGAGAAGAGATAGTCCTGGAACCAGCTGGATCAATCCTCTACACTATTTAACATCAAAAAGGCAGCTGGTCACAGTATCTGTAATTCTTTAATCAACCAAATATTGTTGAGCATTACTGTATCGAGCAATTATGCAAGCAGTTCCCAGTGAGAAGAGGAATGTATTTCCCTATCATGGGTTCAAAGTTAAATGAAAATAAATATAAATGTATATATGAGCAAAAAAGAAGAAATGTCACTCAGTCGTGTCTGACCCTTTGCAACCCCTTGGACTACATAGTCCACGGAATTCTCCAGGCCAAAATACTGGAGTGTGTAGCCGTTCCCTTCTCCAGGGGATCTTCCCAACCCAGGGATCGAACCCAGGTTTCCCGCATTGCAGGCCAATTCTTTATGAGCTGAGCCACCAGGGAAGTCCGTATATGAGCAAATGTAATTCATTTATCTACAAGCCTTGTCTGATGAGGAATTTGAGAAGAAACATCAGAGAAGACTAACAACAACAGGTTAAGAGAGACTTCACAAAACTGTGTGCCAAAAAAGTAGAGTTTTCCAGTGAATCCAGATTAAAGTCAAAACCTCACTCATCCTCTAAAATCTAATCCAAATGTCACTTCCTCCAAGAGGTCTTTTTGGTATCGTACCTTCCCCTAAAAGAGCTGATTTCTTTTTCAACCATGTTTTGTCCATAACCCTGTTAGGACATTCTTCACTATAAAGTACTCTTTCTTTACTTTTTTCCCTTTCACCTCCATTAACTCAGTCCCAAAACTATGACCTCGTTAAAAGCACATCCTTGTAGACCTAGAACTTAATGCAAAACCTGGCACCAGGCAGGTGAGCAATAAGAGAATGGCAACTAAAAGAATGGGCACAGCAAACCTGAAGTGCTTTACATTGCTACTCAAATGAGCCAGTTTTGGCAAACCTTATCATTATTCTGACAGCTGTCTGTGAATTAAGATCACATGAGTTTAAAAGGATAAGTGAATTGATTGTTTGAGCATTTGCTAATCTCAAAATTTCTCATAACTTAAAAAATACCATCATCTAGGAGCTTCAAAGATATTTTCTTATTACTTACACATACAAGTTAATTCATGGATGAATGAATGAAAAATATTCTTGTGTCTTTATCATCTTTTCATTTCTTTAGTGGAAGTTAATTTCAGACCTGTATGCTTAGCTGAAGATAGCAAAGCTATTCTACTACTATAATATTGAAGAATTCACTCCTCAAATGCAAGTTTACTGTCTGTTAATATTCACAGCATTTTCCTGTTCTCCATTGTTACCTCATTGAGTCAACCAATGGGTCAGAGTGTTTTCCAAAATATGAAAATGCTATTAAGATTCATCTGAAGGAATAACCTAAGAGTTCTAAGTTCATTACAATATCATAAAGGCAATTCCTGTGATATAGCATATACTGAGAATTCAGAGTCAAATGTTACAGACAACTTAAAGGGAAAATGTGACCCAAGGTTAATATGCAGACTTGTTAATGTAGAATAATGAGTGGTTAAGAGCACACACTCAAAGGTAGTGTGTTTGAGCTTGACTCCACCACTTGTAGCTATGGAATTTGAACAAGTTACTTCATCCTTCTAACCATCTTTATCATCTGTAAAATGAGAATACCAATAATAATGCCTACCTACAGATTAGATATTCCATGTGAAATAAAACTTTCAGTACATTTTTAGCTATTACTATTATTATTATTATTGCCCTATGATTATGAAGATATTTTAGGGCACGGGTTTAACTGAGTCTTTCTAAAGCTTCCTGACATACACAGTGAGATAAGGATTATACCTCTTTCCCACAATAAGGCAAAGTTGTTGTCTGAGGAGGCTTTACAAGTATCTGAGAAAAGAAGTGAAGTGAAAGACGGGGGAGAAAGGGAAAGATATGTCAAATGAATTCTGCAATGTTCCAGAGAACAGCAAGGAGAGGTAAGAAAACATTGCATTGTTCTTAAGTGAACAATACAAAGAAATAGAGGAAAACAATAGAATGGGAAAGACCAGAGATCTCTTCAAGAAAACTGGAGATGTCAAGTGAACATTTTATGCAAGGATGGGCACGATAAAGGAGAAAAGGTAAGGACCTAACAGAAACAGAAGATATTAAAAAGAGGTGGCAAGGATACACAGAACTATACAAAAAGAGATCTCAATGACCTGGATAACCATGATGGTATAGTCACACAACGAGAGCCAGACATCTTGGAGTGTGAAGTTAAGTGGGCCTTAGGAAGCATTACTACGATTTGTTTGTAGTGGAGGTGATGAATTCCAACTGAGCTATTTCAAATCCTAAAGATGGTGCTGTTAAAGTGCTACACTCAATATCAGGAAATTAAGAAAAATCAGCAGTGGTCACAAGACTGGAAAAGGCCAGTTTTCATTCCAATCCCAAAGAAGGGCAATGTCCAAGAATGTTCAAACTAACATACAGTTGAGCAATTTCACATGCTAGCAAGGTAATGCTTAGAATCCTTCGAGCTAGGTTTCAGTAGCATATGAACCAAGAACTTCCAGATGTATACGCTGGATTTAGGAAAGAAAGAGGAACCAGAGATCAAATGGCCAACATTCATTGGACAATGGAGAAAGCAAGGGAAATATATATATATATATTTCTGCTTCATTGACTATGCTAAAGCCTTTGACTGTGTGGACCACAACAAACTCTGGAAAATTCTTAAAGAGATGGGAATACCAGACCACTTGTCTCCTGAGAAACGTGTATGCCAGTCAAGAAGCTACAGTCCTGGACGTGGAGCAATGGACTGGTTCAGAACTGGGAAAGGAGTATGTCAAGGCTGTATATTGTCACCCTGCTTATTTAACTTATATGCAGAGCACATCATGAGAAATGCCGGCTGGATGAAGCACAAGCTTGGATCAAGACTGTTGGGAGAAATAACAACCTCAGATATGCAGATGACACCACTCTAATGGCAGAAAGGGAAGAGGAACTAAAGAGCCTCTTGATGAGGGTGAACGAGAAGAGTGAAAAAGCTGGCTTAAAGCTCAGCATTAAGAAAGATAAGATCATGGCATCTGATCCCATTACTTCATGGCACATAGTAGGGGAAAAAGTGGAAACAGTGACAGATTTTATTTTCTTGAGCTCCAAAATCACTGTGAATGGTGACTGCAGCGATAATATTAAAAGATGCTTGCTTCTTGGAAAAAAAAGCTATGACGAACCTAGACAGCATATTAAAAAGAAAAGATATCACTTTGTCAACAAAGGTATGGATAGTCAAAGCTGTGGTTTTTCCGATAGTCATGTGAGGATATGAGAGTTAGAACATCAAGAAGGCTTAGTGTCGAAGAATTGAGGTTTTCAAATTGTGGTGCTGGAGAAAACTCTTGAGAGTCTCTTGGACTGCAATGAGATTGAACCAGGCAATCCTAAAGGAAATCTACCCTAAATATTCACTGGAGCTAAAACTCCAATACTTTGGCCACCTGGTGCAAAGAGAAAATTCATTGGAAAAGACCCTGATGCTGGGAAAAATTGAAGGCAGAAGAAGGGGACGACAGAGGATGAAATGGATGAATAGCATCACTGACTCAATGGACATGAGTTTGAACAAAATCCAGGAGATCATGAAGAACAGGGAAGCCTGCCACGCTCTAGTCCATGGGGGTGCAAAGAGTCAGACACTGCTTAGTGACTGAACAGCAAGCAGCATCTCCTTCACACCCAGCAAACTCCAGGCTAATAAAGTAGATATACAATTCCTGAATCAACAAAGAATAAATGATTTAGAATTGGATAATATTAACCTTTGAAAGGACACTGCCATCTATACAGACAAGAAAAAAAAGAGGTTTCCAGAAGGGTTGAGAACCATCTGGTAAAATGTTCTTCATCACAGAAATGCATAACACAACACTGAGGGATGCTCACTCCAAACATTGCCCTGAAACTTACTTCTTGATTTGTTTATTTTAATCAGAGGATAATAGGTTTACAATACTGTGTTGATTTCTGCTGTAGAACAAAGCAAATCAATCATAAATATATATATATATATATCCCATGGACAGAGAGACATGTCTAACTCCTTGCGAACCCGTGGACAGCAGTATGCCAGGCCTCCCTGTCTTTCACCATCTCCCAGAGTCTGCCAAATTCATGTCCACTGAATTGGAGATGCTACCCAAACATATCATCTTCTGCCACCCTCTTCTCCTCCTGCCCTCAATCTTTCCCAGCATCAGAGTCTTTTTCCAATGAGTCGACTCTTTGCATCAGGTGGTCAAAGTATTAGAGCTTCAGCTCTAGCATCATTCCTTTCAATGAGTATTCAGGATTGATTCCCTTTAGGATTGATTGGTTTGATCTCTTTGCTGTCCATGGGACTCTCAAGAGTCTTCACCAGCACTACAAATGGAAAGCATAAATTCTTTAGCATTTAGCTTTCTTTATGGTCCAACTCTCACATCCATACATGACTACTGGAAAAACCATAGCTTTGACTATATGGACCTTTGTTGGCAAGTGATATCTTTTTTTTTTTAATACATTGTCTATTTTTTTCATAGCCTTCCTTCCAAGAAGCAAGTCTCTTCTAATTTCACGGCTGCAGTCACCAATCACCATGACTTTGGAACCCAAGAAGAAAAAATCTGCCACTGCTTCCACTTTTCCCCCTTCTATTTGCCATGAAGTGATGGGATTAGATGCTATGATCTTAGTTTTTTTTTTAATGTTGAGATTTAAACCAGCTTTTTCACTCTCCTCCTTAACACTTATCACACGGTTCTTTAGTTCCTCTTCACTTTCTGCCATTAGAGTGGTATCGTCTGCGCATCTGAGGTTGTTGATAATTCTCCCAGCAATCTTGATTCCAGCTTATGATTCATCTGGCTGTGTATTTCGCATGATGTACTGTGCGTATAAGTTAAATAAGCAGGGTGACGATATACAGTCTTGTCATACTCCTTTCCTACTTTTGAACTAGTCAGTTGTTCCATGTAAGGTTCTAACAGTCTATAGCTTAGGACACCTTAGCAACTAAACAACCACCACTGGGGGCCCAGTGGGAACGAATCTGCCTGCCAACGCAGGAGACACAAGAGATGTTAATTCGACCCCTGAATCAGGAAGATCCCCTGTGTAAGAAATGGCAACTCACTCCAGTGTTCTCGCCTGGGGAGAGGAGCCAGGCAGGCTTCAGTCCCTGGGGTCACCAAGAGTCAGGCGTGAGTGCGTGTGTGTTAATGCTACTTTCCCAATTCTTCCCATGCTGTCCTTGCCCCTCTGTGCCCACAAGTCTGTTCTCAAGGTCTGGGTCACCATTCCGCCTCTGCAAATAGGTTCATCAATACCATTTTCCTGTATTCCACGTATATCTGCTAGTATACGATATTTGTTTTTCTCTTTTTGACTTTCTTCACTCTGTATAACAAATTCTAGATTCCTACACTTCATTACAAATGACTCAAGTTTGTTCCTTTTATGGCTGGGTAATATTCCGTTGTATATATGTACTACAACTTCTTTATCAGTTTATCTGTTAATGGGCATCTAGGTTTGCTTCCATGTCCTGGCTATTATAAACAGTCCTGCAATGAACATTGTGGTACATGTGTCTTTTTGAACCGTGATTTTCTCAGGGTATATGACAAGTCGTGGAGATTGATGGATCATATGGCAGTTTTATTCCTAGTTTTTAAAGAAATCTCCATACAGTTCTCCATAGTGACTGTGTAAATTTATATTCCCACTAACAGTGCAAGAATGTTCCCTTTTATCCACATCCTCTCCAGCATTTGTATTTGTAGATATTTTATGATGGCCATTCTGATTGGTGTGAGGTGACACCTCACTGTGGTTCTGATTTTCATTTCTCTATTAATGAGTGATGTTGAACATCTTTTCATGTGTTTACTGGCCATCTGAGTATCTTCTTTGGAGAAATGTCCATCTAGGTCTTCTGCCCACTTTTTGACTGGGTTGTTTGTTTTTCTGGTATTGAGCTACATGAGCTACTTGTATATTTTGGAGATTAATTCTTTGTCAGTTGTTTCATTCACTATTATTTTCTCCTTTTCTGAGGGCTGTCTTTTCACTTTGCTTATAGTCTCCTTCACTGCGCAAAAGCTATCAGCAGATGAATGGATAAAGAAGTTGTGGTACATACACACAATGGAATATTACTCGGCTATGGAAAGGAACACATTTGAGTCAGTTCTAATGAGGTGGATGAATCCAGAGCTTATTATACATGGTGAAGTAAGTCAGAAAGAGAAAGACAAATACCATATATTAACACATACATATGGAATCTAAAAAGATGGTCCAGACAATCCTACATGCAGGGCAGCAAAGGAGACATAGACATAAAGAACAGACTTTTGGACCCATGGGGAGAAGGAGAGGGCGGGACGATTTGAGAGAGTAGCATTGAAAATATGCATTACCATATGTAAAATAGATGACCAGTGAAAGTTTGATGTATGACGCAGGGCACCCAAAGCCGGTGCTCTGCGACAGGCTGGAGGGATGGAGTGGGGAGGGAGGTAGGAAGGGGGCCTCAGGATGGGGGGACACATGTGTGCCTGTGACTGACTCATACTGATGTATGGCAAAAACCGTCACAATATTGTGAAGTAATTATCCTTCAAGTAAAATAAATAATTTTTTAAAAAAGAAAACAACTCCTTAATCATATTGTGACTTTATTAAAACCATAATGTCTAGCTCTTGTAAACAATTTAGAAGTATACATGAAGATTACATAAATAAACACAAGTTACAAGCAGGCAGAGGAGAGATAATAAATCAAATCTGACTAGCACAGCTAGATCCTAAAAGCCAATTTGGTTACTCTTTGAACATCTTGCCAACTTCCATGTGTAAGATAACATGCTACATTGGGTGAATTTAAGTGTTACATTTAATTACTTGATCTGCCTGTCTTATGTTAGTCAGTGGAGAAATATTTATTATGCTCCACACAGATGAGTAATTTTAGAAACCATGTTAGCAGGAAACCACCCAAGGGTGGAATCAATGCTAAGCCTCTAAAAAGTGTTCTCTCTTCTCTTAAAACTCCTGGAAGGCAGGAAATACCTTGTGTTTTTCTCTATGTGCCTTGTCCACCATTCACCCTCAAATGACACTAACCTAGAATAAAGAAGACATTAGAAGAGAGCTATCCTTCAAAACTAACATTAATTAATATGTCACAGTTCACAGAGTACTTCTATTATGAGTGAGGAAAGCTAGTTTCAGTAAGGATAAGCACTGCAGGTACTAAAATATGGAACCCAACTCTTAAAACGCTTTATTGCCCAGAGTGTAGTTAGGCAGGTCCAGACTTCACTCACCACTCAATTGCTCTTTTGCAGCATGCAGACCCACCAGCTGTCCTGAAAGACGTGATTCTCATTCTTGGCTATTGTAGCCCTCTACAAAATGTACCAAAAAGCCTCTGAAAATAACTAAAGTGATTCTTTCCTTTGAACTGGCTTTCAGATCATCCTTTTCCATAAATTTTTCCTGGTCATTCACACTCTGCAAAATAATAGTGATTCAATTCCTCATTCACTAACTCTCTGGTAACTGCCATACTTCAGCATGGATATAACTGAATCTTTTTACAGTATTTCCGTTAAGTATTTGTATGTAAAATCGTATGTACACTCTGCTTTGTCTCCAATGATAGCTTCTTAATGACTGAAGTATTTCAGGCATTTAATTCAGTGTTCTGCACAGTTTGAGTACTCACCAAATATATGCAATGCTTTTATTCTAATAAGCTACCTGTTGAGCCACAAGGGAAGCAATGTTCATTACCTAATCACAAAGCAAATGTAAAGAAGGCTGCAAATTTATGATGTTTGGCTTTGACTTTTATATATATAAGTCCTAGTTATATTGTGACTCTAGGATACTGTATGATAGACCTCATTAAAAAGGGTCCCCTGATGTAATAAACCTGAAATAAACCATCACGTTTACTCCCAGTTCTATCACTTGTTACTTTTAATACTTGAAGTTAGTCAGTCTACTCTTAGACTCAGTTTTCCCATCTTTAAAATGGAAATTGTTGGGGAGAACACTTACCACCATCCACTCATTCCAGATATTCTCTTCCAGGAGGAATTCTTTCATTGGAATAATATTCCCCGCCAATGGCTGCATCATCCATGCCCCCTCCTTCATCAGGCCTGTCCTCCTTCTAGGAGAAAAGGAGTATTTTGCCTGACTTTGAGTTTGGTAACATAGTAGCTGATATTCCTTTTTCTTCCCTTTCTTTTTGGAATCTTCCTGCCTTCATGTTATTTATTACCGCCATCAAATCTCAAAAGGGAAAATATTACAACACAAGCTTGTCTTATGATATTATATTTGGTAGAACATAAAACATTTTTATGTGTGAGGAGTTAGTATTTGATTTTAATAATTCTATCATTTATTTCATAGTAAGTTTTTAAAGGAGATTGATTTACTCATTCAATCAGATGATGGCTTTCACTAAATCTACTAAATAAACTTAAATACTAAATAAACTTAAGTGAATATTTGTAACTGTGCTTGAAATGAAACCTCTTCCATCCAACAGATTCCATTATACGTGGTTTATTTAGTAATATTTTAAACTTCTAAATAGCTGAAAGAAAATGCTGGATACAGTCTAAGAGTTTAGAGATATGGCTTAGATTCAGAGAGTCATCAGAATATTGGCTGCAAAGATTTTTAAAAGTCTGGTACTTTTATCATAACTTTACCTCTGTGAACTTTACTGATTTTTAAACATGATCTTGTAACTCTGAAAAAACAAAAACTTGCAATGAGCACATCAGATAATTCTGCATGCTTTTCACCCAAGAACTGCAGTCTTCTACTGGCCATAACATCCTTCCACAGCCTAAAGTGACAATAGGTAAATTATTATGACTTTCATTCATTGTCCTAAGTAAGGTTGAACAAAACAGATATAGCCCATGTTTTCACAGAGATCACATTTGAAACAAGAGCATGGCTACACAGTTAAGCCATTTTTCAGTAATTCATAAGCCAACCTTGATAATCATAAAGTTGATAGTTCTCACTTAAACTAAAATTGTTGTTGCTCTTTTAGTTGCTAAGTCATCTCTGACTCTTTCTCAACTCCGTGGACTGTAGCCCACCTAGCCATCTCTTCATGGGATTTCCCAGACAAGAATATTGCAGTGGGTTGCCATTTCCTTCTCCAGGGGATATTCCTGACCTAAAGTCAAACCCATATCTCCTGCATTGGCAGGTGGATTCCTTACCACAGAGCCACCTGGGAAGCCCAAACTAAAATCGGCAAGACTCAAACTCTTTATTTTTGAAATAAAGTAATTTTTGAAAGAAAAGTAGTATTTATTGGGTATAATCTTGTAAACATTATCTTATTTAATTCTCTTAAAACACTTAAGAAAAATATTGTTTTCACTCTTTAATACATGAAAGAAATGAGACTCACTGAGATTACAAAATACGAAAGAGGTCATACACATTGGTTAATGAAGAAAGAGACATTTCACTCCACTAGATATCAAAGCCTCATATATCTCTGCTAGAATCAGATAAGTTAATGCCAATTATATCCCATGGACTTCCCAGGTGGCTCAGTGGTAAAGAATCCATCATCTCAATGCAGGAGCTGCAAGAGACACTGGTTCGATCCCTGAGTCGTGAAGATCCCCTAGAGGAGGAAATGGCAACCCTCTCCAGTATTCTTGTTGCTGGATAACCCATGAACGGAGGAGCCTGGTGGGCTACATTCCATGGGGTTGCAAAGAGCTGGACATGACTGAGCCAAACACACACATGCATTCTAGGGTTCAAATTCCTAAAGAGAGATTTTTTACAGCATTGCCTTGATCTGGTCATATCCCAATTCCAACTTGCTATTACAATAAGGAAGATTTCTAAGGATAAAAATGATGTATATAAAGACTTTAGTCATAACTTTTGTAGATAGCAATGTAGACTTTACTTGTCCTGTGTGTCCCATTCTATGTACCAAAAAGCCATTCACACCATAGACAGTCAATAAATGTTGAATTAAAATGTTAATACATAAAAGATAAAGCAAATTATAGCCAATAGGATTGGTTCCATAAAGTTTACATTATTCTTAACAGATACCATTATCAAAGAGACATATCAACACTTTAGGATTACTAGACCGAACTTCTTTAAAAGATATCCTTGCTCACATATAACATAACTCTTCATTTAAAAGTGTGCTGAAAGTGTTAGTCAATTGGTCATGTCTGACTCTTTGCAGCCCACTGGGCTGTAGCCTACCAGGCTTCGTATCCATGGAATTCTCCAGGCAAATACATTAAATATACAAATTCTCCAGGCCATTTTCTCTCCCAGGAGATCTTCCCAACCCAGAGATCAAACCCGGGAATCTGCATCACAGGCAGGTTCTTTACACTCTGAGTTACCAGGGAAGCCCTAAAATTGTGTTCAGTGGGGCCAAATCAGTCATGCTCCATCTCTCAGGACTCTATTTGTGAGAACAGTTGAACTGAGTCAGAATACAGCAATATAATTCTCTGGTTCAGTTGCTGGCTGGCTCTGCCTCTTAATAGCTGTGGGGCTTTACACAAGTAATTAACATCTCTGTGCCTTGGTTTCTACATCTGCAAAGTGAGAATGATAATAGCATCTATTGTATAGTGTTGTTGTGTTAAATGAATTACTCTATGGACATTGCTTACAAGTGTACCTGACACATAGCAAGCATTATATGTGTTAGCTGTTATTGCTGTCGCTATATTGTCGTTGCCATTTTAGAAATTCAGTACCTCATGTCCATAACCCCATAATCCACAAAGGGCTTGAAGGATGAGATTACGGCCAGCCAGAATCTCTTCCTCAGGAGTTCTGTGTTGTGAAACAGACCATAGACGTGTCCCTACAGAAGTTAGAAGAGCTGAGATGCAGAAAGTGAGGGCTCCAGGCTGGGCAATAACTGCTCCATGAACCTGTCAATGTCCTCTAGTCAAAGACCATCAGCAACACATCTGCAGTTCTATGAACTGGATTTACTGACTCATTGCAAGCAGGAGTTCTGTAACACCAGGAATCACAGGACATTTCAGTAAGAGGATATTAGAAATAATTTGCTATAGGATTTGGGCTTATTGTAGGTGATTTTGAGGAGCATTCAAGAAAAACAGGTATCTTCCCTGCATTGGATACTATCTGGAAGAGGAGTGATTCTCTGATTGGATATCTTAATTTGTATCTAGACAATGAGAATAATAAGATCAAGTTAAAGCTAAAATTGTTAAAGAAGCAGTAGGTACTCACTATTAGCCAAGCAAGGGGGATGTTTGTTCATTTTTGTGGTTTGAACAATGCTTTTACCTCTGTCAGTTCAAACATGATCATGAAGTGGTCTTATTTTTTCTTGCTCTCCAGTGGCAAAGGAGTCTTGTCTGAGGTTGCTGTTCTATGAAAGTTTCTTAGATTGAACAGGAGAATGCCGCAGATTCACTGAGAATGCCAGGCCAGCTCCCAGCTAATAGCGGCTGCTTTTCTCTTTCTCAGACTAGGTAAGAATGTTTTGCTTTAAGGGCAAAACTTGTAAAGTACTATTATACTATTTACATAGATTGACCAGTTTAGAGTTCTTTTATGTTCATTGTATAACTTGAGGCTCTCAGAACAATTCTGGGAGATGGGTAAGCTAGAGGGCCTCCACATTGTGTAACACTAGGGGGCCCATTTACACTGTATTGCACGCTGGCACCTCCCCAGCAGGAATAGTGTCCCCTGGAGTTGTACAACAGGGTTTCCCTGGCAGGGCAGACATTTCTATTCCTTTTTACAACTGGGAAAATTAAAAAAACTTCCTGCGTGTTCCTTAGTTCCCAATAAACCTTAGAGTTCTCTCTGGTAACCTGTTCAGCTGCTGCCACTGGATCCCTGCTTCAGTCATAGTTTCTGAGTCCAGACAATTACACCAGCCTGTGCTGTTATGACCTAGACTATATTGGCTACTACAATAAGAAAGGTTCTGCCTTCTTCCACAGTTTTGTCTGTGTCTGCCCAAAAAAAGGATGCTAAAAGGGGTACTAAATTTACAATCTCTTTCATACAGTCACTGCCTAAAGCAAAAAAAAAAAAAAGTGTGTGTGTGTGCATTGTCTAAAAAATATACCTTAGTATATTTTGCATACAAGGAGTGACAGAGAAAATTATTTTGAGCTCTGAAGTCATTTTGGAAAATAAAATATCCTGCTAAATTCAGAGACTAAAAATTTTAAATGCAGACGAAGTTACTAGTAATATAGCTTTCCACGCTTGGAAACCTGCCAAGTAAAACATCAAAAGCAAGTGGAATTTCCCATGAAGTGTCCATTAATAGCTAGTTTTGGTCCATCATTATCTTTTCGTAGCTGGGAAATTCCCTCTTGCTACTAAATTCCTCTCCTGGGACATCATATAATGTGAAACTGGAAATGGAATACTCTAGCAGTTCCCAGAAAGAATGTGAGCTTTAATTCAAATGGATTTGTGCAGGAATCATGTCTCTGTAATTTAAAAACTCTGTTGACTT
Source organism: Cervus canadensis (assembly GCF_019320065.1). Taxonomy (NCBI): domain Eukaryota; kingdom Metazoa; phylum Chordata; class Mammalia; order Artiodactyla; family Cervidae; genus Cervus; species Cervus canadensis. Next base: position 69,989,271 of record NC_057397.1, on the reverse strand, counting down.
TGGGTAGTTGCCTCACCTCTCTTCATTAAATTACCATCCAGGTTTCTTTCGCCTAGTATCCGAGTGTGCTCTGGACCTCACTATCATGTGCTGGACTTCCCTGTCAGAACATGTATCACACGCTACTGTAACTGTATGCTCGGGTTCTATCTCCCTTAGAATACTAAAAGCATTTTAAGGATAGGGATCACACGTCTTTGGTTATCCTTGTAGCACCTACATTATGGCATATAATATTCGTTAAATTTACCTGTTGCCTTAGGGAGTTGGATTAGAGATCTGAAGAATCAAGAAAGCTTACCTCTCATTTACACGTGTGCGTGCTCAGTCGCTTAGTCGTGTCCAACTCTTTGCGACCACATGGACTGTAGCCCACCAGGCTCCTCTGTTCAAGGGATTCTCCGGGCAAGGATATTGGAGTGGGTTGCCATGCCCTTCTCCAGGGGATCTTCCTGACCTGGGGATTGAACAGGCGTCTCCTGCATTGCAGGCGGATTCTTTACCGCTGAGCCACCAGGGAAGCCCATCTCATTTACATACCTTTCTTATAATTCTTGTGGTTCTTTGTTATGGTAGTCCCAGGAAACTGATACATCCAAGTTCAACTTTTTAACATCTTTTATTTGGAGCTGATAATAGACTTACAGGAAGTTGCAAAGATAATACAGAGAGGTCCCTCATATCCTTCATCCTGTTCCCTCGATGGTTGCCAGATGCTTTTAGACCAAACAATAGAAAAAAATTAGAGTATGAAATGTTTTTAAATCTTGTATTTGTATTTTTAATAAGTGGTTTATTTCTCAACTTTTCTCTCTTGTTTCTAATTTAAGAAACTATGCGAGATTTCAAGCATACCACTTCGAGCAACTATGTCCCTAAAATAGCACATACAGCATACATAACTTTTATTCTCAATAAATGGAAAAATGTGTATTAATATGATTTGACAGAATTCTGAATAGATGAATTCAATGTATACATATGTTGAAGCCTAATAATACATTTAGCCTAATTTGCATAAATATCTCATTTTTTTGTTTCTCATTTAGTTGATATAGTTTAGCATCAGTATTCTTTAGATTTTCTGCCTTTAGCCATTCTTTATGGCCATTAATTAAACAATATACATACCACTAGCACTCATTTGAAATGACCCTGTCACTGAGAAAGATTGAAGGCAAAAGCAGAAGGGGACGGCAGAGGATGAGATCGTTAGACAGCATCACCAACTCAATGGACATGAATTTGAGCAAACTCTAGGAGACAGTGAAGGACAGAGAAGCCTGGTGTGCTGCAGTCCATGGGGTCACAAAGAGTCAGATATGCACACACAAGAGACATTTTATATATATATATATATATGTCCACGTATATTATTCATTTTGTATTTAAATCTACTAACTTTTTATTGAAGTATAATATATATGTGTGCACATTGTATAACCTCAAAGAATTTTCATAACTGAACATACCCATGTAACTGGCACCAAGAGTCTAGGTCCTAGATCAAGAAACAATATTTCTATAACCCCAAAAGCCTCATCATGTCCCTTCTAGTCACTAGACCACCCTACAAGAGTAGCTATTATCCTGATTTCTAAAAGCATATGCTATTTTGCTTATTTTTGTACTTAACAGAAATTGACTCATAAAATGTATAGTCTTCTGTGTCCAGTCTTTTCATCTGATATTTGTGTGATTCATCTATATTGTACATTGTTCAATATCATTGCTGTTTCATATGAAGTGAAGTGAAATAAAGTCGCTCAGTCATGTCCGACTCTTTGCAACCCCACAGACTGTAGCCTACCAGGCTCCTTCCATGGGATTTTCCAGGCAAGAGTACTGGAGAGGGTTGCCATTTCCTTCTCCAGAGGATCTTCCCCATCCAGGGATTGAACCTGAGTCTCCCGCATTGTAGGCAGATGCTTTACCGACTGAGCCACCAGGGAAGTCTGGGGTTTCATATTCCGTTGTGTAAATGTGCTACAAATTATTTACCCATTTTACTGTTTTTGGATACTTGGGTAATTTCCAGTTTGAAGCTATTATAAATAGCATTACTATGAGGATTCTAGTATATGCTGTGATTAATCCCTCAGACGTGTTTGACTCTGCGACCCCATGAACTGTAGCCCGCCAGGCTCCTCTGTCCTTGTGGGTTCTCCAAGCAAGAATACTGAAGTGGATTGCCACACCCTCCTCCAGGAGATCTACCCAACCCAGGGATTGAACCCAGATCTCCTGCACTGCAGGCATGCAGATTCTTTACTGTCTGAGCCACCAGGAAATACACCTAGACAATAGAATGGGAAAGACTAGAGATCTTTTCAAGAAAATTAGAGATATCAAGGGAACGTTTCATGCAAAGATAGGCACAATAAAGGACAGAAGTGGTATGGACTGAATGAAAGCAGAAGATATTAAGCAGAGGTGGCAAGAATACAGAGGAGAATTATACAAAAAAGATTTTAATGACTCAGATAACTACAATGGTGTGATCACTCACCTAGAGCCAGACATCCTGCAGTGAGAAGTCAAGTGGGCCTTAGGAAGCATCACTATGAACAAAGCTAATGCAGGTGATGGAATTCCAACTGACCTATTTCAAATCCTGAAAAATGATGCTGTTAAAGTGCTGCAGTCAATATATTAGCAAATGTGGAAAACTCAGCAGTGGCCACAGGACTGGTAAAGGTCAGTTTTCATTCCAATGTCAAAAAAGAGCAATACCAAAGAATGTTTAAACTATTGCACAATTGCACTCATTTTACATGCTAGTAAAGTAATGCTCAAAATTCTTCAAGCTAAGCTTCAAGAGTATGTGAACCAAGAACTTTCAAATGTACAAGCTGGATTTAGAAAAGGGAGAGGAACCCAGGTCAAACTGGCAATATCTGTTGGATCATAGAAAAAGCTAGAGAATTCCAGAGAGACATCTACTTCTGCTTCATTGACTACACTAAAGACTTTGACTGAGTAGACCAAAACAAACTGTGGAAAATTCTTAAAGAAGTGGGAATACCAGACGACCTGAGAAACTTGTTTTCAGGTCAAGAAGAAATAGAACCAGACATGCAACAACAGACTTCTTCAAAATTGGGAAAGGAGTATATTAAAGCTGTATGTTGTTACTTTGCTTATTTAACTTCTAGGGAAAGTACATCATGTGAGATGCTGGGCCGGATGAAGCACAAGCTGGAATCAAGATTGCTGGGAGAAATATCAATAACCTCAGATATGCAGATGACACCACCCTTATGACAGAAAGCAAAGAGGAATTAAAGAGACTCTTGATAAATATGAAAGAGGAGAGTGAAAAAGTTGGGTTAAAACTTAACATTCAAAAAACAAAGATCAAGGCATTCAGTCCCATCACTTCATGGAAAATAGGTGGGGAAACAGTGACAGACTTTATTTTCTTAGGCTCCAAAATCACTGCAGATGGTGACTGCAGCCATGAAATTAAAAGACACTTGCTCCTTGGAAGAAAAGCGATGACAAACTGAGACAGCATATTAAAAAACAGAAACATAACTTTGCAGACAAAGGTCCATATAGTCTATAGTCAAACCTATGGTAAACCTATGGTTTTTCTAGTAGTCATGTATGGATGTTAAGAGTTGGACAATAAAAAAGACAGACAGTCGAAGAATTGATGTTTTCGAACTTGGTGCTGTAGTAAGACTCTTGAGAATCCCTGGGACTGCAAGGAGATCAAACCAATCAATCCTAAAGGAAATCAATCCTGAATTTTCCTTGGAAGGACTGATGCTGAAGCTGAAGCTCCAATACTTTGGCTACCTAAGGCGAAGGGCCAACTCATTGGAAAAGACCCTGATGCTGGGAAAGAGTGAAGGCAGGAGGAGAAGGGGACAACAGAGGATGAGATGGTTGGATGGCATCACCACCTCAATGGTGGTTTGAGCAAGCTCCAGGAAATAGTGAAGGACAGGAAGCCTAGCATGTGGCAATACATGAGGTCACAAAGAGTTGGACATGACTGAGCAACTAAACAACATACCTAGACAAGGAATAGCTGAGGATGTATATATATGTAATTTAAATAGATTCTGCCACACCATTTAAAAAGTTGATCATCCCGAATGACACTCCTATCAGCAATGTACAAGAGTTCCAATTGATACAAAACCTCACCCACAGTTGGTACATTCTGTCTTTTTAATTTCGGTTATTCTTGTATTTGTATAGTGTTATTTCATCATGGTTTTAACTTGTAGTTCTCTAGTAACTAATGATATCAAATACCTTTTCACATTCATTTACTATTCGCTGTTTAGATATCCCCTTTTGTGAAGTATCTACATCTTCTTCTTTTTATTGGGTTATCAGTCTTTTTAAATTTTTAAAATTTTGAACCACATGAATATAATACTATCTGTTAACTTTCAAGAAATATAATTAAACTATAAATTTTATAGCCTTCTATGCTGCATGTTCTCTCCTTCTTAGAGATTTATAATATACTAGTATTTCGGAAGCTCTAAAAAGTCTGAAACTTTTCACAACCACACAACAGTTTGGAGAAATGTTGCTTCCATTCTTGTATAATTTTTATTTTCATGGAATTAATAATTTTTTTCACTTTGCTATAGTTTTAAATCTCCCGCTCAAATTTTATTCATAGATTAGATCTATCAAATATCTAGCAATATAACTTTAAAAATACTCAAAATTAATCATCTAAATAAATTCAATGATTTTTATCACTCTTTCTTCTTGGAATCTGCCATCTTCTTGCTCCAGTGAAAACAATTGCTCTCTAATCCTGCCACATATCTTTCACCTCGCATTTCTCTTCACATCCTTCTGGTCCTGTTTTCTGGACCCCATGTCTTTCTCGTTTTGCTGTCATGTTCTGTTGGAGTACATCCTCTAGTAGTTTTCTCTTTTAAAAAGTAGATAGATGAAAAATAAATGTTTTTACATTCTTATATATGTGAAATGTTTTCATTATGCTCTTATACTTGATGGATAGTTTGACTACAGAATTCTAGGTTGGAAGCTATTTCAATACAAACCTGCATAGAAGCATTATTGCTGAGAAATCAGATGCCATTCTAATACCCACCGTTTGTTCTTGTTTCTTCACTCTGAAATCTTAGAATCTTCTATTTGCTCTTAGGGTCTTGACCTTTTTAATGATGTACTTTAATATAGGTCTTTTCTTATTCACTGTGGGTGCTGTGTGTGTGTGTGTGTGTGTGTGTGTGTGTGTGTGTGTGTGTGCATGCACACGCTCAGCTGTATCAGACTCTTTGTGACCCCATGGACTGTAGCCTGCCAGGCTCCTCAGTCCATACGATTTCCCAGGCAAGAATACTCCAGTGGGTTGCCATTTCCTCCTCCAGGCAGTCCTCCCAACCCAGGCGTCAAACCGGTGTCTCGAGTCTCCTGCATTGGCAGGTAGATTCTTTACCACTGCGGCCACCTTAGCTGGTAGACCCTTTCAACATGAAGACCTTTGACCTTTGATCCTGGCAAAAATTCTTGAGTTATTATTTTGATAACGTCCTCCCTACTTTTTGTTCTCTTTCTCCAGAACTCTTAGTTTGTAAACTGGATGAATGAATACGAAAAGTTTTCTGAGCACTTTTTGTAGCAAAAACCTTATTTAGAAATAAACCACAGATTATCAGACCATAGCTTTAAAGCTAAGCAATTTATTTTAAATTACCAGATTTCAAAACAATCTTTATTACAGCTTCCATTAATTGCAAAATATATCATTGCTACTCACGTTTTGGGCAATAAAGAAATACAGGAAGCGTTGAATTTCCCTAGGCAGAAATCCCTGATTCAACTCAGGCATTTCCTATTAATTACGTTTTAGAACTCATTAAATGCCTAGCACGAATTTGCTATTGTGTACAATATCTGCACCACACGTTGCAAAACAGCCATTTCAGGTGTAGACAGGTGTTTAAGGTAAAAAAGACGAAAAGATGCTTCCATCGTTTTTTTTGGTTGGTATTAAATACTGCGTTCTTCCCAGATCTATGAGAAAGAAATGTTTGCAGTCTTATCTGAAATCAGAGGGAAGGACTCTCTCAAGATTATTTTTCGATCTCTGGCTGTAATACGGGCGTCGGGAGTAAACACGGATGAGGGGAAGAAAAATACGTTGCCAGCAGACCGGACCAGAGGAGCGTCTTCCAGGGCGGGAGGGCCTGCGGACCAACTGTGAGAGGGCTGAGGAGAAATTTCCTCACAGGAAACCCCTTCCAAACCCTCGCTGGTCGGGGGCGCAGAGAGAAGACGCACCGAGCGCCCCGGGCGCCTTTCCCACTCCCAGGCCGTCGCCCGCGCCGCGCCGGCCCGGGACACGCGGTCCGGGCTCCCCGCGGCCGTGACCTCGGGCTGGCGCGCGGGAAAGCCCCCGGCTCGGCGTCCGCCCGCTGACGTCACTGGAGCGTCTGAGGAGGGCGGAGCTCCGAGCGGCGGGCTCCAGTGGCGGCCGCGGCCTGGGGGGCCGGGTCGGCGAGAGGAAGCCGTCTTCGGAGCGCCCCGTCGCCTCAGCATTCACTTGCCTGCAGAGAGAGTTCGCCCGGGCCTTGGAAAAGGAGCGTGGCGCGGGCCGCCTGGGGGATGGACGGCCTGGCAACCTAGTATTCGGCCCCGCGCCGGGGCGGAGCTGCGGGCGCGGCTGGCACTTCCGGGAGCGGCCGGCGGCCGGAGGGCCGGCGCGGCCCGCCACCATGAGCGCGGAGGCCGTCTGCAGCGCCTTGCCCGCCATCCCGTACCACAAGCTCGCCGACCTGCGCTTCCTGAGCCGCGGCGCGTCCGGCACCGTGTCGTCCGCCCGCCACGCCGACTGGCGCGTTCAGGTGGCCGTGAAGCACCTGCAGATCCACAGCCCACTGCTCGACAGGTAGGGCCGCGGCCCTGCCCGGCTCAGAGGCTCTCATCCCGGGCACATGGGCTCCGGAGCCCCGACGACGGTGACCGCTTCCCCTCGAACCGGCCCGGCTCACCGGGGGGGAACGGCTGGCTTCTCTGGAGATGCCACCATCTCGCTTCTTGTCACTGCTTTGTTATTTTTTTTCCTGGGCTTCCTTTCTCCAGACACCAGAGCCAGCAATCACAGCCCAACTCTAAACGTCCTGTCTATTGATTTTCAGTTGTGTTCACTTCGTTTTTTTCTTTTGAAGTCGAACTCCAGGTTCGCACCGCCCAATGGGTAACTCTTAGCCACACATAGCTGTTGAGCGCTGAAAATATGGCTGTCTGAACTGAAATGTGTTCTTAGTGGGAAATACATGCTAGATTTTTAACACTTACTATCAAAACTTATAATATCTCATGTATAATTTTAAATGATATGCTTAGATGGTATCTTTTGATATGTTGTGATAAATATATTGGTAAAGTTCACTTCGCATATTTCTTTCTACCTTTTTTTTTTTAAGTGGCTACTTGAAAATTTCAAATTGTATAGGTGGGTCACATGTTTTTATTGACCAGCACCGCTGTAGAATCTGGGACGTTTTGCTTTGGGCTTTTTCTTGTGGTTTTTGGTTTACTACACGTAGTCAGAAGAGTTTAGACATAAAACTCAACTCAATTTAGTTTCTCCTCACTCTCACAGGAAAGGAAGGCTGTCTCTAGAGGAAACTTGTGTTATTTTTGCTAACAATAAACTGGAATCAGAAGACTGTTAAATGACAAAACTTTGGAATGCCTCTCCCATTGAACAATTTTAGTGTACCATCCAGATTTCATGGGAGGGCTAGCATTAGTTTCTGTTTCCAGGAAAACCTTTCAACTATATGTATTGGTCAGTGAGTTTAGTCACCAGTCTGTTTTCCTTCCGGTAGAAATCTAACTAGGCTCTGCATTCAATTCTTAGCAAGTTAACATCCATGATTGCAAACATTCTCCTCTCTTCCCCCTCCCCCATGAAAGTGAAAGTCACTCAGTCGTGTCTGACTCTGCAACCCCCATGGACTATGCAGTCCATGGAATTTTCCAGGGCAGAATACTGGAGTGGGTAGCGGTTCCCTTCTCCAGGGGATCTTCCCAACCCAGGGATCGAACCCAGGTCTTCCCCCTATATCATATAAGTGAAAATACATCATGCTAGATGCCTGATTATCTGTCAGTGTCCAACAGCAGATAAATTCCTCAGCTTTAGTCCTGCTAATGTTACTGACTTTCATCTGCCTGTGTTTTTAATTTGTTCTCTTGCTATCAGGCTTGGATGGGCAAGGTCCCACAGTAAGTTTGAGATACCTCTAGGGATTGCTTCCATCTTTTGTGTACCATAATTCAGATTTAGTGATATACAGGGTATGTTTACTCTAGGTCTTGAATTCTGTGTAGCAAGTACAGGGCAATTCACATGTATGTGTATGTGTTATGTATATGTAGTCAACTTTGAAGGGTGGTGATTGACTAGAGAGGGTGGACGTATTTTAAAATCAACTTAAAATATATGGAAATCGAGCAGTTATGGACTCATTAGGTATTTTAAAGCAGATTGATCCTCCCATTTTGGATGCTGCTTCTCAAGATTTTAAGTTTTGTGCCATTTGGAGCCAAGAAATGAAAAGGGAGTTCACTTTCCATGTTCATTAACAATTTTCATAATCCAAAATTCCTACTAAATTGGGTAGGAAATTAATTCTGCCTTTAAAGAAGCCTTAAAGATCAATGCAACACTCTGGCATTACTGCACTGTGTATTTCCTCCTACTTGTCACCTAGAATGTTAACATTAGCTGCGTTTATGACGTCTTGAGCGTAGGACTGGATATGCAGTTGACTCACAGGATGTCTGTGTCCTCACTTACGAAGTGGGAATAACAAATACATGTACTCCTTGGGCTCTCGTGTGGATAGTGTTTGCATTGTTCTTTGAAAGAAAAGAAAAATAAGTTTATGTGCTGTTACATGTTCTTATTTTAGTGATTGGTGAGTCATTCTCTATAACCTGACTTCTGCCCAATCAATGGACCTTCCCCAACAGTCTCCCAGATCCTTATGAGTACATGAATTTGACTGGTTGTTCAAACACCTTGTGTAAATAGTTTAACTGTTTTGTGACTGAAATTTTCTTTTTTGCCATTATGTCTATAGAAGCTGTATTTTACATTTCTGGTTTGTTTCTTTGTTTTTTAATTGGGTTGACCAAGAAGTTCATTCAGATTTTTCTGCAAGATGACGTGGAATAACCTGAATGAACTTTTTGGCCAACTCAATAAAAACCTATTTTTAAACTGTTGTAGCTTACTCTGTTTTCCCACTCTCTCATTCTTTTTGAAATATGACTTCAGGAATTTTCCTTCTCTGATTAAGCAGTGATTGGAAAAAAAGCAAAGGAGTTAGAACCCACAATTGCAATTCAAATCTGACTGCAAACCTGCCACTTATTATTAGCATGACCATTAGAAAATTATTCATTTATCTAAGCCTAGTGTGGCAACCCACTCCAGTACTCTTGCCTGGAAAATCCCATGGACGGAGGAGCCTGGTGGGCTGCCGTCTATGGGGTGGTACAGTCGGACACGACTGAAGCGACTTAGCAGCAGCAGCAGTGCTCTCATAGGGGTAATAAAACCAACTTAAGTAAAGTGACTGATACATAATAGGATCACAAGAGAAGGAAGAATGCCTCATACTCTTAATAGGAGGAGGAATTAGTATGTTAAGTATCACCAAGATTTCCCCTAGCATGCCCTCTCTATAATTCTCAGGGTATCCAGGAACCTTCAGGTCAGTCCTGTGTTTTCCCTGCAAAGGTGCTAGTCTATAACTGTCTTGTTGACCTACATCTCTTAAGGCAAATGCAGACCTGTTGCAATTTAGGGAACAAATTTAGTTAAAGGTGGTCTCAGACTGGTATAATTGGTTGCCTCACAGTTGGAGTACTAGGTGTCTGAAGAACAGGAAGAAGGATAGAGGCTCTTTATGTATTTTTGTAACTCTTGAATTTTGAAACATGTAAATATATTACCTATTCAAAGCATGGATGGCTAAGATATTTTTGCTTTACTTTGTTTATTGTTTGTTTTTAAAGGAAGCCTCATAGTCTGGTCTGGAATGTGTTGTTTTTCAGCAGCCATTCATCAAGATCTTCGGTGGTTTAAACAAAAGCACCCGGAGAAATTATACATTATATGCAAGATGACAGTTATATGAATTTTTTTAATCAGCTTTTTAATGGAAGCATAACATGTATAGAAAAACACAAATGTAATTGTTTAGCATGACATCATAAAGTGAAGATAGCTATAGTCACCACCCACATCAATAACTATGTCCCTTCTTAGTCATTACTCGTCATCCTTCCCAAGGGTGATCACCATCCTGAATTCTAACACCAAAGATTAGGCTTGATAGTGGTTAACCTTGATATAAATTAAATGCATAATGTATCTTTAGTTTCTGGCTTCTCTTAGCTAACATTGTAAGATTTATCCATGTTGTTACCTGGAGCAGGTAACACTCATTCATTCATTTTCATTGCTATACAGTGTTCAGTATTCTACTTTATAACACATTTATTTATCCATTCTATTGTTAATAGGCATTAGAGATGTTTCCATTGTTTGACTATTAGGACGAGAGCTTCTATGAACATTGCTGTGTATGTCTTTTGGTGTACACATGTACGAAGTTGCGTTGCATTTTCTTATTATGTCTAGTAAACTACTTGAGGAATTTTTTGGTCCCTGCAGCTTCAGTCTTAGTGGTTTTGGAGGTTTTAGTACTGAAAGGAGGAATGATTCTTAGGAAACATGGTTTCAGTGAATTAGAAGTGGACATGGCTTGCTGGCAGGACTTTTTCCTATCATTAGCCAATGTGGGGCGGGGGGAACATTACTGACAGAGGAGAAAGATTCCTTTTGAAAGGGGGAACTTGGATTGCTGTTGCACAGTGGAGTAAGTCCCTGGAGAAGGAAATGGCAACCCACTCAGTATTCTTGCCAAGAAAATTCCATGGACAGAGGAGCTGGTTGGATGAGCCACAGTCCATGGGGTCACATAAGAGTCTGACAAGCCGGAGTGACTAAACAACAACCATCGTCATCACTTGCCAAATAGCTTCTACTAGAAATTGAAAGTGAAAGTGGAAGTCGCTCAGTCGTGTCCGACTCTTTGCGACCCCATGGTCTGTACACCGCATGGAATTCTCTAGGCCAGAATACTAGAGTGAGTATCCTTTCCCTTCTCCAGGGGATCTTTCCAACCCAAGGATCGAACCCAGATCTCCTGCTGCTAGAGATGATTCTTTTTCTATTACTGCTGCTGCCAACACCAAATCATCCACAGCAAAAATTGATGACAAATCCAATTCCCTTCCTTTACATCTGTGTGTGCCATGTGTTATGTTTCCTTAACAAGTTATGTTATACCCCCTTAATCAGTAAGGTCAGTCAGTCATCACAGCCTGGGCATTCTACTCAGCTAGTGTTTTTCTTCCCATTTCCACGGCAACCTTTTTAGTTTCAGACCCTCGTTGCTTCACATTTTTTGTTGTTGTTTTGCTTTTTTAAAATTAATTTTATTGGAGTAATAGTTGGTTTACAATGTTGTATTTCTACTGTACTGCAGACTGAATCATCTATATGTCTATGTGTGTGTGTGTGTGTGTGTATATATCCCCTCTTTTTTGGATTTCCTTCCCATTTAGGTTACCACAGAGCACTGAGTACACTGATGTATGCAGTAGGTTCTCATTAGTTATCTATTTTATACATAGTATCGATAATGTATATATGTCAATCCTGATCTTCCAATTCATTCCACCACCCCCTTTCCCCCCTTGGTGTCCAGTGTTTGTTGTCTGTCTCTCAATTTTTGTTTTGCAAATAAGATCATCTATACTATTATTCTAGAATCCACATATACGCATTAATATACGATATTTGTTTTTCTCTTTCTGACTTGACTTCACTCTGTATGACAGTCTCTAGGTCCATCCACATCTCTGCAAATGATCCAATTTAGTTCTTTTTTATGGCTGACTAACAATATTACATTGTACATATGTACCACATCTTCTTTATCCATTCATCTGTAGATGGATATCTAGGTTGCTTCCATGTTCTGGCTATTGTAAAAATAGTGCTGCTGTGAACACTGGGGTGCATTTATCTTTTGGAATAATGGCCTTTCTCTGGGTATATGCCCAGTAGTGGAATTCCTGGGTCATACAGTAGTTCTATTTTTAATTTTTGAAGGAACCTCCATACTATTCTCCATAGGGCTATATCAATTTACATTCCCACCAACAGTGCAAGAGAGTTCCCTTTCTCCACAACCTCTTCAGCATTTATTGTTTGTAGATTTTTTTTTTTAATGATGGTCATTCTGATGGGTGTAAATGATATCTCATTATAGTTTTGATTTTCACATCTCTAATAATTAGTGATGCTGAGCATCTTTTCAAGTGTTGGTTGGCCGTAGGTATGCCTTCTTGAAGAAGTGTCTGTGTAGGTCTTCCACCATTTTTTGATTGGGTTGTTTGTTTTTTGTTTTTGTTTTTTTTACTTTAACTGTTTGTATATTTTGGAGGTAAATCCCTTGTCAGTTACTTCATTTGCCAGTATTTTTTCCCATTCTGAGGGAGAAAATATTGGCAGATATTTTCTTGTTTGTCTTGTTTATGGTGTCCTTTGCTGTGCAAAAACTTTTAAGTTCAACTGTGGCTCAGCAGTAAAGAATTCACCTCCAGTACAGGAGATGTGAGCTTGATCCCTGGATCAGGAAGATCCCCTGGAGTAGGAAATAGCAACCCACTCCACTATTCTAGCCAGGAAAATCCCATGGACAGAGGACCCTGGCGGGCTGCAGTCCATAAGGTGGCAAAGCCTGGCGGGCTGCAGACACAACTGAGCAAATGTGCTCATGTGTGCATAATAAGCACCGATTCCATTTGTTAATTTTGTTTTTTATTGACATTAAGAGGTGGGTCAGCAAAGATCCTACTATGATTTACGTCAAAGAATGTTCTGCCTATATTTTCCTCCAAGTTTTACAGTGTTTGGCCTTACATTCAGGTCTTTAATTCATTTTGAGTTTATTTTTGTGTATGGCATTAGAGGGTTCTAATTTCATTCTTTTACAAGGAACCATTCAGTTTTCCCAGCACTACATATTGAAGAGGATGTCCTCATTGTATATTCTTGCCTCTTTAGTCATAAATTAGGTGACCATATGTGCATTGATTTGTTTCTGGGCTTTCTATCCTATTCTGTTGGTCTGTATTTTCATTTTTGTACCAGTACCATACTGTCTTGATGACAGCTTTGTAGTATAATCTGAGGTTAGAGAGCCTGATTCCTCCAGCTTCATTTTTCTTTCTCAAGGTTGTTTTGGGCTATTTGGGATCTTTTGTATTTTCTACAAATTGTAAAATTTTCTGTTCTAATTCTATGAAAAATGCCATTGGTAATTTGATAAGGATTACATTGAATCTGTAGATTGTTCTGGGTAGTATAGTCATTTTCACAATATTGATGCTTCCAGTTCAAGAACATGGTGTATCTCTCCATACGTTTGTATCTTTAATGTCTTTCCTCAGTGTCTTACAGTTTTCTGTGTACAGATCTTTTGCTTCTTTAGGTGGATTTATTCCTAGGTATTTTATTGTTTTTGTTGCAATAGTAAATGAGATTGTTTCCTTAATTTCTCTTTCTGATCTTTCTTTGTTAGTGTATCGGAATGCAAGAAATTTCTGTGTTTTAATTTTGTATCCTGCAACTTTAGTAAATTCACTGATGAGCTCTAGTAGTTTTCTGATGGCATCTTTAGGATTTTCTATGTAAAGTATTGTGTCATCTGCAAACAGTGACAGTTTTATGTCTTCTTTTCCAATTTGTATTCCTTTTATTTCTTTTCCTTTTCTGATTGCTGTGGCTAGGACTTCCAAAGCTATGCTGAATAATAGTGTTGAGAGTGAATACCCTTGTCTTGTTCCTTATCTGAGAGGAAATTCTTTTAGTTTTTCATCGTTGAGAATATTTGCTGTAGGTTTGTCATATATGACCTTTATAATGTTGAGGTAGGTTCCCTCTATGCTCACTTTCTGGAAAGTTTTTATCGTAAATGGGTGTTGAATTTTGTCCAAAGTTTTTTCTGCATCTATTGAAATGATCATGTGATTTTTATTCAGTTTGTTAATATGGTTTGTCATATTCATTGACTTGCATATATTGAAGAATCCTTTTATCCCAGGGATAAATCGCTCTTGATCATGGTGTATGAAGCTTTCAGTATGTTGTTGGATTTGGTTTGCTAATACTTGGTTGAGGATTTTTGTGTCTGTGTTCATCAGTAATATGGGCAAGAATACTGGAGTGGGTTGCCATTTCTTCCTCCAGGGGATCTTCCTGACCCAGGGTTCGAACCTGAGTCTCTTATGTCTCCTGCACTGGCAGGCAGGTTTTTACCACTAGCACCACCTGGGAAGCCCACTAATCATTGGAAATGCACAAGTCAAGACCACGATGAGTTTGTATGTTTCTTAAAAAGGTTTCTGGTTAGCTTGAGGTCACAGACTGTATTTTTGTATCTGATTTGTTATTTGCTTGACCTGTGCACACTGCTTTGTTTACCTTTGGCTGGGCTAGGTCTTCGCTGCTGCATGTGGGCCTTCTCTGTTGGCAGAGAGCGGGGGCCCCTCTAGCTGTGGTGCGTGGCCTCTCGTTGCGGTGGCCTCTCCCGCTGTGCCGCACAGACTCAGGCGCGCTGGCCTAGGTGGCTGTGGCACAGGGGCTCGCCAGCTGTGTCTGCAGGGCCTGGAGCGTGCAGGCTTCAGTAGTTGTGGTGAATGGGCTCAGTAGTTGTCGCCCACGGGCTTAGTTGCTCCATGACATGTGAAATCGTCCCAGACCAGGGACTGAACGCAAGTCCCCTGCCTTGGCAGGCAGATTCTTAGCCACTGCACCACCAGGGAAGTCAGCAAACATGTTTTGTTTTGTTTTTTAGCTTAATTGTCTCCATAGGGCTGAGCACTGTGGTTTATTCATGATGAAAGTTCAACACTTATTTCTTTTATGAGTGAATAAGGAAATATCTGGAATCCAGAGTTAGCCCAGGAACGTTATAAGCATTTATCTTTTCTCAGTGTTCTTTTCCTGAGTTCCAGCCTATTTCTGAGTGTTTTTGACCCTTATGCAACTATTATCATCTAGTCACTAAAATCTACAACATTTAAATGTTTTAATATTCAGGATATTTAGAAAATTTTTACATGGTATGCAGCTGTAACTGGAGAAGGAAATGGCAACCCACTCCAGTACTCTTGCCTAGAAAATTCCATGAATGGAGGAGCCTGGTGGACTACAGTCCATGGGGTCACAAAGCGTTGGACACGACTGAGTGACTTCACTTGACTTGACTTGACTTGATGCAACTGTAAAATTTAAGGTAACAGTCTAATCAAATTTTATCATTTTAATACAATGGAAACTTATGTAATTAGGCCAAGCATCTGTCATTTTAATACAAATACTTTATAAACAAACATTGTCTTCTTTCCCTTTCCTAGGAAAAGTACAGTTTTAATCCATATGTAGCACTTTTTTTTTTCACATGTAGCACTTTTTTCTGTCAGTGGTTTATATATGTTATTTTGATCTCTAAACAGACGTATGGAATATGTAGGGTAGATATTATCCCTCCTTTAAATATGAAGAAACTAAGAAAAGTTGCCTAATTTACATAAGGTCAAAAGCTAATGAATGAATGAAAGAATCCAGAATTAAATAATATTATGGGCATGATAATTGTGTATTTTTCATTATTTTGAAATAATTATGCTTTTTTTTTCTTTAGTGAAAGAAATGATATCTTAAGAGAAGCTGAAATTTTACACAAAGCTCGATTCAGTTACATTCTTCCAATTTTGGGAATTTGCAATGAGCCTGAATTTTTGGGAATAGTTACTGAATACATGCCAAATGGATCATTAAATGAGCTCCTACATAGGGTAAGTACTATACATATTCAGTGGCTAGAATTCTGTTAGTTAACCTATACAGTGCTTTGGTTTTACATGTGAGTCAAAATAAGAATAATGACAAACAGTTGCAGTGGTAAAATTTCACCATTTCTGGCTTCTTTTGTGTTGTTAAAAATACTGTGGAGCCAGACCCTGCATTCTAGTCACTTAGATTATGCTGCTTAGGTTCCTGAGGCTTACACTGAATTTCAGTATCCACATGTATATATATGTGGGAGAGGAGCAGGAGAGAGAAAAGATAGACTCTGCACACTGTACAGTTTATTGTTGGTTTAAGCCAACTTTTATGTTAAAGACAATTTAGTATTCTAATTAAATGTTAATAATATCAGTTCACAAAGTTCTGAATTAATAGGCCAAATTGTCTATCTCTGAGTATCAAATACATGAGTTTTTCCAATAATAGGCAGTGGCATGAGCAGTATTACCTTTTTTTCAAGGTACCAATTACTCTGTCTTTAACTGTGAAAGCCATTGGTAAACAACTTTGAGGGGGCGAGGTCCTCATTCTCAAAATGTGTGTATTCATCTACTATTGTTTGCTTGACCTTATTAAGATTATCTCTAGCCTGCAGTTTCCCTCAAGAAATATTTTTAAATACCTGGGTCTTTTTTGTGAGGGTTGCTTTACTTAAAACTGAGTAGTAACATAATCTGTAAAATCCAGTCACTGAACACTCGTAAATTTTGGTGCATCACAATGTTCTATGAGCAAATGAGGAAGCATGGGTGCCCCTATCACCACTCATGGAGTGACTTCCTCTTTATTTTAGGATGCAACACATTCTGTTTGTGACGGCACAATCTAAAACAAGGGCAGAGGAAAGTGACTAGTGTCGGTGCATAAGATTTGTGTAACCAACACAGCATTTAAGATACAAAACACAATTTCCTTTTTTTGAATGAATGTAAGCATAGATTCTAATGTTTCCCTCCCATACCTTAGCACCCCAGTAGATACTCTGGTACCCAAATTTGAAGCCCGTTAGAAATTCTAGAGCCTCCTAAGGGACATTGCTAATTTCTGGATGGAATCATAAAGTACAAGTTGAGCACTCATCTGCCATCTTCCCCAGTGATTATCTACTTCTTCTGAGTATGTTCATCTTCCTGGGCAGCTGTATTAATGTTTAAGTTAGGAAAACATTTAAGAAAATTCAGATGACTGTTATTTGTAAGTACCAGGAAATAAAGGCGTTACATTTGTAATGTTTCTATATTATATATGAAATGCAAAAGTAGGAAGTCAAGAGATACCTGGAATAACAGGCAAGGTTGGCCTTGGAATACAAAATGGAGCAGGGCAAAGGCTAAGAGAGTTTTGTCAAAAGAACATGCTGGTCATAGCAAACAGCCTTTTCCAACAACCTAAGAGATGACTCTACACATGGACGTCACCGGATGGTCAATATAAAAAAAGATCCTTGGTCTTTGCGGCCAAGGATGGAGAAGCTCTATACAGTCAGCCAAACAAGACCTGGAGCTGACTGTGGCACAGATCATGAGCTCGTTACTGCAAGATTCAGACTTAAATTGAAGAAAGTAGGGAAAACCACTAGGCCATTCAGATATAACCTAAATCAAATCCCTTATGTTTATACAGTGGAGGTGATGAACAGATTCAAGGGATTAGGTTTGGTAGACAGAGTGCCTGAAGAACTATAGACAGAGGTTCATTACATTGTACAGGAGGCAATAACAAAACCATCTCAAAAAGGATGCAAGAAGGCAAAGTGGTTGTCCAAGGAGGCTTTACAAATGAGGAAAGAAGAGAAATGAAAGGCAAGGAAGAAAGGGAAAGATATACCCAACTGAATGTAGAGTTCCAGAGAATAGCAAGGAGAGATAAGAAAGCCTTCTTAAATGAACAATGGAATGGGAAAAACTAGAAATCTCTTCAAGAAAATTGGAGATGTCAAGGGAAACATTTCATGCAAGGATGGGCATGATAAAGGACAGAAATGGCAAGGAGCTAACAGAAGTAGAAGAGATTAAGAAGGGTAGCCAGAGTTTACAGAAGAACTACACAAAAAAGGTCTTAATGACCTGGATAACCATGATGGTATGGTCACTCACCTAGAGCCAGACATCTTGGAGTATGAAGTCAAGTGGGCCTCAAGAATCGTTACTGTGAACAAACCTAGTGAAGGTGATGGAATACCAGCTGAGCTATTTAAAAGTCCTAAAAGATGATGCTGTTAAAGTGCTGCACTCAATATGTCAGCAAATTTGGAAAATGCATAATGTCCACGAGACTAAAAAAGGTCAGTTTTCATTCCAGTGTCAAAGACCGGCAATGCCAAAGAATGTTCAAACTACCATACAGTTGTGCTCATTTCACATGCTAGCAAGGATATGCTCAAAATCCTTCAAGCTGGGTTTTAGCAGTACGTGAACCAAGAGCTTATAAATGTACAAGCTGTATTTAGTAAAGGAAGAAGAACCAGAGATCAAATTACCAACATTCATTGGATCATGCAGAAAGCAAGGGAATTCCAGAAAAACATCTGTTTAATTAACTATGCTAAAGCCTTTCAATGTGTGGATCACAACAAACTGGAAAATTCTTAAAGAGATGGGAGTATCAGACCACCTTACCTGTTTCCTGAGAAACCTGTATGTGGGTCAAGAAGCAACATTTGGAACCAGTCATGGAATAACTGACTGGTTCCAAATTGGGAAAGGAGTACAACAAAGCCATATATCGCCACCCTGCTTATTTAACTTCTGTGCAGACCACATCATGTGAAATGTTGAGGTGGATGAATCACAGCTGGAATCAAGATTGCTGGGAGAAAAATCAACAACCTCAGACGTGCAGATGATATCACCCTTGTTGCAGAAAGTGAAGAGAAACTAAAGAGCCTCTTGATGAGGGTCAAAGAGGTGAGTGAAAAAGCTGGCTTGGAACTCAGTATCATAAAAACTAAGATCATGGCATCCGGTCCAGTCACTTCATAGCAAATACAAGGGGAAAAGGTAGAAGCAGTGATGGATTTTATTTTCTTGGACTCCAAAACTCACTGTGGACTGTAACTGCAACCATGAAATTGAAAGACACTTGCTCCATGGAAGGAAGGCTATGACAAATTTAGTGTATTAAAAAGTAGAAACATCACTTTGCTACAAAGGTGCATGTAATCAAAGCTTTAGTTTTTCCAGTAGTCACATAGGGATGTGAGAGTTGGACTATAAGAAGGGTGGGCACCGAAGAATTGAAGCTTTCGAACTGTGGTGCTGGAGAAGCCTCTTGAGAATCCCTCGGACAGCAAGATCAATTCAGTAAATCCTAAAAGAAATCAACCTGGAATACTCATTGGAAGGACCGATGCTGAAGCTGAAGCTCAAATACTTTGACCATCTGATGGGAAGAGCCGACTCATAGGCAAAGACCCTGATGCCGGGAAAGATTGAAGGCCAAAGAAGGGGGTGGCAGAAGATGAAATGATTAGATAGTATCAACAACTCAATGCCCATGAATTTGAGCGCAAACTCCAGGAGATAGTAGAAAACAGAGGCACCTGGCATGCTGCAGTCCATGGGATCACAAGTAGTGGGACATGACTTAGCAACTGAACAACAACCTGGAATGAGAAAACATGTAGAGTATAAATACATGTGTCTGGGTATTATACAGATGAAAACAAACTATCTCAACTGGAGAAAGAGCCCATACCATGTAGTTACATTGCCAGTGTACACTAAAAGGAAATATTAGTACTGTAAAGGCATTATTTTCTCTATAAGGAAAATAAGATCCAAGGATGTTAAATAATGTCAAGTAGATACTGTATAATAAAATAAGTATATCTTACTTATTTTATATTTATATTTACTTATTATATAAAAATTGCCCTATACTTAGTTATACTAGATATTTAGTTTATACTGTTCCTCATGGAATATTTCATTTTCAAAGTGGAAATAAATTTGGCCACTAATTTTAGTTTTATTTATTTTCATATATATGAAGAAAATCGAATATCCTGATGTTCCTTGGCCATTGAGATTTCGTATTCTGCATGAAATTGCTCTAGGTGTAAATTACCTGCACAATATGAATCCTCCTCTACTTCATCATGACCTGAAGACTCAAAACATCTTATTGGATAATGAATTTCATGTTAAGGTAATTACTGCTTTTCATAAAAGCTTATCTGTATCCTTGTGTTTAATAGATTTAAAGACTTTTTAGTTAATTTTTCTACCTTGCTGATTTAATATCTCTGCCTTTTCCATGGCCCCTAATTCAGTGCCACTTCTTCCTGCTGCAGTGGGTTAGTTATTCCTAGACTACAGATACTGATAAAACTATGGTTCAGATACAAAGTCATTATATTCTTAATTTAAATTGTTAAGTATACCTTTATTTACTTTTTATTTTGAAATTATTAGAGATTCTTAGGTGGTTGCAAAGTAAACAAGTCTCATGTACACTTCACCCAGTTTCTACCAGTGGTTACATCACATATAATTAATAGTTCCATTTCAAGGCCAGGAATTTGACATTGGTACAGTGCACATATGTAGTTTGTAGTTCTGTTTCACTTTATCTTGTGTAAATTTCTGTAACTATTATAGCAGTCAGGATACAACACTAGTCTATCACAACAAAGATACCACTTATACTATCCCTTTATAGTCATGTTCACCTTCCCTCCATCGTCCCTAACCACTGTCAACCAGTAATCTGTTTTTCATTTCTATAATTTTGTTGTTTTGACAATGAAATCATACAGTGTATGATATTTTGAGATTGGCTTTGTTCATTTAGCATAAGGCCTTTGAGATCCATTTGAGTCTTTGCTTGTGTCAAGAGTTGGTTTCTTTTTCATTGGTGAATAATATTCCATGGTGTGGGTATACTAGAGTTGTTTAACCATTCACTTACTGAGAGAGATTTGGTTATTTTTAGCCTTTGGCAGTTAAAATAAAGCTCCATTGAATAGTCCTATACAACTTTTTGAACAAATGTTAAGTTTTTATTCCTCTGTGATAAGTGCCCAAGAGTTTAACTGCATGGTCATATGGTAAAGTATGTTTAGCTTTTTAAGAAACTAACTATTTTCCACAGTGGCTGCACCATTGTACATTTCACCAGCAATGTATGAAAGACCCATTGTATGCACCCTCACCAGCATTTGATATTATCACAGTTTTTTATTCTGGCATTCTAATGGATGTATAATGATATAGCACCATGACCTTAATTTTCATTTTCCAGTGATGTTGAATAGTGTTATTTATTTGCCATCTCTATATCCTTTTCAGTGATGTGTGTCTTCAGATCTTAAGACCATTTTCTACTTGGACTCTTTGCTTTTTTACTATTGAGTTTTAAAAGTTCTGTGTATTTTATTGATGTAAGTCCTTCGTCAGATATGTATTGATAGTTTGCAAATCTTTCCTGCCAGTCCAAAGTTTGTTCTTTTCATCCTTTTTAGCAAGGTCTTTCACAGAGCAAAAGTTTTAATTTTTTTCTTTTATGATCATGCTTTTGTTGGTCATGTCATGTCATGTCATGACCTTTTTTTTTAACTTTGTCTTCTAGCTTTGTGTCATCCTCAAATTTAATTAGCTACTTTTTGTATCTTCAAGTCATGATTACCTATTAGCCATTACAGTGCCCAGATCAGAGCTACGCAACATGGTTCTAAAAACCTCCCTTCCGGTCAAGATCAGGCCTTTTATTAATTAGGACTTTGGGAGAATAAACAGTCATTTTGTTTGGCATACTCCTAAAAGAGCCGTTACACAGTCCATTTTTCTCCTTTTTTTTCGTACAAGTGTTATAAAAGTCCTTCTCTGACTGCTTTCCCAAGTGTCCTTGTTACCATGTCCAGCTTTATACTGCTCACCACGCAACAGGGCCAGTAAATCAATAGATGAGGTGTTGGGGCAAAGGATAGCAACTTTATTTGGAAAGCCAGTAGACCAAGAAGATGATGGATGAGTGTCCCAAAGAACCGCCTCACCCAAGCTAGAATTCAGGCTTTTGTTTTTATACTAAAAGGCGAGAGGGTATGGATGGTGGTGGCAAGTTTCTTGGACCTTTTGTGTTTGCAGCTCTCCTTATGGGTCAGGTCATGATGTCCGTACAGACCTTCAACAAAACAAATGCTATTCTCTGTTCTGTAACTTTTTATCTCTCCGTGGAGGTATTTGCTAGTATTCTAACTAAACCTGAAATATATGTAAAATGAACTGAGACTTGTACTTTATAAACTTTTCAACCTCCTTGGACTTTATTTTCTTCATCTCAGTCCAGAAACCATCCTTGGTAGAGAAGACAGAAGCAAAGTAATAGGTGATAACGATCCCTACTTTCTCTTTTTCATTGATCATTCTCTTTTTCATTGAATACTTCTTCATAGTATTTCTTTGACATGAATAGAATTTAAAATAGTTTGGCTTTGTGTGTGTGTGTGTGTGTGTGTGTGTTTTAATTTTTATTACTCTTAGCACATACAAAACTGTGACCTTTCTAATACGGTTCTTATAAATTAGTGACACTTTTATATGTATCCTGTGTGTCTCTACTACTTATTTTATAAATGTCCTTTAAAAGTCACAGTTTCCATGACTCATGAAAAATTAAGTTATCCTATCTACCTGTCTTCTTGAAAGTCATTTAAATGAAATACAAAAAAATCTCTTGTAGTACTTAATGAGATTAAATGGAACCTCACACCTTGTTCGTTTTAAGTAAATTTTCTCACTGTAATGTTAATCAGAAACATATTAATAGTATCTAGAAAAAAAATATTTACTACTAGTTAAGATCAATCAAGACTTTTCTGCTTTCAAAAGAATACATTCAATTTGTTGGTCTGCTGGTCAGTATCTGTTGAGTGAAGTGAAGTCGCTCAGTCGTGTCCAACTCTTTGCGACCCCATGGACTGTAGCCTACCAGGCTTCTCCCTCCATGGGATTCTCCAGGCAAGAGTACTGGAGTGGGTTGCCATTTCCTTCTCCAGTGTTCCATTGAACCCCTTTTTTGGGGGGGATGGGGGTGGGCAAGAATACCAGAGTGGGTTGCCATTCCCTTCTCCAGGAGATCTTCCTGACCCAGGGATTGAACCCAGGTCTCCCACACTACAGGCAGACGCTTTACCATCTGAGCCACCAGGGAAGTCTCAGTATCTATTTGTGCACCTTAAATACAAATGAACCCATGATAGGCTTTTTTGAAATAAATATTTATGTGTACCATGTCTGATTTCTTTACTATTTTGTCAGTCCTGTGTGGAAACCAGACTGCTTGGAAGGTCTTCCCATAGCTTCTTACTAATGATAACATCATAGTTTTAAAGAGACAGATAGTATTATGAAATACTATGTAAATGAAAATAGCTATTCTGATAGGGTGGTAGGATTAGAGATGATTTTTATGAACAAAGTGTTTTGAATTTCCTCTGATTTTTAAAATTTTTTTAATTGAAGTGTAGTTGATTTACAGTATTATGTTAGTTTTAGTTATACAGCAGTGATTCAATTTTATATATTTTTCAGGTTATTTTCCTTTATAGGTTATTATAAGATACTGAATATAGTTTTCTGTGCTATACAATAAATTCTTGTTGTGTTATCATCTGTTTTTAACTAAACAGATCTGTTACGTTTAAAATGTATGTTAAGATCTTGTGTAGAAATGAAAAGTTCCTATTCTCTGTCTTTACTGTTGAATGACAAATATTTCAGGATCCTCAAGAAATCATAGAACTTGTATCCCTCTCATATTCTTCACTTTTTCTCTTCTTTGCAAGATCCAGATTTAATGAATCATGTGTTTTGTATATGATGTTTGTGATAGAGAAGGGGAAGAAATGTAGTTTCATTTCTTTCATTCATTGAAAACCAAACTAAATTAACTGATAAAGGGAATTCTGATTAATTTTTCTAGATAAGGTTTCAAAACACAAATGTGAAGTAAAAGGAGCACATAAGCAAACTAAGAATACATTTTCTGCAGCACTGTATTCAAACCAGTATTTAGCCC
This sequence comes from Cervus canadensis, assembly GCF_019320065.1. NCBI lineage: Eukaryota > Metazoa > Chordata > Mammalia > Artiodactyla > Cervidae > Cervus > Cervus canadensis. The sequence goes on along the minus strand of NC_057397.1, from coordinate 69,965,282 downwards.
CGTAGTTTGCAATGCATGGTTCCAGTGTAAGAACCTGTTGTTGTTCGGTCGCTAAGTTGTGTTGGCCTCTGTGACACCATGGACTGCAGCACACAGGCTCCTCTGTCCTCCCCAACTGCCAGAGTTCCCTCAAATTCATGGCCATTGAGTAGGCGATGCTATCTTACTTCCTTCTCCTTTGGCCTTCAGTCTTTCCCAGCATCAGAGTCTTTTTCAGTGAGTCAGCTCTTCGCATCAGGTAGTCAAAGTATTTGAGCTTCAGCTTCAGCATCAGTCCTTCCAGTGAATATTGAGGGTTGATTTCTTTTAGGATTGATTGATTTGACTTCCTTGCAATCCAAGGGACTCTCAGGTGTCTTCTCCAGTACCACAGTTCGAAAACCTCAATTCTTTGGCACTCAGCATTCTTTGCCTTCTCATAGTAATGCTTATTATCCTAGCCAGTGTGTAACTGGAGCACTGTTTCTGCTTTTAGAGGATGAGTGAGAGTGGCAAGTAACAGTAACTGGGATACAGTTGCCCAGAGTCTTCAGTTCAGTTCAGTTCAGTTAAGTCACTCGGTCGTGTCCGACTCTCTGCGACCCCATGAATCGCAGCACGCCAGGCCTCCCTGTCCATCACCAACTCCCGGAGTTTACTCAAACTCATGTCCATCGAGTCGGTGATGCCATCCAGCCATCTCATCCTCTCTCATCCCCTTCTCCTCCTGCCTTCAATCCCTCCCAGCATCAGGGTCTTTTCCAGTGAGTCAACTGTTCACATGAGGTGGCCAAAGTACTGGAATTTCAGCTTCAGCATCATCCTTCCAATGAACACCCAGGACTGATCTTCTTTAGGATGGACTGGTTGGATCTCCTTGCAGTCCAAGGGACTCTCAAGAGTCTTCTCCAACACCACAGTTCAAAAGCATCAATTTTTTGGCACTCAGCTTTCTTCACAGTCCAACTCTCACATCCATACATGACCACTGGAAAAACCATAGCCTTGACTAGATGGACCTTTGTTGGCAAAGTAATGTCTCTGTTTTTTAATATGCTATCTAGGTTGGTCATAACTTTCCTTTCAAGGAGTAGCAAGCAAGCAAAGTCACTCAGTTGTGTCCCGACTCTGCGACCCCATGGTCTGTGGCCTACCAGGCTCCTCCGTCCATGGGATTTTCCAGGCAAGAATACTGGAGTGGGTTGCCATTTCCTTCTCCAGGGGATCTTCCCAACCCAGGGATCAAACCCAGGTCTCCCGCATTGCAGGCAGACACTTTACCCTCTGAGCCACTAAGCGTCTTTCAATTTCATGGCTGCAATCACCATCTGCAGTGATTTTGGAGCTCAAAAAAATAGAGTCTGATGTTGTTTCCACTGTTTCCCCATCTATTTCCCATGAAGTGATGGGACCAGATGCCATGATCTTAGTTTTCTGAATGTTGAGCTTTAAGCCAACTTTTTCACTCTCGTCTTTCACTTTCATCAAGAGGCTTTTTAGTTCCTCTTCACTCTCTGCCATAAGGTGGTGTCATCTGCATATCTGAGGTTATTGATATTTCTCCCGGCAATCTTGATTCCAGCTTGTGCTTCTTCCAGCCCAGTGTTTCTCATGATGTACTCTGCATATAAATTAAATAAGCAGGGTGACAATATACAGCCTTGATGTACTCCTTTTCCTGTTTGGAACCAGTCTGTTGTTCCATGTCCAGTTTTAACTATTGCTTCCTGACCTGTATATAGGTTTCTCAAGAGGCCCAGAGTCTTAATTACACCTAAAAGTTTAGATTAAAGACCCTCAAACTGCATTCTCTGTTGTTGGTATTGTGTGAATAAGAGCAAGCTTTAGAGGTTTATTCCTGTATATAAAACATTAATAATACTAACACACATGGTTCACCCGTTATGTGTCAAATACTCTTCTGAGTGGGGCTTCCCTGGTGGCTCAGGTGGTTAAGAATCTGCCTCTGATGCAGAAGACTTGGGTTCAGTCCCTGAGTTGGGAAGGTCCCCTGGAGAAGGAAATGGTAGCCCACTCCAGTGTTCTTGCTGGGAAGTCCCCTGGACAGAGAAGCCTGGCATGCTGCAGTCCATGGGGTTGTAAAAGAGCTGGACGACTTAGTGACTAAAGAACATCTTGCATCGCCTTTAGAAATCAGTCCAGTTTAGCTCTTCATATCATGGCACCATTTTTTCTCTTGGTCTTTTCTAATTTTTTTTCTTAAGTTTACCCTTTCATTATAGTAATATATGAAAGATTTGTGTAGTCCTCCGTCCCTTTTTGGAGTGGGGCTATAATTTTTTAATCTCAAATTCATCTAAACACTAAAGAAATTATTTCTTCTGTTAAAGCTTGTAAGTATTTTAAGAGTTAAGCGATTGAAACACAAATGGTATGGTGGATGGCGGATGGAGCTCATTCCACTCTGTCAACTCCTAAATGGCGCAGTTTAAGGTCTAAGTAATTTAAATTAAATGTCTTCAAAGCTTTCCTTATACTTTTTTGTTCATTAAATATTGTTTCTGTTCTTACATTTTTGTCTCCCTTTTTAAAAATATTAGAGCATTTTAGGTAGTTACAAAATATTGTGTAGTATCTGCACAAAATTTTCAACTGAAGTAAACTATAAAGGACATGTCAAAAGTACAGAATGTCAGTCACTGACAATTCTTTAGGTACTACTTGGCATGGACATAAATATGTTGTATTGCTAACTACACTGTTGTCAACAGATATTCTTTTAGTGGTAAGCAAAAGTCATATAATAATGAGTTACACTTTAATGGAATTTTACTTATTTCAAAATATAAAAGTAGTATTTTAAGCACATATAAAGAATATATGCACAGTGACAGTCATATTAGATATGAGTAGTTTAGCAGTTTTGTGAGGTATAGGTAAATTTTGAAAGCACGTGATATAAAGCTACCTGTCACAAAAAGTAAAATGGATATACTCATTCTATTCTTTTATTCTAAATGCAAAAAATACTTCTATTAAATTTTTCAAATCTTAGTTTTTATGCTGAACTCTTAAGTCAGTTTGTGTTGCTTCTAGAGTTGTCGGGTTCAGCACTATGGAATCCAATTTGTTAAGAGACTGGTGGAATATATAGAAATAAAATATTAATACATATGTGTATGTATAGCATTTATTCTGGTCTCATGTCTAAACACTATAAATATAAAGAAAGGCAAACAATTCCTGGATTTTTAAAAAAGAAAATTTTTTAATTACTCTTTTCCCCTCCAGATTGCAGATTTTGGTTTATCAAAATGGCGTATGATGTCCCTCTCACAATCACGAAGTAGTAAGTCGGCACCAGAAGGAGGGACAATTGTCTATATGCCACCTGAAAACTATGAACCCGGACAGAAAGCAAGGGCTTCTGTCAAGCATGATATATATAGGTACAGTATGTTACTTTTGCTCATAGTTAACTTTGCCTAAAGTGAAGTGAAGTCGCTCAATCGTGTCTGACTCTTTGCAACCCCATGGACTGTAGCCCACCAGGCTCCTCTGTCCATGTAATTCTCCAGGCAAGAGTATTGGAGTGGGTTGCCATTTCCTTCTCCATAATATTAATCAATCAGAGTTTTGAAGCTACAGTTTATTATTTTTTTTTTTGAAGCTACAGTTTAAAAGTATGATTTTTATGCTGCTCTTATAGGTGTGGTGAAAATAGATTAGAGACAGTGGTTAATATTTTTCAAATTAAAAATGCCCTGCTTTAAGGAATTCCCTGGCATCTTAGTGATTTAAGATTCCAGGCTTTCGCTGCCATGACCCAGGTTTAATCCCTGGTTGGGAAATGGATCTCTCAAATTGTGCAGAGCAGTCAAAAAGTAAAAATAAAAAAATATAAAAATAAAGGTGCCTCGCTTTAAGCTACTTTTACATCCTTAAAAAATATTAAAACATGTCTATTATTCTATTAATTTGTAATATTCGGGGGTTTTTAATCATATGTGACCTTGAGAGAGGGAGGGAAACAGTGTGAATAACATGTAACTTTACCAAAGGAGACAGTACTCACACCAGAAAAAAGTCAGTAGAATAGGGCTACCTGAGACAGTCTTTTTTATTACTCTTTATTTTGTGTGAATAATAGAATCATGTAATTAAAGGACATAGTATTAATGAATCATCCACAAGTTATATTGCTTGCCTATTACTTTGTTTTTATTGTACTAATTTCCTAATTTTTCAAATTGAATTATTTTCCTTTCAAAGTAAAACTGTATACAAATATTCAGCATCTTGGTTCTATATAGTGATTCTTTAAGCAGCATTTCACTACATTACTATTTTCAAAACTGGTATCTCCACTGTCAGCTTTTAAAATCGGTACTATTTAGTTTATTATGCATAGTTACTATATGTATGTTTTATCTTAAACAGCTATGCAGTTATTACCTGGGAAGTCTTATCCAGAAAACAGCCTTTTGAAGGTAAGTGTACTTTGACTTCCTTATTATGCCATCACGTTGGTAAATCATACTCAGAACTGTCTGAATAAAAATCACCTATTTTAAATCTGCCTACCACTCATTTTGTGGAAAACACACTAGGAAAGCATAATAGTTTATCAATGTGAATCCCATGTATATTGGAAAATACTGAATTAAAGATTGGAAAAATATAGATTCATTTTGTTCTGATAGTAATTAACTCCATTATTAAGCTGCTGAATCTCTTAAGTCCTCATTTTTTTCATCCGCAAAATAAGAATTTTGAATTCTTATTTCTAAGGTTCATTCCAACTACAAAATTCTTTATATGAAAATTTAATTAGTGCTCCTTCTAAAGACCAGCAGACATTGAAGAATAATTTGCACATTTTCTGATAATGCTCTCTGTTTCTTTGAGGTCCGTTCAGGTCAGTTTGCTGTGTCACAGCCTCAGAGTCTTGGCAGCTGACAGACTGAACGTGATAATGTCTCTTGTCCACACTAGACGGCTAGTTGCTGTGACTCTTCCCTGCTCTGCTAGCTCCGCTCAGCTCTGCTCAGCTCTGCTTTGCTCTGCTGTCTTCACATTCCATTGGCCCAGTCAGATCACGCGGCCAAGCCCAGAATTAAAGAGGTGAAGCTATAAACTCCTCCTGTAAGTCTGGGAATAGCTGGGATGTAAATATTCCTTTGACAGAAAGGGAGGTAATGAATTCTTCCTCAGGTTTTTAAGATTTCTCCGATTTTCATCTGGGTGAGGTTAGAATGTGATGAATGCATGAGACCATAATATGCTTCTGATGAATGAAGTGTGTCTCCGTTTGCTTTGGCAGACGTCACTAACCCTTTGCAGATTATGTATGGTGTGTCGCAAGGACATCGACCTGACACTAATGAAGAGAGCTTGCCGTCTGATATACCTCATCGAGCGCTGATGGTCTCCCTGATAGAAAGTGGGTGGGCGCAGAACCCAGATGAAAGACCGTCTTTCTTAAGTAAGTGTACAGTTTTAATCTGGACCTTTTGAATTACAAAAATAGCGAATATGCTGTAAATAAAGTATTCCTTGAACAGTCACACAAGTTAGATGACGAAGTCAAAAGTTTGTTGTTGTTTTTTTTTAATTCAGTCATTTTTATTAGATGAGATTGAAGTAGTAAGGAGAGACTGTTGGCTATCATTAAAAGATTAGAAGTTTATTCCAAATACAAGTTTTCAGAGAAAGAACATGATAAATTTAAAGTTTAGGAGCTACTTGCTGCTGTGTAAAAAAATTGATTGGAGAAGGGCAAGAGTAGAATCTCTAGACCAATCCTGGAAATCAAAAAATCAGATAGAATTAAGGTATATTTCAGAGGTAGAATGGATCATCACTTGAATATAAACATAGAAGAAAATCTTCATGACCTTGGGTTGACCCAAGAGCTCCTTATATATAACATCAAAAACAAGATCTATTTTAAAAAATTTTGATAATTGAATTTCAAAGAAATTGAAAATTTTTACACTTCAAAAGATGCTACATAAAATGAAAAGACAAGCTATAGACTGGAAATCTTCTTTCCAACTAGAAAAATAATGAAATATATTTTGCATTCCAAACTTATGTCTAGTGCTCATCAGCATTATACTTAAAAAAAATCAAAATTTGCTGTAATAATGGATTAGCATTGTATCTCTTATTTCCAAGCACCATTTAATAGCAGATACATATATCTCCTTTGTCCCCAGTGCCACTTTCAAACTGTAATTTCTTCTCCATTCCCTAAAGATTCTAGCTTTTCTGAAGATCATACCATTAGTCAAAACTTACTTTACTTCTCTCCAGCAAGAATACTCAAGTGGGTAACCATTCCCTTCTCCAGGGGATCTTCCCAACCTAGGGATCAAACCCTCGTCTCCTGCATTGCACGCAGATTCTTTGGGCCAGGAAGATATACTTAACTTACTTAACTTCTCTACAGACTTCCTAGCTTTTCCCTATTGTTCATTGAAAACACTGGCCTTTGGCTTAGTGAGTTCTACGTCCTGCATTGGTCAGTGCTGCTGAATATTTGAGAGGAGTGTTCTGCAGATCTCTGGAGTTCTCTCTACGCGTACTTCTCCTCTTTCCTACACTGTCCCATAAACTCTATCTGCCTTGGTCTACCCTGACTCTAAGCCCTGTGTCTTCAGTTTTGAGGTTCCACCAGGCTCACCTTATTTGCCCGTCCCTGTAGTATAGCTGGAAACTCTCAGGTCAGGATGCTTGGGCAGTCAGGCTGTGTGGCAGGACTCACCTCAGTTATCTCTTGTCACTCAGAGATCACTGTCCCTTTTTGTTGCCTGATATCTAGTGTCTTCATACCCACTGTTTCATGCGTTTTGTCTGACTGTCGGGCATTTAAGACAGGAGGATGGATTGGTCCTTGTTGCTTCATCTTGTCCAGAAATGAAATTCGCTGGTTTCTCTTTAATAGCTAAAACTGAAGTCTGAACACTACTTAGCATTCTGGTATGTTTTCAAATACATTCTCATAGATCACCTATCTTAAGTTGTGGTACAGGGACCCCTGGAGGTGGGGTTGGTCCCTGAGACTTATAAAGGATTCACAAAATCAAAACTTTTTCAAAATAATAAACATTAAGGTATTATTTTCCCTTTTCACTCTCATCCTCTGGAAAAATAGTTTCCAGAGACTAAATGAGGTGTAATGATATCATTGGGATAATGTCATGTATTTTCATATACTCTGATGTTTTAAAATGGTCTCAGTTTTAATTTCTAATATAGTAAATCTCAGTAGATATGATCAACATACACAAAAGCTCTTTGGGATAATTTTGAAGAGTTCTGAGACCCAAAAGTTTGAAAATTGCTGTCCTAGATGATCATCTTGAACTACTGCAGGAGATGCATAAGTCCCATACTTTATGTTCCCAAAGTGGAGATGCAATCCTGTTTCAATCTCCAAGAAGAAAAGCATGGGAGGAACATTTCCAGCTTCTGTCTGCCCTTCAACACTCCTGCTCATTCATTAATTTTGGAGAAAAACTATACTTAGCTAATCCATTCTCAGTTTTCTCCTACTTTTGGAAGTAAGCTTGTCTAAAAGATGCATACATTTTTCTGCTTCCCCATATGGAAGCAGGTGAGGCCTGTAGCTGAGTGAGTAAAACCCAGTTGAAGGGGCAAAATATTGCTAGTAAGCCCATATGCTACATATCTAAAAAGGGACATAATTCCATTTAGCTTTATCTGTAATAAAGGTGGTATTTTGATCACCATCTGTCATAATTGGGTAGCTTTGCTTAATAGATTCTGAACTCAGGAAGAGAAGACAGGTAATCCATATTGTACCTTATCTTCCCTTCTTAAGCTTCCTACACCCCATGTTCCATGTTTCTTTTGAGCACTGAGAAAGTAGAAACCATGAGAGAGAATTCCCTCGTAGTTCCACTACCAGATCTACCAGCTTAGCTGTACTTGACCCGTCTTACTGCCTGTCTCTTTTACAGTGGAAAGAAGAGTGTTTTTATACAACTCGAAGCAGTGTTTCTTCTACTCTGGATGCCATTCTCTTCCTCTCTCCAGCATTCTGTTCCTTAACATTCTTTCTGCTCTTTCATTGCCAGTCTATGCCTGTGTACTGGATCTCTCATCTGTCATACAGATCTATTATACTGTTAGATCCTATCTTTATATAGGATAAAAATTCTTGACCCCACATCATCCTTCAGCTACCACCTAATTTTTCCACTCGCATTTAGATCTAACACTTTGTAGGAATTGTCCATACTTGTTGTCTCTACTTCTTCCCTTCTAGTTTATTTATTAACAGACTTACAGCAGTCTTCTGTTTCATATTGCCACTAAAGCTATGTTTGATCAAGTTACCAAGGAAAGCAGTGTTGAAATACTGATTATCTCACTTAGCCTCTCAGCAGAAGAGTCCTGGCTGACTCTCTGCCTCCTCAAAACTTTCCCTCTGATAGCTTCCAAGGCACCAGAGACCACGCTCCCTCCCTATTATCGTCTCTTCCTCTCTCTCTTTTTTTCTTCCTCTGCTCAGCGTCTAACTGTTGGAATGGCTCAGAGCTTAATATGGTCCTTTACTGTTTTCCATCTGCACTTTCTCCCTAGATGATCCAGTCCAAACCATGGCTTTCATACCATCTCTACCTTCTTGATGCTCAGTTTTATTTCTGGAGCCCTGACCTCTCCCTTGAGCAGCATGTATGTGTATTATTGTAGTAATAGCAGAATTATAGCTGTTTCTGCTTGTTGGCTATTATTAATCATCCTGCTATGACTGTTCACATGCACATGTGTTTGTGAACATATGTTTTTGTTTCTCTGACCTATGAGTGGCATTGCTTGGTTGTGTGGTAAATTTATCCTTCATTTTAAAGAAATCACCAAGCTGTTTTCCAAAGCGGCTGCATCGTGATACATTCCTACCAGCAATGTGTGAGGTTTTCCTTTTCTCAGCATCATTGTCAATACTTGTTATTGTCTGTCTTTTTAATTACAGCTATTTTAGTGAGTATGGAGTGATACCTCACTGTAGTTTTAATTTGCATTTCCTGATGACTAATGGTGTTTAAGCATATTTTCATGTTAGCTATCTGTGTGTCTCCTTTGCTGAAATTCAATCCTTTTCTCATTTTTAAATTGGGTTATTTGTCTTAAGTTGTTAGAGTTCTTTTTATATTCTAGATGTAAGTTCTTTACCAGATCCATGATAAGTAAAAGTGTTCTCCTAGTCTGGGGCTTGTCTTTTCATTTTTCTTAATAGCATTGTTTTTCTTAATGCATCATTTTTCTTAATGTAAGTGTTTTGACTTTTTTGAAGTCCAGTTATCAAAGATATTTTATAGATCCTGTTTCTGATACCATATCCTAGGAATTATTTGCCTAACTCAAGGCAATGAAGATTTCCACCTATATTTACATTTAGGTGCATAGTCAGTGTATGCATGCTAAGTCACTTCAGTCCTGTCCCACTCTTTGCAACCCCATGGAATGGGGATCTGTTTGTGGATCCCCATGGAATGGGGATCAGTTTGTGGATCTGTTAACATAATTTTTGTTTAAAAGGGAAGCGCATAAAGGATAACCATAAAATTTTGGTTTAAAAGGGAAGTACATAAAGGAAACAACTGCCCTCACTCAAACTTAAAATTGTAGCCCTCCAGGCTACTCTGTCCATGGTGCATAGTCCATTTCAAGTTAATTCTTTGTATGTTGTGAGGTAAGAGTCTAAAATCTGTTTTCGTGTGGGTATCCAACATTTGTTGAAAAGGCTGTCCTTTCTTCATTGAATTATCTTAGCAGCTTTGTCAAAGAATAATTGACCATACTTGCAAAGGCTTATTTTTAGACTCTCAATTATATTCCGTTGATCTGTCTTTATTTAGATATATCTATCTTTATGCCTATAATAAACATTCTTATTTTGGCAGTAAACAGTCTAATGATTTTGAATGTCATCAGTTTGGGAAAAAATTGACTTTAAAAGGCCTTATCACGTAATATTAGCATTTATGTTTTTCATTTTAATGGTTATAAGCAACCTGAGCTCTTTTTTTCTTATTTAGAATGTTTAATAGAACTTGAACCGGTTTTGAGAACATTTGAAGAGATAACTTTTCTTGAAGCTGTTATTCAGCTAAAGAAAACAAAGGTAAATTGTCATATGAAATGTTAGAAATTTAAAACTTTAAGTCGTGGAGACTTTAGTTTTTTTTTTTTCCTTTAGTTTTACACCTTCCACAGATATAGGCTACAGTACTGAGGCAGTAGAATTTATTAGAGAGTATGAATGCAGTCTTAAATCTGTCACCAAAGAACTTCTCCATTTCATTCAAACAGCCACCTCCAGATTTCCAAGACATTTTCGGACCTCCCATATATCAAATGTAAATTTGACATGTGCAATTAGTGCCTGTTGTGTATAATTATTACCCTAAATTGCCACAGTTGTTGTTATTGTTTAATCAATGTTTATTTCCCTAAAGTTTTGATACATACAGAGTAAAAGATGCCTGGATTATTGTACTTATCTTTATTCAGGTTTCTTGGGTTTTTCAGAGGTTTATTGCCAATTAAGCTATAGAGTTTTTATTAATAATTGAGACCAAAATGTGAATGTTTTATTGCTTATTTGTGTTTTCCCACTCAGACACTCCATGTTGCAGGGACCAAAGTAGCAGTTGATATGAATTACCTAGAGTGGTTGTCTTATTTACTCTTTATGGCTCTTGTAAATCAGAAGAACAATGGAAGGGACCTATTACTTCAGGGTTTTCTTGCTGTTATTAAAAATTGTTTTAAAGAGCAACTACAGTCCTTTAGGGACAAGGCAGCTTAGTTTAACACTTGCTGGGTTTCACGAAATAGCATTTGGAATATGATAATAAAAACGTCATTCATTAGCTGAATTGTTAGGCTGTGACAGGCATAATCTACCATAGATTTATCACTAAATGACATTGCTTGCCTCTTGCAGTTTGTGGATCTGTTAACATAATTTTTGTTTAAAAGGGAAGCGCATAAAGGATAACCATAAAATTTTGGTTTAAAAGGGAAGTACATAAAGGAAACAACTGCCCTCACTCAAACTTAAAATTGATGTTGGCAGTATTAGTGCCTGAATGTTTTGAGGAACTGTGTTTTAATATTTTGATAAATTTTCGTTGACTTCCCTGCTTCTGAATAGGTAGTCTTTTTCCAGAACATTCCAGTCTCTCCACTTCGCAGTAGAAACAGACTTCTGATAATATTTCTTTTTGCTTTGTCTTTTCAGTTCCCTTTTCTTTCCTTACAACTTGCTGCTCTTTTGCCAAGCAAAGGTGGATAAAAGGATCTGTTTTCTTGTACCTTTTCTACCTTGATTATAAAAAACTGAACTGGAAGAGAAGCAGTTCAGTTCCTTTTTTGTCCCCAACCAACTTAAATACTAGGATCTATATTTAAAACTGTTAATTTGGGGGAGAAATTTTTACTTCTTAAATAAAGTGTGTATTTTCAAATACTTGAATATCATTTAATAATAGCATTACTGTCTTTAGTCAGTGTTTTTAAGTTGAGGTATTGTTTTCACTCAGAGCTGTTTTAGTTACATTTTTCTTTTTTTGGAATCTTGGTATCAATTCTCTAAAACTCTTAGGGAAAGAATATCATCTCCATTTTATAGATGAAATAACTGAGGTATAGGGAAGTAAGTCATATAACACTCTACACAGCTAACTAATGGCAGGGCCAAGAATAGAATACAAATTTAATAAGATAATAAGATTTTTCATGAAGAAACTTCTGAAATTGTTTGGGGTGAGTTGTTTTGTTTGAACTTTCATTTTTTCTTTGAACTGGCTCCTATAATACATGTTTTCATGGATAGCATCTCATATCTTCAATAGTAAAAACTGAATCAAAGTTTTTTCTTCATATTTCATTGTATTTCTTTCTAGGGTCTGACTCATAAATAATTTGAATTAACTGATCAGTTATGAAAAATGATGTTTGTAATTGATGATATTGCATAATCATAAAGATTATCATAAATATTTTAATAAATTTAAAAGCACAGAAAAGATTTATATAACAGAAATGGATCTAAACATGAATTTAAAAGGTTCATATAAAAATCTGTTTAACATGTTCATTGGACTGCTGTATACAAAGTACTCTCAGATAGATTATGTACACAGATGGATAGTAGTTTTTTCTCTTAAAAGTTCTTAGACATGTTACAGATCAGACAGTTGTTAAGTATGAATAATGAAGGGCTGGGTATGGATCCCACCAATTTCTAAAGTTCTGTAGAGCAGCTGGTATTGTGTTGGTTTGGGGAAGAAAAACAGACTGATGGGTTTGTTTTTAAATCACTCAGTAGTGATGGGGACTAATCCAAACCTGGCCTAAAGAGACAGGCGTGAATCACTAGATGATTTTACTACAAAGGCATAGCATTTAAATAAATCATCTGCTTATTAATGGATATCATTTATTGAATGCTTACAAAGTAATCTTAAGGCCTCTGCATGTATTACTTCTAATCCTCGTTGCAGTAATCCACAAAAATAATATTCTTATCTCCAGTTTACAGATAAGTAAACTAAGATTAAGTCTCATGCCCTGACTCAGACAGGATTCCTGGCATTCTAAGTCAGATCTGTTTGGCCCCCATCATTCTGTTAGGTCACTCTGCCTCCTTTACTTAGTCCAGCCCTCAACTTCTTATCATTAAAATAGAAATAATAATAGTACTTAGAATCATGGTGCCTAAAATATAGTAAATGCTTAATAATTATGGATAGATAGATATACACACAAATTGAAATATATAAAGTACTTAGTTTGAACTAGGTACTTTATTAATCTCTGGAATGATCCTGCATGTAAATATCATTCCATTTTAAAGGATGAATCTGTTCAAGGTAACCAGTTAATATGAGACAGAATTCAAAGCATATATCTCTAAAGTTATTTCCCCTATTCTACACTATCTCTACCTTTAAGTTAGATATTATATTCTCAACTGATTGAGCTTTTCTTTCCATTGATTTTGCATAAACATATAAAATATGTTAAGTAGATTGTATTTTACTCATATAACTTTCTAATCACCTCTAATTCAAACACATGTATGTATGTATTTCAGTTACAGAATGCTTCAAGAACTGTTCACTTAAGTGACAAGAAGAAAAGGGAGTTATCTCCAAACATACCTGTAAATTCTGGTCCACAGGAGGTAAAAAAAAAAAAAAAACTATGCTAATTAAACTCAAAATGTGACAAGAACATGAAAAATCATTTAGTCTATCTCACTCTTTTATAGATGAGAAGCTCAAGTCCAGGGAGGTTTTAGGATTTTAAGATGGCAGTCTCCAGTTTGGTTCATCTCATCAAATCACAGTGCTCGCTTCTTTCTTGGGCGTTGAATTCTGTCCCTGTCATCGTTTTATGTGAAGACTGGTGTCCCAGGGTAGTACACAGGCAAATCACTGATACACTCTGCCACTATAAGCTGTACTACCTGCCTTGTTCTTAACTTTTTACAATGACTGGATAAAGGGAAAATGCCATTTAGGTGGCTGTTCAAATAGAAGGATTTCTTTAGTAGCATTTATTCAGAATTATTTCACATTAATCATTTCTTTTAGGAACATATAAGATATGTTCTCTTTATGGATTCAGAAAAGTAATAATACCTTCAAAATGAACCATAACACACAGTATGTAGTCTTTACATGTGCTGTCTCTTGAATCTTTGAGCCCATACATGCACGGTTTTAGATAGGTATACAGAAAGAACCTGAGAACCAGATTATGTAAATGCCTTGTCAGAGGTTAGGCAGTGACTCCATGGCACAGCTAGGATTGGGTCCAAGTTCAGTATTACTTCTTCCGTGAGTTTCTGCTCCTCCATGTTGAAGGAACCTGAGGCTTGAGAATAGGCATTTGATCTGAATCAATATTAGGTAATCAGAGTTACAGATCTCAAGTTTTTTATCAGCTGGACAGTCTGTGAGATTATATACAAAATATTGAAAAAATAATGATTTCTAGTATATTTAACTATTGCCCCACCCACCCAATCGACCTGATAAATCAAGTTCACTTTGCTTTTTGTTATTTCATACATGTGTTTAATTTGGTAAAGTATAATTTGTGTTAGTCTTGATTCTTTGTTTATAATAAGCCAAAAGGAAGACCTGTTTAGAAATTAAAGCTGTACAACTTTCTGAATAATTTTGCATTAACATAAATAATTTATCTTCTATTTATTTTAGGAATCGTGTGGATCCTCTCAGCTCCATAAAACTAGTGGTTCTCCTGGAACCTCAAGGTCCCTGTCAGCTCCTCAAGACAATGACTTTTCATCTGGTGTGTATATTTTTCAGTCAGTTATTACTTATAAGTTTTCAATTTTCTTACCAGACCATATTCTTGCAGGTAGCCATGGTTCGTATGGAACATGTCTTTGGTTTGCATTCATAACTTGTTTTTTAAAGTGACAGTCTGAAGATGTGAAAACAGTATAGGACGTTAAACAGATGCATTTACATATAAAGGCATTCTGTTAGACACCACAGAAAGATATTTATTAAAATATCTTATAAGAAAAATATTTCTAAATCACCATAGCAGTAGATAAAAAGCAATATGCTGTATGGGATATAGGGATGTAGCGCTATGGTAGTATAGTGGAAAAGTAACATTCTTATAAGTACTTTCACAACAACCTTGTGAGGGAGATATTCCTCATTTTACAGATTCTTAAGACCAAGACTGCTGGATCACATAGTTAGTAACTGGCACATCCAAGATTTGAACCCAGGTCTTTTTGATAAACATTTTCATGTTACTCTACTACACCATGTTGTCATCATGAAGAAATTATTTCTGGCTGAAAGTTGGACCTATAGTTATAAAGGATGGGCATTCCAGGCAAAAGGAACTACATAGAGGCAAAGAAGCAAGAAAACCCAGAGAACAGTGAGTAGTTGGGTCTAGCTGGCGAAGATGGTGAATGAAAGGTAATCAAAGATGAGGAGGGTGGAGTCATCAGGACGATTTCTAATACTAGGCTAAGCCATTTGGACTCATTTGCTTGGGTAGGAAGCAACTATTGCAGATTTTTGAGCAAGGGTGTGTGTGACATGATAAACTCTTTTCTTTAGAAAGATTCATCCTGGCTGGATTGTGTAGGATATTTTGGAAGGGAAAGGAGATTCAAGGTGGGGAGCCCAGTTAGGAGACTACTGCTGCTCAGTCGCTCAGTCATGTCCGACTCTGTGTGACCCCACAGACTGCAGCCCACCAGGTCCTCCATCCATGGGATTTTCCGGGCAAGAGCACTGGAGTGGGGTGCCATTGCCTTCTCTGACTGAGGAGACTATTGGTCTAGTAATGTACTCCATGAGAAATTATGAAACCTGCTCCAGAGTATAAGAAGAGGAGAATGGTGTGAGAAGCGTTACGGAGGACACACTGATAGGACTTTACAGCTTTTCATTTGTAGGAGAGAATAGGGGAAAAAAAGATAAAGCTTTGAACAAGTTTAGTTGGAAGAACATTGGTGCTGTTAACAGAAATAGGAGTTGAAATGGGTTTTAGAGTTAAGATGAATAATTGTTTTTAACGTTTTCCAATTTGAGGTGCTTAGCATATATGAGGGTGTTGAAAATGTAAGACTTAAGGTTCACTGAAGACAGAAAATTCCATTACATGGATTTGGGAAGGGAGGTGACCATTGAGATGTTGATGTTTAATAAGATTGCCAAAGGAAACTGTGGAAAGATATATATAAATTCACAGGGCACATTTGAAGTGCAGAACGGGGAAGATGACACAGAAGAAAAAATATGATATAAAGAAGTAAAATTCTATAATTTATAATTTATATAGGACAGACAAGCACAGACAGAAATATGGTTTTAAAAAAACATTCATCATAAACCTTTTTGATCTAATAACTATTTACTTGTGAGTTAGGTTTATGAACGAGCTTATGCAATGAAAATTAAGACATTAAATACCACCCTCTGTGTGATCCAGACATTCATATTTTAGCTAATAGGAATATTCTACCCCTAATGGAGATGTTGTGTTTTATAGGAAAAACTCCAGATTTTTCTGTGCTGCGTCAATGTTCAGTGAATCACAGTCAGGACAGTAACATTTGTGTGGATCATCGGGTAGCATTCTGTGATCACAGGACTGCCCCATGCTCTTTAGCAATAGTGAATCCTCTCTCAGCTGAGGGAAACTCAGGTAAATATGTGCTGTGAAACATTTTGTAAGTGATGCCATTTACTTCACAACTGTATATTCAATAGATTTGCTATTTAACGTTTTGTGTTCTTCAGTATGGTATATATGTACCATAAGTAGGAAAGCACTCCAGTCCCTGAAGACGTGAGTGTTAACATGTGAACACAGGCCTAAACGGTATTCCATGAACATCTGTCTAGGGAGGGAGTGCTCAGAGGAGGTGTGACTTAATATGTCACTAAAGTAAATATATTTTTATTTATCAAATATTCAAATATCCTTTGTTTTTTTAAAAAATCTGAAAAAAAGTGACATTTGCTTCCATGATTTACAGAGAGTAAAAATGCAGTGCATTTTCTTGGAGGGGAAGGGAAGAGATAACCCAAATGTCTGAATGTTTCCTGAAAATTAATAGCATCTTCAAAATACTGCTGTTCCATATTAGCATAATTACAGAAAAATTAGCTTTTACACCTTATTATTTTGTTTTTCATCTGATTTTACTCAAGGCTGTATATCTGTCCCCACCTTTTTACCTGTCATTGCTTTTCTACAGGGCGATTTCAGCCTGGTATAGCCCAACAGTGGATCCAGAGTAAAAGGGAAGACATTGTGAGCCAGATGACCGAAGCCTGCCTTAACCAATCTCTAGACGCCCTCCTGTCCAGAGATTTGATAATGAAGGAGGACTATGAACTCATTAGTACCAAACCTACAAGGACCTCAAAAGTCAGACAGTTATTAGATACCACTGACATTCAAGGAGAAGAATTTGCCAGAGTTATAGTACAGAAGTTGAAAGATAATAAGCAAATGGGTCTTCAACCTTACCCAGAAATACTTGTGCTTTCTCAACCACCATCTTTAAATGTCTTTCACAATAAAAGCCATAAAAAGTAACTTTCCAAGAAAAGAAGTCAGTGTATAAAAGAGTATTTTATATTTCTTTTGCCTTGATAATGTTGTTTTTATGAGATTCATATGAGTATTTAAAACTTTAATGCGGTTTCTTCTTCAGATAAATATTAGTCTCCTTCCATGATATTATAGTATTTTTTTAAATTAATACAGTAGAAAGTTTGTGTTCTGCTGCATAGTTCAATTTTTGTCTTCTTTGGTTAATTAAAACTTTTTGATCAATAATTATATGTTTATTATACAAAACAATGTTTTCAGGTTCCACGTGTTTCTCATGGAAACCATTTTCACATACGCTTTCTTTGTGGATTATTTATTAATTGTTTGAGATGCTCCGCTCTTTAAAGTGTACCCCTTAGACTTAAATCAGATAGTATAGCATTCCTGCCCTACAGTCCTGGGTTCCAGTCCTCTTGAAAGAGTTGTTCATTAAGCTCTGTTATCCACATGACACATTTAAATGTTATTTATTGACTACTTTAAAAGGTTGTTTCAAAGATAAGGGAGTACAGTGTATAAAGGAAAAAAATCCTTCAACATGTGTTTGTACTCCTGTTTCTAGCCTGAACTAACAACCAAGGTAACAACCGAAATTAACAGATTAATATGTATCATTCTATCACTTTCTTCCTACTCATGTTTAAAATATATGCTCATTTGGGGAAGGATTGTTTCTTAATATTATCATTGTTATAACACATCATACTTCAACCTGATTTTTGCACTTAGTACATCATGTGAAGCCTTCCAGATCACATTCAAGCTTAATTTGTAAGTTTTGATTGCTGTATAATGTTATTAGAGCTTTTTTTTTTCATTTCCTTAACTTGTTCAAACCAATGATATATATAGTGTGAGGTTTTTTTGGTTAATGGGTTACGTCACTAAGATGAAAACTAATAAGGAATTACAGCCCTTTGCTGAAAATGTTTATTAGCAATGTCAGCAAAAACTGGGATGTAAGATAAATTTGAAAGGACAGACTTTGAAGTTGGGCTATACAGTATGACCCACAGTTTGAAAAAATGAGTAAAATCAGTAGATGTCACTGAGGCAATTTAAATGTTTTATTAAAATAGATATTTTAGTCTCCATTTTGGAGCTGGACCTCTGGTGCCTCATTACTGTGTCTCTGAGAAATATGGCAATTACTAGGGAAAGGTAGAAACCAACTATATGAGTTATCTTTTATTATATCTTATTTTTAAAGTGTTTGGATAAAGATTTAATTTGGGAAATGAGGGAGAATATCATTTGGAGGTTTTCCCCTTTATATAGTTTTTTTTTTAATTATTTTGAATCTTGATGGTTTCAAATTAACTTGTATATCAGTTTAATGATGTGGTATCAGGATTGATAAAGTGAACTTTGCCCTGGTTTTTTTTGTTTGTTTGTTTTGTTTTCATTTTCTGCCTAGATCTAAAAACTCAAGGTTTCCAGTCTGTATGCTTATGACTACATGCATATCAGCCACTTTGTCGCCTAACTTAATATACGGGAAGCACAGATGTAGTTGTCCATCATTTCAGCTCTGCAGACTTTTTCTGCATGAATAATAACATTGTATTGATGAAGATGATGATGACAAGGATCAAGACGAATCTACAGTGAGCTCTCAGCCCCTAGGAGAATTGTTGCAGTCTCGGCAGGCAGTTTCCATTGTACTAACACCTGATGACGCAGTGATGTTTAGAGGAAGGTGTCACAGGGAGTTCTGAGCCTGACCTGTCAGTGTAGCACAGGGCCTGGCAGAGACCGTCTGAATGTCTCCTTAATGAGCGTCACTGGAATGAAAGCTGGAGAAGAGAGAAGGAAGATGTTCCCTTGAAATCACACTTCCCAATGTAATGCGAATACAGCTGGCGGTGGATGAGACTGTTTTAGGGAATAAGCAGACAAACAGCACTAAATTAACGTCTGAGTCACATAGGAATTTCTTTTTAATCACGTCTTCTAGTTAAGTAAAGGAGAGTGAATGTTGAAATTGTGCTATTATCCTTTATCCCCTCTATCATCCTTTATTAACAAAAAGAGAGGACTTCAAGAACAACGTTCAGCAGGAATTTTGTAACTTTGAATTGTATTTCATTTGAAGATGACCTACGTATGTGTCACCATTTTTCTATTTGTAATATATACTATATAAAGTTTTAAATATTCAAATAACAATTTGGATTACTAAATTGTAGGTAGTATATGTGAATGTGAACAATAGAATAAAATGACATTGATTCAGTCACTCTTAAGGAGGGAGCTAAAATGTTATAATTTTAACTAGGTAGTAACAGGTAATGCTCGTGCGTTCTTTGTGCTATATGTTGAGGCAGTGCTACCCAGAAGATTGGTCCACAGAGCAGCTGCCTGAAAATCACCCAGAACTTGTGAGACGTACAGACTCATGGTCCCTAACTCACCCAGATCTTTTGGATCACTCAGACTCAATCTCTGATGTTTGAGACAATTTGTTTAAAGAAACACACAGAGAAGGGGATGAAGATGACAGAGCAGAGGGGTGTGGAACTCCTTCCACAAATATTAGTACATAAAAAATACACCTACATGTGGAGCGATTCTTGCAGAAGACATACTGAAAGTCTGCAGGAAATCTCATACAACCTAGGCTACAAGTGAGACCCCCAGATAACCAGGTAAGATAAAGGGGAGAGGAGAGGAATCTGGACAGGTTCTACTGCCCAGGGAGAGAACTGGGGAAAATGTTTGCTCATCCTGGGAACCTCCTTCACTGGCGGGGAGGTCTGCCAGGACAGAGGAGCTACAGAAGCAAGTGCAGAGCTGCCCTATACCCCGAAGGATAAAAAGAGCCCAGCACTGGCGGTCTTTGACGCGTTTCCAGACTTCCCCGCCCCAGAGGCACACCTGTTGGCGTGCCCAGCTACTCAGCGCTGAGACCTTGGCTTTGGCAGACAGACCAGGGGAGGGGACTCGGTCTGGCTGCACGGCCAGCCTGAGGGCCTGGGGTGTGCACGGGACCGTGTGGGTCTGCTACAGGAGCCACGCTGTCGACAGCAGGGAGGGACGGGGCGTGGGTCCACCAGAGCAGCCCCATTATCAGCTTGCTCACGGTGGGGCAGGGTGCCAGCTGCAGCAAGTTTGGCAGACTTTATGGGTGTGAACACGTGGAGGCGGGGCTGGTCCAAATTACTAGCATTCCCACGCTGGGCACAGGAACCAGCTTCTGCAGGTTTTCCTGCCAGTGGCCTTGTGAGGACACACGCAGGCCTACCGGACCTCCAAGCCAATGACGGCACCCCCGACAGTGGAAGCGGGCACAGAGGACAGGCCCGCAGTGGTGGTCTTCGTTGGGCATGCACACCCAGTGGCAGGCGGCCGCACAGAATGGCCTTTACTAACAAAACAGCTCTTGGAGAGAAAATGCAGTTGCTTCTTTCCCAGAGGGAGCTCTCCCGTCCTGTCCATCTCACAGCTCAGCTTAAAACTGCTTGAAATTTCAACAACTGGGCAAAAGATCCTGCCCCCAGCAGGGTGGTGACAACCCCAAAGAGGAGCTCCTGCCCTACATGCATTGCAAGCCCTGGTCACCGTGACCCCGGCCACACCCCCAAGGAAGGGACCAAGGAGCGCGCTCTGAGGAATATGTGGCAAGCATCCACGCCGAAAACAGCGCTTGCACCAAAATTCTGGGCTCGTACAGTCTCCACAGGGTCAAAAGAAAAGCCTTTCCTCACAGGGGATTGAAATGCAAAGTTAGGAAGTCAAGAGATGCCTAGAATAACAGGCAAGTTTGGCCCTGGAGTACAAAATGAAGCAGGGCAAAGGCTAATGGAGTTTTGTCGAGAGAATACGCTGGTCATAGCAAACAGCCTTTCCCAACAACACAAGAGATAACTGTACAAGTGGACATCACCAAATGTTCGATACCAAAATCAGACTGATTATGTTCTTTGTAGCCAAAGATGGAGAAGATCTATCAATCAGTTCAGTTGCTCAGTCATGTCCGAATGTTTGCAACCCCATGAATCGCAGCACTCCAGGCCTCCCTGTCCTTCACCAATTCCCGGAGCTTACCCAAACTCATGTCCTTTGAGTCGGTGATGCCATCCAACATCTCATCCTCTGTCTTCCCCTTCTCCTCCTGCCCCCAATCCCTCCCAGCATCAGGGTCTTTTCCAATGAGTCAGCTCTTTGCATCAGGTGGCCAAAGTATTGGAGTTTCAGCTTCAGCATCAGTCCTTCCAATGAACACCCAGGACTAATCTCCTTTAGGATGGACTGGCTGGATCTCCTTGCTGTCCAAGAGACTCTCAAGAGTCTTCTCTAACACCACAGTTCAAAAGCATCAATTCTTTGGTGCTCAGCTTTCTGTATAGTCCAACTCTCACATCCATACATGACCACTGGAAAGACCGAGAAGCTCTATACAGCCAGTGAAAACAAGACCTAAAACTGACTGGCTCACATCACGCAAGAAGGCAAAGCAGTTGTCTGAGGAGGCCTTACAAATAGTGGAGAAAAGAAGAGAAGCGAAAGGCAAGGGACAAAGGGAAAGATATGATCAACTGAATACAGAGTTCCAGAGAGTAACCAGGAAAGATAAGAAAGTCTTCGAAAGTGAACAGTCCAAAGAAATAGAGGAAAACTATAGAATGAGGAAGAACAGTGATCTTGTCAAGAAAATTGGAGATACCAAGGGAATATTTCATGCAAATATGGGCACAATAAAGGACAGAAATGGCAAGGATCTAAGAGAAGCAGAAGAAATTAAGAAGTGGAAAGAATATACAGAACTGTACAAAAAAGCTCTTAATGACCCAGATAACCACAATGGTGTGATCATCTAGAGCCAGACATGCTGGAGTGTGAAGTCAAGTGGGCCTTCGGAAGCATTCCTATGAACAAAGCTAGTGGAGGTGATGGAATTCCAGAAGAAAAGGAAATTTTCTGATTTCCTTTAGGATTGACAGGTTTGATCTCCTTTATGTCCAAGGGACTCTCAAGAGTCTTCTCCACCACCACAGTTCAAAAGCATCAATTCTTCAGTGTTCAGCCTTCTTTGCCGTCCAACTCTCACATCCATACATCACTACTGGAAAAACCATAGCTTTGACTAGATAGACTTTTGTCAGTAAAGTAATGTCTCTGCTTTTTAATACGCTGTCTAGATTTGTCATAGCTTTTCTTCCAAGGAGCAAGCATCTATTTGCCATGACGTGATGGGGCTGAATACCATGGGACTTTTACATCTAAACAAACTCGAGCTTAATGCCCACAACAGGGAAAAACAATAAATAACTTCTATATGCCTATTCATAGGGCTTAGTTGTTGTTCAGGCACTAAATAATATCCATCCCTTAGTGACCCCATGGACTGCAGCACTCCAGGCTCCTCTGTCCATCACTGTCTCCTGGAATTTGCTCCAATTCATAGCCATTAAGTCGGTGATACTATTTAACTATCTTGTCCTCTGTCCCCCCAGCCTCTTCTTTTGGCTTCAGCCTTTCCCAGCATCAGGATCTTTTCCAATGAGTAAGATCTTTGCATCAGGTGGCCAAAGAATTGGAGCTTCACCTTCCAACAAATACTCAGGGTTGAGTTCCTTTAGTATTGACTTGTTGGATCGCCTTACAGTCCAAGAGACTCTCAAGAGTCTTCTCCAACACCACAATTCAAAGCCATCAATTCTTTGGCTCTCAGCCTTCTTTATGGTTCGATCCGTACATGAGTACCGGAAAAACCATGCGCATGCGTGCTAAGTCACTTCAGTAGTATCCAAATCCTTGCTCATGGACTGTAGCCTGCGAGGCTCCTCTGTCCGTGGGATTCCCCAGGCAAAGATACTGGACTGGGTTGCCATTTCCTCCTCCAGCGGATCTTCCTGACCCAGGGATCAAACCTGCATCTCTTATTGTTGGGGTCCTTTAATGGACTGGAACCTGGTGGTACAGAGTCGACAATAAGAAAGTGAAAGAAAGAGACAAAAAAAGACCAGGGACCTAAGCTCTGATGGAGCAAAGGTGCTTTAATGATTTTTCTATGAGTATATATAGGTCGTGGTACAAGAAACTTCTTTCGGGAATGATAGAGATCAGAAAACCAAACGTACAGCAACCATTACCAAGGGAACAAGGGGTAATGTTAGCCACAAGGTCAGGAGACAATCCATATCTCAAGAAAAGGGAACGAGACTAAGCAGTTTTGTCCTAAAGAGAATGTTTACTAAAGGAGACCCAAGCCTGCCTCACACAATGACCTCAGTCCCTGGGAGCAGCGTGCTGTTCCGCTTGAAGAGGGACAAAGGACTCATGAGGGACAGCACGTAGGAATCCTCCCGTCAAACATTCCCTGACATCTTATGTCTCCTCCATAGCTTTGACTATATGGACCTTTGTTGACAAAATGATGTCTCTGCTTTTTAATACACTGTCTAGGTTTGTCATAGCTTTCCTTCCAAGGAGCAAGTGTCTTTTAATTTCATGGCTGCAGTCACCACCCCCAGTGATTCTGGAGCCTAAGAAAATAAAATCTGTCAGTGCTTCCAATTTTTCCCCTTCTATTTTCCATGAAGTGACAGAAATGGATGCCATGATTTTAGTTTTCATAGGACTAATCATTTATTATTTTGCTGTCTACTGTTAGTCTTATTTTGAATGTCAATATTAATTCAATATAGGGAAGTAAGAAATAAATCTAACATTCAGAGTGAAAATGTGACACTTAACTCCCTTGTATTTCAAACAATAAACCATAGGTTATTACTTAAAATAAGAAAATAGTTTAATGTTTTTTAGGGGCAAATGGTTGTCTTGAATTATGGCTCAGGAATATGATTCTCTTCAGTGTTCTTTCTTTAAGGATAATCTTAAATATTTATAAAAGGTGGTAACCTGATTCTTTCTGCTTCCAAAGAGAAGGGGGAAAATTTTGCCATATAAGATGGGAGATGGAAGAACTTTTGTACAATGAGGCTTCTATGATAATGGATTTTTTTCCCCAAAGGGAAATAATGAAATTTTTTCCTTGGAATTTTTAATAAGAGGTCTGCCATATCCTAAAGTGTGCTGGGGAAAACCTCTATTGGAATGCCTCTGGGAGTCATACTTAGCAATATTTAGAGTAAATATTTCCCCAAATTGTGTTTCATTAATGTGATTTCCAGTGTTTTGTTTCTCTGTGTATGCTGTAGCTCCAATAACAAAATAACATTCAGTTACTGTGCTACTGTTACCTGAGGAATTTGGATGGTGAACAAGAGAAAAAGATAAGAAAAATCTAAGTACAACTCATTGGATGTTTACAATCATGTGTCATTTTCTAAAATGACTTGAACTTGTCTGTAGCCTAGTTGCTTTATCAGTTTCTTTATATATAAGTATATATTTATATGCTGTGATTACCCTTTCTCTGCCAGAGAGGGCTTATTTTACTGGTGGAATTTTAAAAATACTTGACTAGATAGCTATACTTCTTTTTCTTTATTTTTCCATGAAAATTCACTCAATATCTATAATTTGTGCAGGAGGATATCCTATATCAAGGGTATATATATCAAGGGAATATATTTATTATCTTAGTTCATTAACAAAAAGTTAAGTTGTATTACAATCATAAAAGTGAATAGTGAATAAAGCTACAGCTCTAAACTCTTAAGTACTTATTGCTCTTATTAGCTCACAGTAAACCAACATCAGTTTCTTCTGCTAATATTTTAATACTAACAGTAACGACATTGAGCCCTTGGTCTTTCACTTCACTGATCTAGTCATGATTTATAGTAACTGTGACCCTTTTCCACTTAGGTTATCTATTTCAATACAGCCTGTTTCTGTACAGACAGTAGGAAGTGAATTTGCATGTATATATATAGGCAGAAAGAGAAAGATGAGGAAATAAAAGCCTTTCAGGAAAGTGGAAATTTTTATGAAAATCCCTAGGGCATTTTTTAAAAAAATATTGTAAACAACCTTTGTGAATCATCCAACTCGAGTGTTAGCTGTTTTTCAAGAAATATTTTTAGATGAGGATCCTGAACATTTAGAGAGAATTAAATGACACATGCTTTATCATTTTTCCTCACTTCTCTGAGTAAACCAAGAGTATTTCAAGGCTATTGTTCTTCAATTAGGCTTCACATTCACAGCATTATGATTCAGAGGAATGAGCACTATAATTGGAGTTTGGATTCTAGCCCTGACTTGGTCCAGCAGTGTGACCTTGGACATTTCCTTAATTCATATACTTTATTTAACTCTCTGAAGTTGCCTAAAATTTCTACCACTAGGGATTACAGAATATTGCATTTAACATGGATTCATAAGTTCAAACATATCATCTAGAAGGAAAAGGAAAAACCTGCCTGCTCTGGGCTCTCATGGATCAGTTTGGGTTGCCTTAGTGGATGAGAAATTGAAATATCAATAACCTCAGATATGCAGATGACACCACCCTAATGGCAGAAAGCAAAGAGGAACTAAAGAGCCTCTTGATGAAAGTGAAAGAGGAGAGTGAAAAAGTTGGCTTAAAGCTCAACATTCAGAAAACTAAGATCATGGCGTCTGGTCCCATCCCTTCTTGGAAAATAGATGGGGAAAGAATGGAAACAGTGATAGACTTTATTTTCTTGGGCTCCAAAATCACTGTAGATGATGACTGCAGCCATAAAATTAAAAGACGCTTGCTCCTTAGAAGAAAAGCCATGATGAATCTAGACAGTGTATTAAAAAGCAGAGACATTACTTTGCCAACAAAAGTCCGCCTAGTCAAAGCAATGGTTTTTCCAGTAGTCATGTATAGATGTGAGAGTTGGACTATAAAGAAAGCTGAGCACTGAAGAATTGATGCTTTTGAACTGTGGTGTTGGAGAAGACTCTTGAGAGTCCCTTGGACTACAAGGAGATCCAACCAGTCCATCCTAAAGGAGATCAATCCTGGGTGTTCATTGGAAGGACTGATGCTGAAGCTGAAACTCCAATACTTTGGCCACCTGATGCAAAGAGCTGACTCATTGGAAAAGATCCTGACTGGGAAAGATTGAAAGCAGGAGGAGAAGGGGACGACAGAGGATGAGATGGTTGGATGGCATCACTGACTCAATGCTCAACATGAGTTTGAGCAAGCTCCAGGAGATAGTGAAGGACAGGGAGGCCTGGTGTGCTGCAGTCCCTGGGGTTGCAAAGAGTTGGACACGACTGAGCGACTGAACAACAACAAATTGAATGGGAAAGCATAGAAAACTCCACTGTGAGTGTGAAAACAAACACATTTGATTGAGGTTGAGTGTATCCGTGAAAGGAGCAATGACACGGTTTCTCCTGGTGTTCCATGCTTGCCTCTTTTCCCCAAGGCCAGAGCTGACTGAGAAAACTGGCAGCAACATGACTTGAGGACAGGTGACTGAGGGATGGGAAAGAACAATTGTTCAAAAGTGTCACCAAGAAACTAGAAGAAAGACGCTGTCCTGATATGTTTCAATAATGTTCTGGAGTGAGTATTACATCTGAGGTTGCATAGGAAAAAAAAAAGAAGGTTAAATATGAAAGTATGGAAAACATAAGAATTATACCTTTTTTTTTTGTAACACATTTTGTAACACATCGACATTGTGGAAAAAGTGTAGGCGACTGCAACATAAGCTTACTATATAAAAGCATATCATTTGAGGTTAAATGATTTTAACCTTTTAAAATCTGGCTTAGGCAAAAGTGCCATTAATATTTAAATTTTGTAGAAATTGCATTATGTTTTTGAAAGTTTCATTTGTTTCTCAAGATGCATACCAATGGTGTTTAAATTTGGGAATTTTTGTCATTCAAATGTGTACTTCTGCAGTTGTGAAAAGTATCAAGTTTTACAATCTGTGGATTGTACTTGCTAGATAAATCTTAAATTGCATATTTTTCAAATCAGTGTTGCATTGCAGACAGATTCTTTCCCATCTGAGCCACCAGGTAAGCCCCAAGAATACTGGAGAGGGTAGCCATTCCTTTCCAGTCCAAGTTCCTTTTGAATAATCTGCAAGTAATTCTCACATGGCAAAAATAATGTTCTGAGTTAAGTTTCATTTAAAACATGGCATTTGGGCTATATCAAAAGCATTTTGCCTTTTCAAAAGGATTTCCATTTTTGATGGATTAAAAAAAAAAAAAAGAGTCAGCAAAGGGGACTGCGATGGGCCTGAAAGGCAAAAGGAAAATCAAGAGAGTATACTACTGATGAAGCCAAGGTCAGAGTTTCAAGGAGTAGAGAGAATAGTTATAGACAGCAAAGAACCGAGAAGGAGGTCACTTGCAGCCCATTCTCACTGGAAGACTTCCCCTCCCTCTCTCATCTCTTCTTCTGGGCCTTAAAATACAGTCCGTTCTCCCCTAGCTACTAGTCCCCTCTTTTCTTTCAAAGGAGTGTTATAAAAATAGGAAGGAAACTGAACTGCAATAGCATACATGACAGAGCTTTGGAACCTGTAAAACACGGTGTACATGGAGAAGTCTCTTGGTCGAGATGACTCATTCACGTCTTGTCAGTAGAAAAGAGTTATTAGGACACAGGTTGGAGGTGACAGGTGGAACCCAGCATCTCAGCAGGGGAGTTATTATATATGTGATATTTTATCAGCAAATTCTTCAGAATTTATTATTCACACTGCCTATATTTCATCACCAATTATTTACTCCTTACTTTCTGGCCTTTAGTTTCTCCTTCTACCTTTATTGCCCTTGAGCTGCTAAGATGGTACAAGGAGTCATTTCAAGCACTGAGACTTTAAAAGAACAGGTACAAAAGATAGCAGCGGAGGTAAAAATTAAGAACAAATTTAGAGTCATGGCCAGGCCTCTATGAATAACGGCAGGAGTGCCAAAGCTTGAAATGAGTTTATCCCTGAGAAAAAATTAAAGGTCAGAGATAATAAGGACAAAAGGGATTCCTCATTATTAGTGGTGATGGTGTAATATTTAATAGGCAGGGGGGAAATGTAGAACTATACAACTAAGGTCTGGCCGCCTTCTTTCCAGTCAATAAAAAGATCTTCAGTGAAAAGTTCGAACACTTGAAAAGATAAAACAAGCACATCCAAGAGAGAACTGAAGTTCATTTGAATAAGTGAGAAATGTTAAGACCATTTAGCTATTTTCAATGTCCCCATGAAATACTTCCCAGAGCACTAAAAGGAATTGTCAGTATCAGCAAAGGACCACTGGCAATCTTTGAAAACCTACAGAGAATGGGAGAGATGCAAGATACATGGATACATGCATGCCCTAATTGCAGAACAGAGAAAACAATGTCTTCTAGAAACACGTTGGGAGAGGTTGCTGTGATTCCCAGGAGCACTCTCTACTGGTCACCAAAGAAGGAAATCGGTGACTTCCCACCAGAGCTGGTTGAATACATGCATTTACCTCTGTTCCCAAAACCCATAGAAATATTTTTTAAAGGGTAAATATTTAGAAAAACTTTTAGAAAATTCAGAAGGGAGTTATTGATTGTCAATCCAAATAGTGACAAATTTCTGGGCTATACTGATACTAAAATACAATGGAATAAACAATCCACAAGTCCTGACTTTGAAAAAGAACTTCAAAAATACAAGCCGTCCCAGCAGAATTATGCAAAAGCCTTACAATCAAAATAAGCAGAAGCTGGCAGGAAGAAAAGAGTCCTGGCCAGGGGCGGGGTAACTAGCAAAGGCAGAGCTCTGTTGCCCTAGGCTGTGAACTGCGAGATTTTTTTTTACCCAAGAGGCTTTCAAAATGGACAACATATCCAGAGAATCAGGACTTTGTCACAAGCGAAAGAGAGCTTCATGTCCTTGAGACAAGCCATATCCACATCTTAAATGAACGCCCATGTTCCTGCCACACGTGCCCACTTAAGTCAAAGCTGATTTAATCCAAACTTGAGCTTCCAGTCAAGCCAATAAGAATTCTTACTCCCCAGCCACAAAGGTAGGGTCTTGTCTACAAATACGATAAAACAACCAAGAAGATGGAAATAAAAGCACCAAACTCAGTGAATAAATCTAACCCCAGAGGATACACAATACAGGAACACAGAATAAAATGCTGAAATAAGCATATTAGTATCCTCAGAGAGATTCTAGGGGGTTCTGAACCTTTAAAAACATTAAATATAGATGACTACTAAACACGTAAGAAGGTTATTTAAGATTATTTAAATTAGAATGAGATCTACAAAAAGAGGGGGAAAGGGGAAGCAGTGATCACTCCACGCCAGCATGAATTCATGAAGCATAAGTCATGCTTCAGTTAGTTCACTTCCTTTTCTGAGAGGTCATCAGACTGCTGGGATTGGGGAACGCTGGCAGCCCATCTGTCTGGAGTCTAGCAAGCGACCAAACAAAACTTTTCTATACACAATACCCTGGAAACAAATTAAATCCTACCTCTCTTTGTTGATGAGGGAGGCATGGCAACCCACTTCAGTGTTCCTGCCTGGAGAATCCCATGGACAGAGGAGCCTGGCGGGCTACAGTCCATGTGGTTGCAGAGTCAGACACGACTGAAGTGACCTAGTGTGCATGCAGGCATCCTGTTGACAGAGGAGCAAGCTAATAGAAGTTTCTGTTCACCTACTGTGGATATCTCTAATTTAATTATTTTTTTTCCTCTAGACTGTAAACTTCCTGAGAGAAGGAAACATTTTTCTGTATTGTATTCAATCTATCCCAATTGCCTAGAGTATATTTAGAAAAATGGCAGATTCTCAATAAATATGTATTGAATGATAATTAAGTTTAATGGTAACTAACCCAAAACTAAAGTGTAAAATTATGCATCAGATGAAAGGGGAATAGCTAGCTTCTCAGTTCATTGGGGAACTAAAGGAAAGTTTCATGGCTCAAAATAGCCTGTCCTCCCCACCACTCTATGCAAAACAAAGAACTCCCTCACCCGAAGAAAAAAAAATGGACATTATGATTACACGCAGCTCCCGGCTGGTCCAGCCTCTGGCCGATCTCCAGAATTCCTTGCCCCTAGGAATAACCTCAGAGAAGAACGGGCCCCCTTAGGACAGCAGATTTCCACATGCATGCCTGCATAATACCTACTCTTTTCTTGGGTTGATGCGGTAGCTCACTGGTCTGACTGCTGCCCCTTCTCGCCTCGTTAAAGGTGATCTGTTCTCGTAAAGTGCCGGTCTGGTTCTTTTTTCTGAACCTCGCCTTCTCTAACTCCCTTACCCTACAGGAACAACACGGGGGTCTTGGCTAGTTACCTACTTGGGTTGTTGACACTGATGTGATTGACCGGAAAGCTAAGAAAGGGCTTTAGTAATGAGCAAACAGTGAGGAACACAGGAGAGCTGTGGCGGATTGCGTTTTCCAAAGAGGACCGTAACAATGGCTCTTATCCCACAAACTGTTTTCACAAGGCGACTTTGACTTTGGACGTTTCTCCCACCGAGGAATAGGATCCATGTTCCCTTCCCTGGAAACTGAGTTGGTTTGTACGATGGCAGCAATGCTATCTTGTGACTTCACAGGCCGGGTCATAAAAGGCAATACAGTTTCTGCCTGGTCCTCTTGGGACACTTGCTCTTGAAACCCAAGATGCTACATGCACAGTTCCAATGAGGCCTCCGTTAACAGCCAGAATAAGCTGCCAAATGAGTGAACAAGCTGACAGATTCATTCAGCCTTCACATCTTCCCAGCTGAGGTCCCAAACTTTGTGGAGAATACACAGCCCTCCTTCTGTGCCTCTTTCAAATCTGTGACCCACAGAATCTGTGTGCATAACAAAGTAGTTTCCTATGCCACTAGATTTGGGGTGGTTTTTATACAGCTATCCGTAACTGGAAAAATAGGAAAACAGATATACCAGTTTTAATATATTTACTCAGTGGAACATTATGCTGCCACAATAAGAAGCTTCCCTATTGAAATAGAAATGTTTATTATCATTTAATTACTCATTCAAGAAACACTTAGCCCCTGCTATGTGCCAGGGGCAGTTGTGAGGATCTAACACTGAACAGAACAAGGCCCCCACTCAAAGTTTCCTGCTTGGCCTGTGTCACCCATTGTTCAGTCCTTGGCTCTCTTAGCTTTAACCACTGATGATATGCCCAGAATTCTATCTCCTAGTCTTGAATTCTACCTTGAGCTGCAGTCCCGTATATTTAAATGCTTACCTGCTCTCTTCAACTGAACATCCCACAGGCATTCCAAACCGCTAGTTAATGCGCTAATACCTACACATTCCCAGCCAGCAACCCGGGAATCGCTGGTGATTTCTCTTTCTCTCTCTCCCTTCCTCAGCACCTCCATCCGCTTGACAACTCCACCTGCACAATCGCAGGGCACCTGGCTGACTCCTGTATCATCTGGACTTCTCCCTTTTCCCAGCCCATCACCACTGCCCGAGTCACGTCACCAGCATTTCTGCCCGATTCACGTCACCAGCTTCTGCCCTGGGCTCTCTGGTATTTCCAGCACCATTGCCTCAAGCTGACACTATACAATACTATTGTGTGTTCTTTCATAATTTACAAATATTATTATGATATCTCCCCATTGAAAATCACTTCTGTTCTTTAGAATGAAGTCCAAGATTCTCATCATTGACCAAAAATGGGCAGAAGTTGCATAACAACGTGCATAGTATATTTCTACTTGCATGAAATTACATATATAGAGGGAAAGAGTATAGAAAGATGCTCAGTAAAGTATCAACAGTTGTAATCTCAGATTGAGAAGACTTTCAAGTGATTTTTGCTTGTTTTACTTGTATATATTATTATCACACAATATTTAAATCCTTTTCAAAAATAAAGTTTTCACTTTTGCAGAAACAATAAAACATTAACAATACTAAATAAAGAGCCCTCACTATCTCCTCTTGGCCTAGTCAGCTTTGACATTTCTCCTCTTTATTCTGCTAGTCCTTACTGTAGCCCCTGCCTCGAATTATACTGATTACTTGCATTCTCTCAGCAAACTATGCTCTTTCAAGCATTCAAACATCCAGCGTCCTCTGCCTGGAGGTGCTTCCCTCTGTTCTTTGCTTGGCCCCTACTCACCCATCAAGGCTCGGCATCAACTCTTAGAGAGGCTTCTCATAACCAACTCTTTCCCCAAGCCCCTTTCTCAACATGTACTTCCGCTTATGACAACTGCTTCATGCCTGTCTATTGGCCTCCATCTTCACAGTGAACCCTACACACCGGGAATCCCCAGAACCCGCTACAGAGCTGGTACACTACACGCATTCAACATAATGTCTTCTTCCTTTCCATCAGGGAAGCACTATTGGGGAGGAAAACAGAGGGCCAGGTCAACACTGTGACATCCCCTCCCTGGATTCAAATTTCCAGTTCTGTTGCTTGCCGGCTGTGGAACTCTAGAAAGGCGACTTCTCCTTTCTGTTCCTCAGCTGCCATATCTCCAAAGTGAAAATACTACGAACTGCATCACAGAGTTGCTGTGAAGATTACGTCAAGCGCAATCAAGCTCCACATAGTGCAAGCATTTAATAAATGGCTGTTGTTACTACTTTCGTCCTTCATTGACCGATAAGCTCCTTGTGGGCAGGGTTGTCTCTATTATAAGTGTATCCCCAGAGTCCAGCATATAATAGGTGTTCAATTAGTGTTTGGTGAATATCTATATTATTTTGTATATTCTTGAATTTTCTGAAGAATATTTTCCTTTTATTTAATGTCTCATTCATGATTACTTTCTCCCTGAAATCAATCCTCTACTAAGAGCAGCAGGAGAGAGAATGTGCAGTGTTGGAGGAAGATGGTCAGACAACACCCAGACAGTCACTCCCCCAGCGCCGAGGACAGTGGACCATGCCTTTCCTTTCTGTCCTTCAAAATGTACTCAGTTTCCACACTTTCTGGTGTACATATCATATTTTCCAGACTTTAGACATGTCTCCCTCCATTCCTATATCTTTCCTCCTCTGCCCACACTCCACATCCTCGAAAATCAATTACAAAAAAAAAAAAAATCATACAAGAAGGTGCATAGAAATCTAATCCAGCCCAGATTTTGAACCAAGACCTTACTTACATGATTCAAAGTAAATAATCATTCATACAGAGACCCAGTAAAAGATCTCCAGTAAGTGGCCCACTGACTGGAAAAGAGGAAGCTAAGTACATTCCTCAAGTTCTCAGTCATGATCACTTAAAGCCTTTTGAAGAACAACTCTTGTGAATTTGCTGGAAGTATGAAATGAAATGACAGATGTGAAAGTGCTTTTAAAAAGTTCAGTTCAGTTCAGTCGCTCAGTCATGTCCAACTCTTTGCGACCCCATGGACTGCAGCACACCAGGCCTCCTTGTCCATCACCAACTCCCAGAGTTTACCCAAATTCATGTCCATTGAGTCGGTGATGCCATCCAACCATCTCATCCTCTCTCATCCCCTTCTCCTCCTGCCTTCAATCTTTCCCAGCATCAGCCTCTTTTCAAATAAGTCAACTCTTCGCATCAGGTGGCCAAAGTACTGGAGCTTCAGCTTCAGCATCAGTCCTTCCAATGAACACCCAGGACTAATCTCCTTTAGGATGGACTGGTTGGATCTCCTTGCAGTCCAAGGGACTCTCAAGAGTCTTCTCCAACACCACAGTTCAAAAGCATCAATTCTTCAGTGCTCAGCTTTCTTTATAGTCCGACTCTCACATCCATACATGACCACTGGAAAAGCCATAGCCTTGACTAGACGGACCTTTGTTGGCAAAGTAATGTCTCTGCTTTTTAATATGCTGTCTCGGTCGGTGATAACTTTCCTTCCAAGGAGTAAGTGTCTTTTAATTTCATGGCTGCATGAAATTTAAAAAGTTAGTAGGCCTAAATTATTATGTTAATTTTTGGGAATAAATTCTGCCTTTAATGTCTCCAGTAAGAAAAATTGGCAAATTTTATGGTCTCAATTTTACCAGTTCCCAATGGCATTTTTCACAGAACAAGAACAAAAAGATTTCAATTTGCATGGAAATCCAAAGACCTTGAATAGCCAAAGCAATCTTGAAAAATAAAAACAGAGCTGAAGGAATCAGGCTGCCTAACTTCAGACTATACTACAAAGCTACAGTGGTCAAAACAGTATGGTACCAGCACCAAAAAAAAAGAATTAGAGATCAATGGAACAGAATAGAAAGCCCACTAATAAACCTTGCACCTACGGTCAATTAATCTACAACAAAACAGGCAAGAATATACAGTGGAAAAAAGACAGTCTCTTCAACAAGTGGTGTTGGGGAAATTGGACAGACACATGCAAAATGATGAAATTAAAACATTCTCTAACACCATACACAAAAGTAAACTCAAAATGAATTAAATATTTAAATGTAAGACTGAATACTTCTAAATTCTTAGAGGAAAACGTAGGTAGAACACTCTTTCACAAAAATTGCTACATAATCTTTTTGGATCTGTCTCCTAGAGTGATGAAAAGAAAACCAAAAATAAGCAAATGGGACCCAATTAAACTTAAAAGATTTTTCACAGCAAAGGAAACCATAAAACAAAAAGACAAACTATAGACAGAAGAAAATATTTGTAAACAATGCTATCAGCAAGGGATTAATCTCCAAAGTATACAAATAGCTCATACAGCTAATATCAAAACAAAACCAAACAAAAACAAAAAAATAAGCAATGCAATCAAAAAATGGGTGGAAGTTCTAGAAAAACATCTCTCCAAAGTAGACATACAGATGACCAAAAGGCACATATAAAAAAGCTCAACACTTCTCATTATTAGAGAAATGCAAATCAAAACTACCATGAGATATAGTCTTATGCCAGTCAGAATGGCCAACATCAAAAAGTCTACAAATAACAAATACTGGAGAGGGTGCGGGAAAAAGGGAATCCTTCTACACTATTTGTGAGAATGCAAATTGATACAGCCACTGTGGAGAACAGTACAGAAGTTCCTCAAAACCTAAACACAGAACCACCATATGACCCAGCAATCCCACTACTTGTCATGTACCCTGAGAAAACCATAATTGAAAAAGACACATGTAGTCAATGTTCACTAGGGCGCTATTCACAATAGCCAGGAAACGGAAGCAGCCGAGATGTCCACTGTCGGATGAATGAATCAAGGAGATGCGGTCCACATATACAAGGGCGTATTACTCACCACCAAAGGGAATGAAATAGGGTCCCTTAGAGAGTCATGGATGGACCTCGAGTCTGTCATACAGAGTGAAGCAAAATCAGAAAGAGAAAAACAAACATCATATATGAACACGTGTATATGGAATCTAGAAAAATGGTATACATGGACCTATTTCCAAGGCAGAAATAGAGATGCAGACACAGAGAACAGACGTGCTGATGTGGAGAGGAAGGGAAGGGTGTGACGGACTGGAAGACTGGGCTGGACACATATCCACCACCATGTGTGAAACAAGATAGCCGGTGGGAAGCTGATAAAGGCCCAGGAAGCTCCGGATGGTGCTCTGTGATGACCTGGAAGGGCGGGACGGGGCGAGGTAGCAGGCAGGTCCAAGCGGAAGGGGGTATCTGTGCGGACAGGACTGACTCACTTCCTTGTACCGCAGTAACCAATACAGCATAGTAAAGCAATTATACTGCAGAAGAAAGAACATATATATAAATAAAACTGATTCACTTCGTGGTACAGCTGAAACTAAACAATGTTGTGAATCAACTACATTTCAATAAAAAATAAAATTAAAAAAAATTTAATAAAAAATTAAGTTAACAGGCATAAATCACGATGTTAAGTTTTGAACATAAATTCTCTTTTTAATGTCTTCAGTCATGTTAATAAAAACTGGTGATTTTATCATCTTCATTTTAAATGCTAAATTTCCCTAAATTAAACATGAGGGAAAAATTTAAACTAAATTTCTTTATGTCATAGAAGTGTCAGGGCCTATCGCTTGGCAAACGTCAGAGATTTGGGAGATATTCTGACACTAACCAGGCAACCTCTGGTGAGCAGTAAGCCGGGCATTCTTTTCCCACCACAAGAGCAGCCAGGAGGGGGAGAAAGCTAACATACTTTTGCTCCCATTCAGCGGCAAGACCTTAAGTGTGTTCTGCCTAAGATGCCCCAAACCTTGCATAACCCAGTGTATTCTTAAGTTATTTACTGAAGAATTCATATAGTGTAGTTTATACTCTACAACAATTTCCCTGAGCAAAATGTCCACTACGGAAGTAGAGTTTGAGCTAATCCTTAAGGATAGTAAAAGGAATGGCTGGTGTTCATGCCAGCCAAGGAAGGAAGGAAGGAGGGAAGGACTGAAGGAAGGAGGATAGGAGGGCTGGAGGTAGAGAAGGGAGGAACAAAGGAGACAGAAGAGATAAGGTTGTGCTAAAGGCAGTGAATAAAGCAGGTTAGAAGCAGTGAAGAATTTATACTCGAAGTAGTAGAGTGGTAAGATTGTAAAAAATATGTCTCAGGTAGAGTGCTGAGAAATTTTCAGCACATGCCAAAGAATACGGACTCCACTGAGCCCAGAAAGATAAAGTAGGGAAGAACTTGGCTTCTGTTATTGAGGAGACCCTACCAAATCTCATCCCTCAAAGAGAAAAGTACTGCTTGGAAAAGCCTGGTTTTGAGAGACATACGTAAATAGCCAGCCCAGGACCCAGTCCTGCCATCCCCATTAGAGAGCAGATCATATTGGTTGAGCTTTACCATATGCCAAGGGATCCTTTAGTCATTTGAAGCTGACATTGTTATTATTCACTGTCATTTTCCAGACAAAATTTGCTTGCTCAAGGTCACCCAGCTCTCAAGAGTCAGAGGCAGGTCTTGAAGTCCAGCAGTGTGGTTCCTGGTCCCAAGCTCCAATTACTGCACTGTGCCTCCTCTTTCAGACCTGGAGAACTTCAAGAAGAGAAGTAACAGGATGAGACTGGGGCTGTTGAAATGTCATACTGGTGGTAAGGTAGAGGAGGGGTTGCACGGATACACGTGTCCAATAGATGCTTCTGTTCTAATAACTATTTTGGTTTCAAATTTTCTTACACTTAATCGTTACTACAAAGTATGATGATAGTTGATTTGTGAGATGAGTTGTTTTGGTCTGGAAAGGCAAAACTCACAACCAGTCCCAAAGTCTCTTTGGACTTCTAAAAACAAAAAGGCATAATCTTAATGGTTCACCAATAGGACACACTCTTATGTTGTTTTGGTTTTCCAGCAGTGGTAGCAGGTTAGTCCCCCTGTATCCTCATCCCCCTGTACCCCTGTGTAGCAACCCTCATCTTACCTTCTGCAAGGAGGCTGAAGAAGGAAGGAAGGAAGGAAGGAAGGTGTGGGCTTTGTGATGAGTACTATACGGGAACAGAGCTGGGGATGTGTGTGCGTCTGTGTGTGTGTGTGTCTGTGTGTGTGTTCTGTGGAGGGGGCCCTTGTACAAATAAAGTGAGCTGGAATATTGTCTTTTTCACACTACGCTATACTCACATGAAACACTCTCAGTTATCACAATTATAATTTGCTATTTTTTAATGATCTTTTAAAATTATAGTTTTATAAATGTTTTCTTGGCAAGCTTTCTGATTCAAAATATTTGTTGTGTAAATTAAGTGGAATGAAAAGTAACTGAATTAATGAAATTAAAAATTATTGAATCAAATTGCGAAATAAGTACAAGTGTCACAGTTCTCAAATGTATCTATTTTATTGTCACTAGAGGGAGCTTAGCACTTATATTCTAAGAGTGCAACATCTGGGCAATCACATCCCATGGGCATTCCATTGTGCTGTTTGAAGAGTTTCCAAACAAACCAACACCATTAATTTTCCAAGAAAATGAAATTGACTTAAAGCATTAATTCTCATGCTTTTCATTGTACATGGGACAAGCATAAATATCTTCATCTCTGTAAGGCCACTGTCAAAATAACACACACACTTTTTTGAAAGCACCTCTGAAATGGCTCATTCTCTTCGCAATGGTACAAAATGGAATGCATGAGTGGAGACTCGAACGTGATGCATGAAATATGCTTCACTCAGTCTCAGGAGGGGAGTCTGTACAGGGTGATCAGCATAATTATCTCAGGAACAGAATCTGGACCTCAAATGATACTCCACCCTTGTTGTTCAGTCGCTCAGTCACGTCTGACTCTTTGCGAACCCATGGACTGCAGCACACCAGGCTTCCCTGTCCTTCACCATCTCCTGGAGTTTGCTCAGACTCATGTCCGTTGAATTGATGAGACCATCCAACCATCTCATGCTCTGCAGCCCCCTCTCCTCCAGCCCTCAACCTTTCCAGCATCAGTCTTTTCCAATGAGTCAGTGCTTTGCATCAGGTGGCCAAAGTATTGGAGCTTCAGCTTCAGTCTTTCCAATAAATACTCAGGGTTGATTTCCTTTAGAATTGACTGGTTGGATCTCCCTGCAGTCCAAGGGACTCTGAAGAGTCTTCTCTAGCACCACAGTTTGAAAGCATCAATTCTTTAGTGTTCAGCCTTCCTTATAGTCCAATTCTCACATCCACACATGACTACTGGAAAAACCACAGCTTTGATTATACAGACGTTTGTCAGCAAACTGCTGTCTCTGCTTTTTAATACACTGTCTAGGTTTGTCATAGCTTTTCTTCCAAGGAAAAAGCATCTTTTAATTTCACGGCTGCAGTCACCATCCGCAGTGACTTTGGAGCCCAAGAAAATAAAAGTCTGTGTTATTATTATGTGGAACTGCTCATAAGTACACCTGTTGTGATGGATACATTTTTTTAAAAAACAAATGATACCTTTATTTTGTCACCACTATTTATGGCTCAAACTGGCAGCTACATCCCATGCGGGTGCAGAGAGCTGAACAACTTAGCACCTAAACAACGACAACAGCAAAAGACAATTCTAGGCCTCATAGACATAACTTACTTAAATGAGCTTTGTAAATAAGAATGAAGAGGATATTTTTGCCAAAATCTTGGCTCCCTGCCCACCAATGCCAAATAGAAATACGAGAGAGAGTATGGAGGAAACAGAAAAGATTACCTTTATTACTTTTGTCAGGCAAAAGGGAAACACAGCAAGTTAGGGCCTCAAGAACTGTGCCCCCGTTTCTCAGGAATAGAGAGAGGTTTTATATCCTCTTGAAGGTCTTGCACTTTTTTCTTTTGCAAAGTTTCAAAACAAACTCAGCGGGCATCACACAACTCAGTGATTGGGTCTGGTGTCCCTGAAGTTATCGGCCCATGACCTTCTTTCTGAAATGCACGATGTTACAAGAGAACGTAGGGTGGGGGAGAAGAATGCCAGATATGGAGTATAATCTACATGGGCTCAGACAGCAGTTAGCTTTATGAAGGACAAGTCCAGCGACAAGTGTTTGTTAGTAGTAATAGCTAAAGAATAACCAAGATTGTTTACCTCTTGTAGGCTATCTCCACCTATCTCCCACTTTAATATTAATATCACACATTTTTTTCATAAGCCTGGTTTTTTCACAAGCCAGAAAAAGTCTTTTGCTGTTGTTGTTCTCAGGGAAGGCATTGAATCTGAACACAGATAAGACATGCTCCAGAGCTACTTCCTTCTTCCCCTGCCCCGTGCCCCTCCCACCTAGACTATTTATATACAGCCAGAGAGGCAATGGCACCCCACTCCAGTACTCTTGCCTGGAAAATCCCATGGACGGAGGAGCCTGGTAGGCTGCAGTCCATGGGGTCGCTAAGAGTCGGACACGACTGAGCGACTTCCCTTTCACTTTTCACTTTCATGCATTGGAGAAGGAAATGGCAACCCACTCCAGTATTCTTGCCTGGAGAATCCCAGGGATGGGGAAGCCTGGTGGGCTGCCGTCTATGGGGTCGCACAGAGTCAGACACGACTGAAGTGACTTAGCAGCAGCAGCAGAACATTACAAGCTTGTTCATATTTTTGTTAAAAGGCACTCTTTATCATTCTTCTCTTGTTACAAAAATTAGTAAAAAGATGTTTCTAGAAAAATTAGAAAAGTCAGTCATGCCAAATGAAGAAAATTACTGCTCAGAAATAATCCATTTTTCTATGCTAACATATATTCATTATTAAATCTTTTGCCAAAAAAAATAGGATATCATTCATTTTGTTTGCTAAACCCTTTTCTTCATGGAACCAACTAATAATTCATCTACATCAACACTGTAAAAGTTGAATAGCATTTCATTGGGTGTTTGTACTATATTTAAATAATTCACTACTGTTGGACATTTTAGGTAGTTCTTGTATTTTGGCTATTAAATAAATTCCTAAAAAATTCTTGCAGATCCATTTTTTGCAAGACATTTGCATTTTTTCTTTCTTATTTCTTTTTGAGTTTTTTTTTTTAGAAATTAAGACCTTTTAATCTTTTCAAAAATTATTATTTCAAAAATAAAATATGTTCTTTTAGGTGCTCAATAACTTCTTATAAAACCCTGTGCTTCAGGGTATTTTTCACTATTGTAATTATATAGTTCATTTTATGATGATTTGTTTAACTCTGCTGACCTGTTCAAATAACAAGGACAGGAATCCTGACTGCTAATTCACCACTGGGTCTATAGTAACTAACACAATGCCTAGCAAAGCAACATGCACTCAAAATACATCTTGAATAAACCAAAAACTTTGTAGGTTTTAAGTGATTGTGAACTAACAAATCCACCATATCAAGAGGGCAAGAAATACGACTTAGTTTTCTATATTCTGTGTCCCTATTCTACAGGGTTGGCAGAAAACTTAAGTTCAGTCATGTTGAGGGGTTTTTACATCTTGCCTACCTGTTGAGTCCTAGTTACTGGATCCTATAAAGGACCAAAGCATTGAAGATGAGATCAGTCACGTGTCCAGATATCTGTATTATCTGGACACCTGTAATGCCTATCCACTGTTTCTTATTGCATGGTCTCTTTAGGTCTGTGACTCTTCCTAGCTTCTACAACATGTCTGGAACACATGAACCTTCTCACAAGGCTGCCTACACGAAGGTCTGTATCCACAAATTGAAACATTCAGCCATGTCCTTTGGGGCCTTATCACTTTCACAGACAGTGCAAAGAATAGTGGATGCCTTCTGCACCACTGACCCCTGGCCCTCTTTTTCTCTCTCCTCCCCTGTCAGCCCATGAAGTCTACTCCACGGACCCATCAACCTTTTTTCCTTCCCTGACTAAAAACTTGATAGGAAAATGGGCAAAATTTATGAGAACAGTTATGAGGACATGCACATAAAAGTAAATACAAATAGTTCTTAAACATATGAAACAATGCTAAACTTCCCTCACAAAAAGGAAAAAAGCAAGTAAAAATTATGAGATACCATCTTTAACTTATCAAGATGGACTCTGCCTTTCTTCTCTTAAGCAGAAGAATATATTGCTGGGAGTGAGGAGGAGATATAGACTGACCCTACATTAGGGTAAAGGTTGTCTCAAAATTCTTAGTCTCCAGTTGCCAGTTCCTCCTAGACCAAGTGTCACACATGTAAGTTGAGAAAAGAAATGTTCACATAACTGAGACAATAGGGAGGTTATTCTGGCTTAACTTGAATTTTATGCTAAGTAAAATGGCCTGTTTTATGGCCTATCAAACATATATTGTAAATATACTTTAATTAGTAGAGAAAAAAAAAAAAACATGGACCAAAAGCAAAGGATGTCCAAGTTAAACATAAAGATTAAATCTCTCTCTTCCTGGGACGCCAATGCTGGTACTCCTTTGAGATAAGACTCCCTTCCCAGGCACCAAGGCCATGCTGACTTACTGTGAATGTGCTGGTCTATTTTTTGTTTTTGTTTTTGAGACCTTGAAGAAATGCAGTCCTGACAAGTTTAATGCTCTTTGTCCTGATAAGATACAACACTGTCCTGGAAAACATGTTTCTCTGAGAGCAGTTTCTCAGAGCATCTGGGAAGCAGGCTTCTGGGCTAGTGTTTACGCGTGCGTGCACACAGGGTCCTCTGTCCGTGGGATTCTCCAGGCAAGAGGCCTGGAGTGAGTTGCCATGCCCTCCTCCAGGGGATCTTCCTGATCTAGGAACTGAACCCAGGTCTCCTGTGTCTCCTGCATTACAGGCAGATTCTTTACCTCTGAGCCACTGGGGAAGCAGGCTAGTCTTCAGTTTGGCTCAGATAACTCTTCTATTCTTATTGCTGATTGCTTATTGGTACTTTTGTTGACGAATAAAGAGACCTTCAGAGAACTCTGCCTTTAGAGACACACGTGCTGTGGTGTGCTAGTGACTCAGTCCTGTCTGGCTCTCTGCGACCCCGCCAGTAGCCCACCAGGTGCCTCTGTCCACGGGATTCTCCAGGCAAGTGTACTGGAACGGGGTGCCGCCTGGATCTTCCCGACCCAGGGACTGACCCAAGGTCTCCTCCTTTGCAGGCGGATTCTTTACCGGCTGAGCTACCAGGGAAACCCGTGCAGGCCTATATCTTACAGCAAATATATGGGAATCTCCAGGCAAGAACCCAGCTGAACTCATCAACCCCAGAAGAATGAAAAATAATAAATGGTTTTTTAAGTCACTAAATTTGGAGTGGTTGGATACACAGATAGCTAGAAGACACCTCTTGAGAGTGATACACTCTCAATATTTGATAAATATTGTCAATATTTATCAAAATTTTAATCAATACATGCCATCACCTAGAAACTTCGCAGGTTAATATTTATCCTAAAGAGGTATTAGAACACAAAGTAACATTGTAACAAGCTATGCATTGCACCTTTGTTTGCAACAGCTAAAAAACTAGAAACAATCTAAATGTTTCTAGAAACAAGAAACAGGTTAAATACTTTCTGATACACTGAAACAATTGTTACACTGCTACTAAAAAGAAAATGGAATCACATTACATACTACTAGAGTCCTACAAAATAATCACCAAGTTATTCATTAACTTCACAGCAAGGTGAAGGACAATGTGTTTAATATGCTATCATTTTTATGATAAAAATAACATGTGTATACATATATATACACACACATATATATTCATATGTAGATGTTTATAAATGCATAAAATATCTCTAAAAGGATACAAAAGAAAATGGGTAACAACAATTGCCCCTGCAAAGGGGACTTCGACACCTACAGGACAAGAAATGAGAGAAAGACTTCATTTTCACTGTGAACATTTTCAATTCTGTAATGAGCGTACATATGAGCATGTATATAGTACCTAGTCAAATAACTTTTTAATAGTATCTTTATGATCAAACCACACTAGTACAATATTCTCAATTGAAAGATGAGAAAACAGTTCAGAAAGCTGAGGTGATTTGTTTACACAAGAAAAGTTGGCCAGTGACAGGACCAGGTCTTGAAATGGTACCTCTCATGGAGCTCTTTTTTTTTGGACAAAATCCTGAGTTTATCCCCTTTTAGTATGCCTGCTCTCTGTCAGCATCTCCAAGAAGTACTTTTTTTTTTTTTCCAGTTTCAGCCTGTTTCTACTTCTAAACTAAGTCCTTCAAGACTAAACATATGTGTTTTGAATTTTTTCCTACTCAACAGATTACAACAAATTTAGTGTCTTGAAAGAACACAAGTTTATTATCTTAGAGTTCTGGAGGCTGGATGTCCAGAGTGAGTCTTGAGGGTTTTGGCGGGGCGGCGTTCCTTCTGGAGGCTCCTGGGGAGAGTCCATTCCCTTGTGTTTTCCAGATGCTGAGCGGGTCTATCCTTGCCTCATGGCCCTCTTTCTCCATTTCCAAAGCACATTTCCCCAAGGTCTGCTTCTACTATGCCATCTCCTTCTGCTTTTGTCTCCTTCTTTATGACTACAGACATGGCTAACACACTTACAGTTGCCAAAGGGGGAAAGGTGGGTGGGGGCAGGATAAATCAGGAGTTTGGGGTCAACATATACACACCACTGTATATGAAACAGGTAACCAACAAGGACCTCCTGTAGAGACAGGAACTATACTCAGCATTTTGACATGACTCTGTCCAGGGGGTTTCTTAGTCAGGAATACTGGAGTGGGTTGCATTTCCTTCTCCAAGGAATCTTCCTGACCCAGGGATCGAACCTGGGTCTCCTGCACTGCAGGCAGGCTCTTTACCACTAAGCCACAGGGGAAACCCAAAAGACAAG
The DNA here is from genome assembly GCF_019320065.1 of Cervus canadensis. Lineage (NCBI taxonomy): Eukaryota > Metazoa > Chordata > Mammalia > Artiodactyla > Cervidae > Cervus > Cervus canadensis. Next base: position 69,921,144 of record NC_057397.1, on the reverse strand, counting down.
TTGCAGATATTAATTTAAAAAAAACAAACACAAAAGAAAAATCCTTGTAATTACATTGGACCCACCTGGATGGTCCAGGATCACTTTTTCCATCTCAAAATCCTTAGCTTAATCATATCTATTTCCCATGGACTACAGGTCACCAGGCTCATCTATCCATGGAATTATCCAGGCAAGAATACTGGAGTGGGAAGCTGTTTCCTTCTCCAGGGGATCTTCCCAACTCAACAATCAAATTCAGGTCTCCTGCATTGCAGGCAGATTCTTTATTGTCTGAGCCCCCAGGGACACCCAATCATATCCATAAAGTCCTTTTATGACATAAAGTAACAATCACAGGTTCTAAGGGTTTAGGATATGAATTTCCTTGGGAGGCCATTGTTCAGTCTATCATTTTAGCTCTAAACCTGAAGCATGTGTCCTAAACTGTCTCTATATCTTCATCTCTAAAATAGGAACAATAGCACTACCTATTTTATATGGTTTTTGGGCAGATTATTTCAATCATATATTTAAAAAGCAAGGAAATCTGCCTGACACATTGTAAGCTCTGGATATATGTTACACATAACAACTTTTGGGCTTTCCTGGTGACTCAGGTGGCAAAGTGTTAGTTGTAAAGAGTTGAATACAACTGAATGACTAACGCTTCACTTCAGGTGGTAAAAGAATCTCCAGTAATGGCAACCCACTGCAGTATTCTTGTCTGGAGAATCCCATGGACAGAGGAGCCTGGTGAGAGAGTTAACTTAGGCAGGTGGATAAGGAGTCCAAGCCTAAGGCCCCTTTAAGGAGGAGGTAAACATTCTTTCTTTTTCGCATTCTTTTGCCTCAGAGAAATAAGCCTCCTAGGCAGTAATATCTCTTGTTCAAGGGCATGCCTTTTTTTGAGCTTTGGACGAATGTCATGGGAAGAGGTCTGGGTAAAACTTGCACTGCCTTAAGCTCTGGGTTAACCTGTTCCTTTTGGCTAATCTCATGCTGATGTCATCCCATCCCAGGATGTGTGTTAGGGGAAAGGATCTGGGTGAAATTCTCACAGCCTTGAGGTAATTTTTTTTAATCTATTCTCAGCAGCTAGTTGAGAAATATGGAAGACCCCGCTTAAACTAGTGAGGCAGGTACTCTCCTGCCCCCCTCTGATGTCTATGTCAGAAGCTTTCTCTGTCACTTTCACTTTAAATAAAATCTACACAAAGCTCTGACTGTCGGAGACTGTCTTTGGTCCCAGATTTAAATCTTCTCCTTCAGAAACCATGAATCCGGCGGCACCGTTCACGGTTCACCGTAAGTTCTCACTGGTGAGCTACAGTTCATGGGGTCACACAGAGTCGGACACAACTGAGTGTGACTTTCACTAACATCTTTTATGTACAACTTTTGGCTGTTATTGTTGATTCAGTGAACTCTAGTTGTCTGGTAACGTTAGAGCTTTTCATCAAAAGGCTAATGGTCTCTTATCTCTTCTTTTAGATCTCTGCTGAAGATACAGAAGAGAGGCCTTTGTTTTAGCAAACTCTAACAAACTCAGTTTCAGGGGAAAAAAAGCACCACATTCAGCAGATGAATAAAATTAATTTAGGATATGAGCTGATATTTTATACAGTCTTCTTCACTCTTGCCTCTCTGCAAGTCCATAACCTTCACAGTATTTACTGAGACTTTGAGGGAAATTTGCTACACGCAAGGCCTCATGCAACAAGGATACAAAAGGCGGCAATAGAAGGTAACCCTGGGTTTTTACACCTGAGATAAGTGAGGCTTAAGGAGACCAACTTACAAAGCGCAACATGGCCAGAACTGGAGCTGAGACGATGGCTCTGGAGCTGAGCTACAAACCGCGCGCGGGGAGGAAAAGTAACACACTGTGCTATACAATATTCAACGTGCTAAATGACTAGTTAGGACTGTAAGTGCTCAGGGGTTTTGAACTGGGGAGAACTCTTGTAAGATGCGTTAACCAGAAAAGGTGTAATTCAAGGAACGTGTCAATTTTGGATAGAAAGAGAAAGGAACTGGAGAGGGAACAGGCAATTTTGAGCATAAGCAAAGACACAGACCCGTTCTGCAGGAAGTTTGCACTGAGCGTTTATTTGTACCACAGAGCAAGCGGCTCCTCATGTAAGTAAGCCTGAATAGCAGGACGGGAGTTGTGGGGGGCAGTTCTCCGGGGTGGGCATGCCTTTGCCTCCCCTTCCACAGAGCAGGGTCAGGGGCACGATGACACTCCATCAGCCGAGCCACTCCTGGCAGAGGAGGAACAAGCCAAGCAGCTGTGGCTAAAACAGACCGTTTGAGAAGAAGGTAGAGACAGAGCTCTCTTTCTCAGAAAGCCTGAGGCAACATGTGAGTCTGTTTCCTGATATTACAAATGTAGATATCTGCAACCCTGAGGTCAGCATGAAAACCGAGTCTCGGAAGTGTAATGAAAGTAACGTTCAGGAGATACGTGTGGAAAACACTACAATTATCAGATGTTTCAAATGTTCCAAGCCCCATGCTGTCCCTCACTTTACAGCCTTTTAATAACCTTTCACTAACTACATCCTTTTAATAACCCTCTGAGACAGACATTATTATGCCCATTTTATAAAAGGAGAAGCCAGGAAAAAAAGCCAAGAATTTAGTGCCCATCGTCTCCATAGCTGTGCTGAGCCCCGCACATTTCCCACCTAGAACAGCCTCTCTCTACTTAATGCTACATCCCAGCAAAATGATCCCTGAGAGCTCAGCTGGTAAAGAATCTGCCTGTAATGCAGGAGACTCCAGTTCGATCCCTGGGTTAGGAAGATCCCCTGGAGAAGGGAAAGGCTACCCATTCCAGTATTCTGGCCTGGAGAATTCCACAGTCCATGGGGTCCCAAAGAGTTGGACAGGATTGAGTGACTTTCACTTCACCAGCAAAATGAATCAATTTCTTTTCCAATTTCTGGTTGTGCTTCTTGAAAAATATGGTAAGGTATTTCTGTAAACTGACTAGAAGTCCAAGAAAAAGCAGAAATGTAATGATAATAATTTGCTAAGTCACCTCTATGTTGAGTACTCCCCAAACCATAAAAGTGGGCCCTTTTACACCTATTTATGAGCAATTAGCAGAGTCGGGAGATAGGGGACAGCCCTTTCTTTTCCATCTCCATCTTTCAATTAGAGAAGGCTCAAAGCAGTCAGTGCTCTGAGACACAAAGTCACAGGAAGTGGTAAAGCCCAGTAAGTCAGATAAGGTTTTGGGTAGACTGCAGAGGAAATATCAGAAAAGACAGTCTTATTTTCAGGAAGAAACAGCTGAGCCCCAGCATCCTCATTAGTTCTGTCATATCTAAGAGGGCCCAGACTATCTAGGCCATCAGCTTATTGACCACTGCCTTCTGATGCTTAAAGAAATGAATGCTTTCTCTATGAATAAATGTATTTAACTGAATTGAAAGTTTCAATCAAATTCTTTCCTCTCTCCACCCTAAGCAGAAATCCCCCAACTTTTATAGCTTCATGGCATCCTTGGCATCACAGTGCCCAAGACCTTAAGGGTTAGTTACATGCATGCCTGTACTTGGTCGCTCAGTCGGGTTCAACTTTGTGACCCCAGGGACTGTAGCCCACCAGGCTCCTCTGTCCACAGGACTTCCCAGGCAGCAATACTGGAGGGGGTTGTCACTTCCTTCTCCAGGTTAGTTAAGTAGTTAGGGCCAAACAATTTGATGATATTTATGTAATTTATGTAATTTATTAATGTAGTAGCCATTTGAAAAGTAATGATATACATAAATTGAAAAAATATCCCTTTGCTCTGAAAAGGTCCCTAGCTACTTACTAATGGTACAAATGTGCTGCTTGGGTACCACACAACTTCTCTAGCCTTGGAACCAGATTTTATGCCACCTCCCTTGTTATTACGTAACAGAAAGAAACCTAGCATGTTCTAATGCTGAAATTGTGAACCATCTCAAACTAGAAATTCGTAAAGGTGTCACTATGATCCCCTGAAAAATTAAAATATTCCACTGAACCCTTGTGAGTTTGAGAGCACTGAAGAACACAGTTTGGAAACTAAGCTATGGAAATTATACTCTCAGAAAAGGAAGTCAGGTGGAACACCTCCCTTTTCTTAGTATTTACTCTGGAGAGACCTGTTCTGGATGGAGGCTAGAAAAGGAAGTCATCCAAGTGCTAAGATCCACCTTTGCTAATCTCTTGGCCTGCTAATTCACTGTTTCCCAGAATCATCTCTGCCAACCTCTCAGAAGAGAACTACCACCCCTTACCACTGTCTATTCTTAACATGACTAGTTTTGAAATGTAGTTTGTAGCTCCCACTAGGAAAAGTAATCAAATTTTTCATTCAGGTAACCCCTTTCGTATAAGACACAACTTGATGTTGTGGAAAGAGAACTAGATTTACAGATAATCGAATTGGGGCGGTTTCAACCACATACTAAGTGATCTTGTGCAGGTCTCCAAATTTTAGTTCTGAGTGCAATAATTTAATAATAACTGTATAACACGTTTGAATAAAGCAAAGTTTCTCAAACTCTGTGGGCACAGGAATCCAGCGAGGGCCATCATTAAGATACAGGCCTCTGGGCCCCACCCTCAGATTCTAATAAAACCGGTCCGGGAGGGAGCCCAAGAAGCTGTCCTTTTAAACAAGCGCAGCGCCCAGTGTGGTATAAATTCAGGTAGATGATAAGTTGAGAAATAACTAGTGTCCTGCTGACCTGTTCACAGCAGCGATCGTCGTGCGGCGCCTCTCTGCGCGCTGTTCATTGGACCCAGGGTGGCCAAGGTGCCGGCAGCGAAGCGGGAAGAAAACTCACGGGCCGGAGGAACTGCGGATGCGCGTGTTCCCTCCTGGCTGGCCCGCAGCTGTAGGAGCAGCCACCGCAAAACCGACCACAACACAACCTCTCTCCTGGCTGATGCAGCGGCCGGAGCCGCACTCTCGCTCCTGGCTGACCCAGCGGACACAGCCGTGACGCAGCAGTAAATGCCGCCTCTTTTCAGGTGGAGCTCAGAGAGGCTCAGCTGGTAAAGAGTCCGCCTGCAGTGCAGGAGACCCTGATTCCTGGGTCAGGAAGATCCCCTGGAGAAGGGATAAGCTACCCACTCCAGCATTCCTGGGCTTCCTTTGTGGCTCAGCTGGTTAAGAATCTGCCTGCAAAGTGGGAGACCTGGACTCAGTCCCTGCGTTAGGAAGGTCCCCTGGAGAAGGGACAGGCTTTTCTGGCCTGGAGAATTCCATGGACTGGGTCGCAAAGAGTCCACAGGACTGAGCGACTTTCACTTTCTTTTTCACTTTCATTTATCAGCACAGCACAAAGTAGTCCATGACCAAGCCAAGGACCTCCTGAGGTGCCTGCCCAGTGCTCTAAGATCTCAGCTGTTAGTAGTCATTATTTACAAAACGTGGGATGAGAGAGCCTGAACATGCCATCTTGGCTAATTTGCTGTCTCCCCACAATTAGTAAAAGATATTTCTTTAAGCACTTGCAGATAATATAGCAATTTCATCCAGGTGGTATTGTGTTCATTTTATAGATGAAGAAACAGACTTTACAAGACAAGAATGGCACCCCACCCAGGTCTTCTGTACAGGTAAATCTGTAATGATCAGAGGGATTGGATTTATCTTACATGTAAAATATGTATATGTTCGTGTAGCTCACGAAACTATATTCCTTGAGCACAGTACATCTTAGTCATTTTTGTATCTCTGGTACTTGACAAAGCAGCTCAATAAATGTTTAATTTTAAAAAACCTAATTTTTGAATTTGTTGAATATATAGAAATATCTAATATTTCAAACAAGGCATGCTTTGAAACATGTTTAGTTTTTCTCAAATCAAAAGTCCTGAAAAAAAAAACCCTCAAGCGACAGTTTTCACAGAATGTAAGTCTTTCTTTGTTTCCTAATGACTGAGCTAAAAGTAACTTTCTCACAGTTGGGGAAGGATCATGAGGTCAGCCAGCTCCCCCTGCAGTGGAATGCCCACTTGCTGCTTGTTCAGGGAACTGATGATGCCAACAATCCTTTGTCTTCGGTTTAATCAGACTCTGAAGCGCGTTCAGGCCTCTCGGTTCTGGCTGCCAACAGTGGCAGCATCGCTCCCAGAAACAGACCTCAGTTCTGCTGACTCAGAAAGTCAGCTCCCAGCGGCAGACAGGCCCCTATTCAGACAGGATCAGTTTCTCAACCTTTTTTTTTTTTTTGAAGGGGTTGGGTGGTAGTCATGTTACCCTTTGAAACAGAAGGGGATTAATGTGAACCCTGAAGCCAATGTCAGTGGACACCTAAAATAAGATTTTTAAACCATTTTGCAAAACCAAGCTATTTTATTTTCCCTCTTATGAAATATTGTCTACTGAGAATGGTTTGACTTGGGTAAGGTATAGCTTTAAGTGTTTTATTTGATAAACTGACAAACAGCAGAGTGATTTTTGACAAGCCTTATGACTCAAAACATAGATTATTCAGCAGCAGATTATTCACCGCTATTCTTTTCATTCTATTGTTAGCAGTGGAACATTTAGGAAAATCTTGTATTCCCATCAAAGCTAAACATGAGTTAAAACGGAAAGAAATTTAGTGTGGAAGTTTGTATAATGACAGTATTTATTATGAAGAAAACTGCATAATGTAATTTTATTTCCACGATACAAGCTATCACAAATCTCACACCTGAGACTCAAGATAAAATGTAAATTATCAAGGGTTATACTTTCATATATTTAAAGGGAGCACTACATATTGAATCATAGAATAAGCCAAGCCTCTATGCACCTGATTCTAGAGTCAAGGCAATGTCCTGACCATCATACTTACAAGTGTCTTTGACTTCACAACATCTGCAACTGCAGTAGCACACACAGAGTGTCCTCAGGCACTTTCTTATCAAAAGCACTTTGGAAACTTTTATTTTACACATAAGGCATGTTTCTCTTTTGTAATACAGCACCCTGTGAACATTCATAAGACCAGGAAGGATGATACTTTGAGTGGTGCTTCTGGAACTGAGGTGAACTAACAAAGGAATATCAAATTATTGTAAAGATTACGATTCGTAATCCCTTACGATTATACAGTGGAAGTGACAAATAGATTCAAGAGATTAGAGCTGATAGACAGAGTGCCTGAAGGACTATGGGTGCAGGTTTGTAACACTGTACAGAAGGCAGTGATCAAAACCACCCCCAAGAAAAAGAAATGCAAAAAGGCAATATGGTTGTCTGAGGAAGCCTTACAAATAGCTGAGAAAAGAAGAGATGCAAAATGTCAGGAAGCATTTAACAGGAGGCTTCCTGTGTGCTGTTTTGGATCTGTCAGGAATCCTCTAGTCCTTATTAATTCCTGAATATTCAGGATTTAATAGGAAAGGCACGTCTTTCCTGGGGCTGAGGAATCCAGGCATTTCTTTCGTTAGTTTTTCAATATGGTGATAAGTACCCTCTTCCTTCTTATGAACCATACGGTAAAAAGTGATTGTTTACAACTCTCCCTCTTTAACAGGGATTGCCTTATGTGTTAAGTCGGGAATTTTAATCTTTATCTTTGTTGAAAAAACTACCTTGTAAGACAGTATATATGCCCACACCATGTTGATTAAAACACCTTTGCTCCATCAGAGCTTGGGTCCCCATGTCTGTCTTTCTCTCTCTCTCTCTTGCTCTCTATTTGTGGCTGATTCCCTGGAGTGCAAAAGTCAGCTGCATAACCCAGGGAATATTAGCCTCTTTCCTTCTTTCACTCTCTCATCGTCGACTCCAGACCATCAGGTTCCGTTCCAATAAAGGACCAACAGCAAAAGGCAAAGAAAAAAAGGAAAGATATACCCATCTGAATGCAGAGTTCCAAAGAATAGCAAGGAAAGATAAGTAAGCCTTCCTAAGTGAACAATGCAAAGAAATAGAGGAAAACAATAGAATGGGAAAGACTAGAGATCTCTTCAAGAAAATTAGAGATGCCAAGGGAATACTTCCTACAAAGATATGGTCAATAAAGGACAGAAATAGTATGGACCTAACAGAAGCAGAGGATATCAAGAAGAGGTGGCAAGAATACACAGAAGAACTATACCAAAAAAATGACCCAGATAACCACAATGGTGTAATCACTCACCTAGAGTCAGACATTCTGGAATGTGAAGTCAAGTGGGCCTTAGGAAGCATCAGGATGAACAAAGCTAGTGGAGATGATGGAATTCCAACTGAGCTATTTCAAATCCTAAAAGATGATTTTGTGAAAGTGCTGCACTCTGTATGCCAGCAAATTTGGAAAAGTCAGCAGTGGCCACAGGACTGAAAAAGGTCAGTTTTCGTTCCAGTCCCAAAGAAGGGCAATGCCAAAGAATGTCCAAACTACTGCACAATTACACTCATTTTACATGCTAGCAAAGTAATGCTCAAAATTCTCCAAGCTAGGCTTCAGCAGTACAGGAACCAAGAACTCCCAGATGTTCAAGTTGGATTTAAAAAAGGCAGAGGAACCAGAGATCAAATTGCCAATATCCTCTGGATCATCGAAAAAGCAAGAGAATTCCAGAGAGACATCTACTCCTGCTTCACTGACTGTGCTAAAGCCTTTGACTGTGTGAATCACAACAAACTGTGGAAAATTCTTTAAGAGATGGGAATATCAGACCACCTTATTTGACTCCTGTGAAACCTGTATGCAGGTCAAGAAACAACAGTTAGAACCGGACATGGAGCAGTGACTGGTTCCAAATGGCGAAAGGAGTCTGTCAAGGCTGTATATTGTCACCCTGAGTATTTAACTTACAGGCAGAGAACATCATGCAGAATGCTGGCTTGGATGAAGCACAAACTGGAATCAAGATTGCCAGGAAAAATATCAATAATCTCAGGTATGATACCACCCTAATGGCAGAAAGCAAAGAGAAACTAAAGACCCTTTTGATGAAGCTGAAAGAGAAGAGTGAAAAAGCTGGCTTAAAACTCAACAGTCAAAAAATGAGGATCATGGCACCCAGTCCCATCACTTCATGGCAAATAGGTCGAAAAACAATGGAAACAATGACAGACTTTATTTTCTTGGACTCCAAAAATCACTGTCTTGATTAAAATCAAGTCTTGTTTTAATCACACAAATGTCTATTTTATTTATCCCATTGTAAGTAACCAGCCAAAGATTTTTATTCATTTGAGGTAGCTCCTTTAAAAAAATTTTTTTTACCTCTTTGAAATAATAGCTAGACTCTTTCTCTAAAGGTTTTTTTTGTTGATATTCTTAATTGTTCTTATTAACATCTGTAAGTTCCCCTAAGGGGAAGGCCACAATGAAGCTTCCTAAACCAGTTTTTTTCCTTCTAAAAATAAGTTCTTAGGGTAATTTGACTTTTGTTTTGTAGGTACCAATACAATTGCTTGCAGCAAGAGCACTCTAGATTTCATAATTTGTTAGTTTCTCTAATTTTAAAAGGATCCATCTTTTGGCTAACAATAAATTATATCTCAAGAGAGATGCAATCCATTAAGAATGCCAAAAAAAAAAGACCTCTTATAGGCCTAACAGGAACAAACACACAATAGAAAAACCTAGGAAGATCAGATAGAACATTTAAGTCTGAAAGACACAGAGAAATCTGAGCTGCCCCCTAGAAGGCCTTGTTTAAGGTTTTACCAAGATGGCTTTTAATTTTTATGTGCTAAAAAGCATGGCAAGTAGATGGGAAAACAATAGAAACAGTGACAGACTTTATTTGCTTGGGCTCCAAAATCACTGCAGATGGTGACTGTGGCTATGAAATTAAAAACACTTGCTCCTTGGAAGAAAAGCTATGACCAACGTAGACAGCATATTTAAAAGCAGAGACATCACTTTACCAACAAAAGTCCATCTAGTCAAAGCTATGGTTTTTCCAGTAGTCATGTATGGATGTCAGATTGGACCACAAAGAAAGCTGAGTGCCGAAGAACTGATGCTTTTGAACTGTGGTATTGGAGAAGACTCTTGAGAGTCCCTTGGACAAAAAGGAGATCCAACCAGTCCATCCTAAAGGAAGTCAACCCTGAATCTTTATTGAAAGAACTGATGCTGAAGCTGAAGCTCCAATACTTTGGCTACCTGATACGAAGAGCTGACTCATTGGAAAAGACCCTGATGCTGGGAAAGATTGAAGGCAAGAGGAGAAGGGGTGACAGAGGATGAAACGGCTGGATGGCATCATCTGCTCAATGGACATGAGTTTGAGCAAACTCAGGGAGATAGTGAAGGACAGGGAAGCCTGGCATGCTGCAGTCCATGGGGTCGCAGAGTCACACAGGGCTGAACGACTGAATAACAACGAGGATGTTAGAAATCCTCTTTGTTTCCAAAGAATGAGAAAATCATGTGCTACCCCAAAACTGTAGTGGCTGTCAGTGTAAATGTTAGCAGATTTCCCTTTGCCAACTGGCAGGCTCTTGTTAATGCTAGTAATTTGGTCTGTTGGGCAAAAGAGATGTTGGTAAGGGATCACTCTCCAGAATTTATACTGGAAAAACAACAGCATAACCAGCCTGGTACTTTCCATGAAGTCCCTGCAAATATGAACCATAAGTGAATAATATAAAATCAGGATTATCAATAAGGCTTTCTTGGAGATAATCCTGGGAGATAAAAAATTGTCAGTTAAAACAACATAATTACATATATATATATATATATATGTATGTATTTCATCATTGACATCTGATTCCTCTGGTAGCAAGGTAGCTGGATTAAGCTTGCTACATCTGTGTAGAGTTACATTTGGTAAGAGCAAGACAATCTCATGGGAAATTAATCAACTTGCTGAATAATGTTGTGTGTGATGAGAATTTAGTCATGTGAGGAGCAAGGACAGTGAGAGGGTGACTCATGAGCATTTCTTCTCTGGTTTAACACAGCACAGCTCTTGCTGTGACAGCTCGCAGGCAAGAGAATGGTGCTTGCTACCGAATCTAGCTGTTGGCTCTAATGTTCTACTGGTCAGCAGTAACCACCATGTTGCTGGGTAAGTGCTCCTAATGCAGTGCCTTTTTTCTCAGGAACAGAGAGGGAAAAGGGTCGCTCATAATTTGGATGCTCCCAGGCTGGGGCCTTGGTCAGAAATTCTTTTAAGGTCTCCTTGCCTTCAGAATGCTCTACTTTCCAGCAAAGAGGTTCAGGTTGGTCTTGTTCAAGTAGATTATACTGTGACTGAGCAATTAAAAAAAATTGGGATCCATTTCCTGCAGTAACCTGCAAGTTCTAAAAATACCCTTAATTGTCTTTTTGTCTTCAGGGCAGGGAAGACTAGAAGGCCTTTCAACTCTATCCACATCAATTAACAGTTCTTTTTTAGAGATCCTACGTCCAAAATATTTTACACTAGTCTTATGGTATTGCATGTTTTCTTTGAACACTTTATGTCCCTTTAACACTTCCTTTTGGAGTGAATGTCTTGCTGGCTGTTTAACAAAGAGTTTGAACACAGAGGTAAATTATCTACATATTGTATCAACACTGACTTATGAGGAAAGTCCAGTCATCTAGATCAGCTTTTAATATTTGAGAGAAGTAAGTGGGGCTCTCAGTATAGCCCTGTGGCACTGCAGTCCATGTATATTGCTAAGTAAAAGAGACAGGGATCATCAGGATGGACAGGAATATTAACAAATGCACTGCAGAGATCTATCTGAAAAGAAGTCACTCTTTTTTGGAATATAGGACAGTAAGGTGCGACTGCTTGGCACTACAGAATGTTGAGGGATAATAATAGCATTGATAGATCTCAGTGAAGTGAAGTTGCTCAGTCATTCTGACTCTTTGCGACCCCATGGACTATACAGTCAATGGAATTCTCCAGTCTAGAATGCTGGAGTGGGTAGCCATTCCCTTCTCCAGGAGATCTTCCCAACCCAGGGATCGAACCCAGGTCTCCGACATTGTGGGCAGATTCTTTACCAGCTGAGCCACCAGGGAAGACCAAGACTACTGGAGTGGGTAGCCCATCCCTGCTCCAGAGGATTTTCCCAACCTAAGAATTGAACTTGGGTCTCCTGCATTGCAGGCGATTCTTTACCAACTGAGCTAGATCTCAAGTCCTGTACAAATCTTCAACAATTGCTATTTGGTGTTTTAACTGGCAAAATGGAAGGGTTACAAGGGCTGGTGCAAAGTGCAATAAGCCCCTTCTCAATGTAACCTGACATTAAAGGTTTTATTCCTTCTACAGCCTCCTGCCTTAATGGATACTGACAAATACTGGGCATGGGCTTATAGTAATTTGAATAGGGGATGTGGAATGTATTCATCCAATGTCAGTAGAATCAAGTGCTCATAATTCTTTAGGTACTAAGCCTAGCAAGTTGTCTTGTTCAGGGTCATCCTCATCATGAGTCACAAACATTATATGATGAAGGAAGTCTGCTTGATCCTTTAGATCTAGAAACATTTCTTCCTGAGGAATGAAAGAAATAGGGGCTTCATAAGCTTCCAATAGGTCTTTACCTATTGGGTAAACAGGAGCATTTTCTACTAGGAGAAAGGAGTATCTTCTTTTAAGTTCACCTAAGTACAATTCTAAAGGTAATGATTAAATAACCTTAATAGGCACATTAGAAACCCCTACCATCTGTACCAAGGTATTACTCTGAGGAAGAGAGCCTTTAATTTTGGTAGTGTTCAAAACTGAAGAGGTGACCCCTATGTATAAGGGCTTTCATTGCTTCTCCTTGTATAATCATTTCTACTTCTCCCAAGGTGTTAAGAGAGAAGAGGAAAGACTCTCCAGGTTCCCTGGGAGCAGCCCTATTCTTGTTTAACTCAAAATTCCAATCTAAAATCCAGTTTGCTTCTAGGCCTCTTCTTAACTCACAGCTCATTTTCTGATATGCTGGGTTTTTGCAGTGAAAGCAAACTTTTTGTTTTGCTCTCAGTTGAGAAATAAATGGGAGTTGGTTGACCTTGGATTGATGTTAGGTACTTAACTGGTGCAGTTGAAGGTTCATGATTTTGCAAATAACCGCTTTCTTTCTAATGGTTTTGGAAATTTGGTCACCCAGTGTAACAAGGGTATTGGTATGTAATGCAGACCAACCTAGATTGTGTCTTTGATCAGTGGCCAAATTCTTATCCAAACCTTCTAAAAATGTGGAGTTGAGCAAAAAAAAAAATCCATTTTATGGCTAGAGAATGACTCAGGTGTCAAGCCAGAACATTGCTTAAAAGTTTTTTTCAAATCTCTCCTAACAGTCTGGAATTGATTCATCTGGTTTTTGCTTACATTGTTGAATCTTTGCCCAGTCTACAGTTTTAGGGGAAAGTTCTGGGATAAGATCAGGTAATTTCTGAGCTAATTCCAGACATTCATTGCAAGCCTCTGGATTATGTGATTCAAAGTTCATTAAGGGGTGTTTCCACCCTGCTTTCTCTACCCATTCCCTTGCTTTGCTTTCAGAAACTAATAGCTATATTAGTTGATATAGATCTGAAAACCTGGGTTCATAGGTCCGGATGGTTAATTCAAATTTCTTATCCCAGTGGATCCTGACTGGATCAGGAAATTCTTTAGCCAAAGCTCTAAGTTCTCTTCTGGTCCAGGGTGTATAGGTGATTGCCAAGGATGGCTTACCTCTCCATGTAATATAGATGTCTCCTTAAAGGTAGCTATAATTCTGATTTTTTACTCTCCTCTTCTGAGGAAAGGGGAGCAGCAGGAGGCTGAGAGGAGAAAGCATCTGGACCAGGGAGCTCAGATAGATGAGGATGTAGGAGGAGCAGAGGAGGAGATGGGGTCAGGGCTTGTGGCCTGTTTTAGCTCTGGTACAGTTTCAAGCAATTTCTTGTTGGTTTCCTGCAGAGAACTTACTCTATCGTTTCCTCTTTTAGAAGATTCTAAATACCAATCAAAGTAAGCATTCTATTCACTCTGTTTGATCTTATGGCTGGCCTTTTCTAACTGTACATGCAAAAATATCAATTTTAGAATATCAAAGAACCCCAATTTGGCCATTTTAGATTGAGATTTCCTTTAATATAATTTTCCCAATGAACTCGGTACTTGTAAGGATGAACTCCCTACATATTGTATATGAGTCTGGCTGGGGTGTCAGTCGAAGGTTGACTTTCTGACACCCTTCATTTCTGTCTTTGAGAGATTTTATTTCCCATTTTAAGTTGAATTCGTCAGGGATATAATTCACTAGTGAAATTGTGTGGTGGGCCTGTGCGCTGCTGGTGAGTTTAACTCCTCTAGGCGTCACCCCAGAGACATTTCAGCTTGTCTTACACATCATGGATTCTCCCTCTGGCCGTCTAAGACCACCATCTGAGTACATCTAAGTACTCAGATCACTGAATGGCCAGTTCTTATCTGCAGCCCTCAGGTGAGCAAGTGGTTTAATTAATGAGTGGGTTTCCCTGTGGGACCACTGCATGGTATGAGGGCTTGGCCTCCACCACTCCCATAAATTTCTCAGTCACCAGAGAAAGCCATAACCAGCTGGGAGGAGTCTTGTCCCTTTTCTTGGGAGTAAAGCTCTCATGTAACATCTTCACTTTTATCCCAACAAATTCTATTAAGGCAGCCAAACTGAGGAAAAGCGTCAGATCAGCCTCTTACCTAAGCACTTCAGGCAAGACTACTCAGTCTCCTACAATGGAGAAAACTCTGATATTTTTCAACAGTATCTTCCAACTGGATGAGTATTCCTTGGCCGAGCCCTACCCAGTATCTTTCAACTGGTTGGGTATTCCTCAATATCTTTCAACCAAGTATCCAGACCCTGGGTAGGTATGCCAACTGGCCCCCTCAGTATCTTTCATGTGGGAGGGGGCAGAAAACCTGCTCTACCACCAAATAAAACTCAGGATCTTTAACTAGAAGAGGAGATCCGAGAACTAGGAGACTTACCCAAATTCGCCTGGACTCCCCAGGGAGGTGGATGGGCTCAAGGGGCCACTGCTGGTATTAAGGGTCTGGTTCCTCGTAGAGTTCAGGCAAAGGAAGGAGGGAAGTCCACTCTGGGTCCCTTCTACGGTCGCCGTAACTTGACTTAAAAAAAAAAAAAAAAAAATTGCACAGTGTAAGAGTTGTGAGTTAAGTTTTATTTGGGGCAATAAGGACGGTAGCCCAGGAAACAGCACCACAGATAGCTCTGAGAAACTGCTCCAGAGAGGGAGCAAGGAAAGATAGTATCTCTTATGTCCTATAGGGTGTAGGATAAAGAGGGAGTGAATGCAATCAAGCACACATTTTTTTTTGCTAAAAGTTTTTGCTGGTCTTGTGAAGCTTTTGTTAGTCACGAGAAACAATTGTCACTATGAAGGATTTTAGTGCTTTTCTAGATATGAAGAGATACAAGAACTGGGCTCATAAAACCAGTTCTTGAGAATACCTAACCATCCAAAGACCTCTCTGGTCAGTTTCCAGAAGCACAGATTGCCTCATTTCTACTCTCCAGCCTGAGTTCCTTCAGGGGGTGCTGGAGGCCAGCAGCTTCAGTGGTGCATAATTTAATCCTTACAGACGCAGTTGGCAAGCACCCATGGTAAGCAGTTGGCAAGCACCCATGGTAAGTGCCAATTTGTGGTTCCCAATTTGTGATTGACAATCTTATTTGACATCTAGTAAACCTCAGTACGGGGCTTCCCTGGTGGCTCAGACAGTAAAGCATCCACCTGCAATGTGGGAGGCCTGGGTTCAATCCCTGGGTCAGGAAGAACCCCTTCAGAAGGAAATGGCAACCCACTCCAGTACTCTTGCCTGGAAAATTCCATGGATGGAGGTGCCTGGTGGGCTACAGTCCATGGAGTCACAAAGAGTCGGACATGACTGAGGGACTTCACTTTCTTTTCTTTCTTTCAAACCTCAGTATAATAAAATTACACTTAATACTGATGATTCTAGAGACATGTCTGTTGATTAAACCAACAAACTTAAACTAACTTTAATACCAGATAGTACCGAAACACTATTTTCCAGATCACCTGAAGCTCAAATTCCTTGGGGTTAGTTTCTTTTATATTTCTGAGTATTTATATAAGCTTAATTTTATTTAAGCCAATTAAACAGACCTCTTTCACAAATTAACTTTGGTAATACTATCTGGAGGTAAAGATATATTTGTAATGTACACACAGACATACATACATCGACAGAGATCTCAGTTTTCCTGCTTCAGTTTAAAAAAGTTTCCTTCCTGCCCCCTTTCCTTTTCTCAGTCTCAGCAATTGGAGATGCTCTAGATAAGAATAAGATAAAAGTTCCTGGGAGCCCTGACAGAATATTTACATCTCAACACACAAGGAGAAAGAAACAAGTTCTGTTCCCTTAGGGTCAGAATTCTGTAAAGCTGTTTCATCAAACCAGCTTTCTCTGTCTACCAAAGCCAGTTTTGGAATGTCAGATGAGTTCCACCCTGGCCATTTTCAGGATGAGACTTTTCTCCATTCCCAAATACGCACTTGCAGCTTATTGGTTTCCTAAGTGCGAGACACAAACCCAGCTGTCCATCAGAAAGCTGGTTGTCCTTTGGGGAACAATTTCCCATTATTAATTTAGTTGCCTAATCCAGATATGAAGCATGATCTGAACAACTTTCTGAGGACAGTGTGGTGGATTGGACGTGGGCTGATTCTGAGTCTAGCTCCCCAAGGACTTGCCCTTGAGTTGGTTCAACTCTTATGGGTGCCATAATTTCTCCCTTGACAGTCTAAAACCACTGTGGGTGCTTGTAACACTGGAGAATCAGTTTTGACCTTATGCATCCTTGGAAGAAGAGTATTTACTTAATGGTTGTGGTCGGATTCTCTGTGGGACTACTGCACATCATGAGGATTGATCCTTAGGCACTAGATGCTCAGTCACCTGAGGACACCTTAGGGCTAGAAGAACCAAATATCCTTAGTTCTCCAGAGCTAAATAATTCAATCTCTAGTTTCACTAGCAAATAGCTTGTTCAGACAAACTGGGTTTGTTTGTTTTTTTCCAATTTCAGTCAAATTAAAAAAAGAACAGTCACCTGTATTTCCCTTGACCTCCCACCAAGTTCCCCCTTGGTCTCTGCTTAGGAAATGCATCGGTGTCACTTAAGACTCCAAGTCGTAAGTAAAACAGCTCAAATAAAATTATCCACTTAAAAGCAATGAGATCCATACATCAGGAGAACTCACTGGAACATCTGAGGAGTACTGAGAAGCCAGAGAGGCTCGGGTGGCCCATGCTGGTTCCAAGCAGGTTCAGGGCAGACTCCAGGTGTCCTCGGGCTGGTATCTCTGATATCCTGCCAACTATGCTATACCAGTGCTGATGGAAAAAATAAGTAATCTAAGAAAGAAACGGAAAATTTTAATCAAGCTTATCTAAGGATTCTAACTTGGGAGACAGTCTTTCAAAAGTTCTGAGGCATGTTCTGCCTGTTAGAGATCAAAGCACAGTTATGTAAGTTTTTTGAGACAAAGGGTTATACATAAAAGGTTTATATATCAAAGGAACATATTGACAGTTCACATATTCCAGTAAGGTGAGTACTGGGTTATCATAACCCCTTACATGCTTAAATAGGGAATGTTATCTCCTAAGGAGTTTCCTTGCTGATACCTGCAGGAAATTGACTGTGTGTGTGTGCACGCGCGCGCGCGAGCGCAGGCATTCCTGTCTTCTTAGGTAATCTTGTTGTTGTTTTCAGTCACCCAGTCGTGTCTGAGTCTTTGTGAGTCATGGGCTGCAGTACCCCAGGCTTCTCTGTCCTTCACCATTTCCCAGAGTTTGCACAAACTCATGTACATTAGGTCGGTGATGCCATCCACCCATCTCATCCTCTGTCGCCCCTTCTCCTCCTGCCTTCAATCTTTCCCAGCATCAGGGTCTTTTCTGATGAGTTGGCTCTTTCAACCAGGTGGCCAAAGTATTGGAGTCTCAGTTTCAGCATCAGTCCTTCCAATGAATATTCAGGACTGATTTTCTTTAGGATTGACTGGTTTGATCTCCTTGCAGTCCAAGGGACTCTCAAGAGTCTTCTCCAACACCACAGTTCAAAAGCATCAATTCTTCAGCGCTCAGCCTTCTTTATGGTTCAGCTCTCACATCCATACATGATCACTGGAAAAACCATAGCCTTGACTAGATGGACCTTTGTTAGTAATGTCTCTGCTTTTTAATATGCTGTCTAGGTTGGTTATAACTTTTCTTCCAAGGAGCAAATGACTTTTAATTTCATGACTGCAGTCACCATCTGCAGTGATTTTGGAGCCGAAGAAAACAAAGCCTGTCAATGTTTCCACTGTTTCCCCATCTATTTGCCATGAAGTGATGGGACCAGATGCCATGGTCTTAGTTTTTTGAATGTTGAGTGTTAAACCAGCTTAGGTAAACTAGTTAATGTTTAATGCAGGTGCACAATGCGCATTAAGGGGATGATACAGTGGCTCAACGGAGAAGGCAATGGCAACCCACTCCAGTGCTCTTGCCTGGGAAATCCCATGGATGCAGGAGCCTGGTGGGCGGCAGTCCATGGGGTCGTGAAGAGTCGGACACAACTGAGCGACTTCACTTTCACTTTTCACTTTCATGCATTGGAGAAGGAAATGGCAACCCACTCCAGTATTCTTGCCTGGAGAATCCCAGGGACGGGAGGAGCCTGGTGGGCTGCTGTCTATGGGGTTGCACAGAGTCCGACACAACTGAGGCGACTTAGCAGCTTAGCAGCAACAGTGGCTCAAACAGCAGAGAAAATTTCATGCTAATTTTTTTCCTGCCTTAAAATGATTTTGTTTCATCAGTAGCCTCACTGAGGAAGTAATAATATTTGAGTAGACTCTAAGGTGGTGAGGCATTTAGCCTTTTGGATATGGTAGAAATAGTGTTTGAGGCAGAAAGAGCAGCTCATGAAAAATCTGAGGAGAGTTTGCCTTGTCATGTGTGGAAAACAGCATGGGAACACTGAGGGTAAGAGGTGAGATTAGAACTCTAAACGAGAGTGTTTGTTTAGGGGGCTTTCTGACTACTGAATTAAACTAATTGACAGAATAAAAGCTATATATTTTGTATCTACACTGTAACTATGTATTTTAAGGTCAAAGAAGTGAGTGTTGGTCTTTCTCAGACTTAATGAGTATCAGAATGAAAAGTGTTTCTAAGTTCTGATGTTTCAACTCAATCAACTGTGCTGAAATCCCTTATGAACTGTATGTTAATGATCTGAATCCTGTGCCTGAGGCCCCTTTGCCAGAAACTTCTCAATTTAATCGGTAGTGGAGAGGGTAAGAAGGGTGGGGGTTGTGCCTGGGCATTCAGTTTTTAAAGTGCTCCCGGGTGATTCTGACATGCAACCCTGATTGAGAAGCACTAGTTTATACCCGCATCTGTGAAAAAGAGAAGGCCTTTCTCACCCCTGCTCCCAAATAGTCTACTCAGTCTGCTAACCATCCTTGCTGCTTCAGCTCACGGCAATATCTCATAATTACCTGGAATTCCACAACACAAATCCCCAGCACAGAAATCCTGGGACCCCTCCCAGCTCTGCCATTGGAGAGGAGAGGTGGAACAGGTAATAGTTCTCCTTGATTGCACCTTTCCTAAGTTCCCCACACACCAACAAACAAGACTGGGTGTGGGTACCAGAGGACTAAAAAAAACTTGTGTTAGAGAATAACAATGTAACAGCAAGGGAAAGAGAAGAGGGGAGCAACATGCTGGCATCAACTGTCTAATAAAAAATTTTAAGTACAAGGCTGTCTAAAATTCAATTTCAAATTTTGCCATTATCTGCCAAAGAAATTCTGCCCAATCTTGTTTCATTTATGAGTGTCTGGGACAGTTTGGGCATGCAACAAATGTTTGTTATATAAATGAATGAAGGAATTTAACACAAAAGGCGACAAGTCTCCAACCCATCCTTCCCAATTTCTCCAGTTTTGTTCCCCAGAGGCAGTCGCATTTACCTTATTGTTAACCCTATCAGCTCTAAATAATATATTTATGCTGCTCATTCTAGATGGATCAATATTAGATCTTGCGTACTCACTTTCTGCTAAGATAGGTAAGGATTTTACTAAATTAACCACGTTTACTTAGATCAAGTTTTCCCGATCTTCAATACCTAATAAATTATATCACTATTGTTAGCTTTCCATTGCTTCCATTTGTGAGGTTAAGCAATATACCTACATTTGTATTTCTTATTTCAACTATAAGTAGTATCTCTTCACTTAGTCAAGTAAAAACATTGTACCCCATACTGCACTCTTCATCTCTCTCATTCTCTTTTACTTCATCATGGATAACATTTATAATCTCATTTGAAGCCATAGTTAAGGGAGTCTTGCTTTGTGTACAGGTGAACTGTAACTGAAAATCAGTGAACAATGCGTAGGTTACATCTACCCAGACAAGTTGTATTCTATGACTACACATATTTTTTTTTCAATACTTTTTGCCTTACACTCCCACCTCTACTAGCCTTCTGCCTTTTTTCTTTCTTGAATGGTTTATTTTTACGGCATCATTAGTATAAGGTCCTCCAACACGTCCATTTACTCTCACATCTGGGGGCTCTCTCATTGCTACGGAAAACTCTCTCACAGCTCTGTCGTCTTTGTTTGGACGGGTGGCTCTGAGGCCTGCGCCCCAGCTGCCACTCTGGAACTTGCCCTCACTGCTTCACTGAATTAGTTCTATTGTTAACAGATCCAACTTGCTCCCATTTCTTGGGACAGTTCCCTTGTTTTGCCAGTCAACATTCTCAAGTAACATCCTTAAAAAAGAGGATTTGGGACATAAAAGTTTCAGTTTATGTTTAGTTTTCTTTTTTGTTCTGCCTTCATATTTTGTCAGTAGATTGACTTGGTATAGAAGTCTAAGGTCAAAGTCGTTTCCCTGATTCAGGAAAGTGGAGCTTGGAGGGAATTGTTTATTTCCTAATATCCAGTCCTGCTGCTGAGAAGTCTATCCCCAGTCTAATTCCCACTCCCTATGGAAGACCCTTTTAGGACCGCTCTTTCTTCTTGCTGTCCTTAAATCATGTACGCCTACACGTAGGCTTTCTCTTTTATCCTGCTCAGTGCTCAGTCATCTTACACAATTGCAGATTCATGTCTCCCTTTAGCTCTGAACTTTTTTACTTATGTTTCGATCATTTTTTTTATTCTAAAAACTTCTGATGTTGTAAACCTCAGTGAATTCTGTACGATTTCTCTCTTCTGACATACTTTGTCTCTGACCACTGTTCAGTACTGTTGGATAAGCCTTTAACTAAGTGGAAGGAGGGCTTCCCAGGTGGCGCAGTGGTAAAGAATCTGCCTGCCAGTGCAGCTTCCATCCCTGAGTCAGATTCTCTGGAGAAGGAAATGGCAACCCACTCCAGTATTCCTGCCTGGGAAATCCCATGGACAGAGAAGCCTGACGAGTTAGTCTATGGGGTTGTTAAAGAGTCAGACACAACTTATCAACTAAACAACAGCCCCAAGGATGCAAGAGGGGTAGAGGGGGAAAATCCTGTCTCCCAAACAGTGAACTTCTCTTACAATGTGATTTTGGGTACTTTTCTCATAATTCTACCTATGTGTCTTCAGCTCTCCTATGAATATCCTGTAAAAATTCTTCTTATTCTTAAGAATGAATTTTATTAGTTCTGTTCTCTATAACTGAATGTGGCTGCTACAATAATCACAAAAATAAATTGTATTTTTAGCAAGCAGCCTTCTTGGTATAGAATTTTCTAATCCCCTGAGTTCAAACTGCAGGAAAAAACTTCATATTAAGTCCTCAGCATCAGTAAGTCCCCAATTTTCCGTGTAGTCAGGGAAGCATGTTAAAAAAAAAAACAACAAAAAAAAAACCAAGCTGCCATCTAGATAGAGAATGGTCAAAGTCAGTCAGTCATGTCCAACTCTTTGTGACTCTTTGTGACTATACAGTCCATGGAAATCTCTAGGCCAGAATACTGGAGTGGGTAGCCTTTCCCTTCCAGGGGATCTTTCCAACCCAGGGATTGAAGCTAGGTCTCCCACATTGGAGGTGGATTCTTTACCAGCTGAGCCACCAGGGAAGGCCAGATAGAGAATGGAGTTGATGAGAATTCCAAACAGACAGCTAAACAGAGGTATTCTCTGTACTAAAAAGTATCAGTGGGCTTGAGGATAAAGAGATCTGAAAGCTATCTGAACTTCCCAGAGTTTCTGAAAAGGAGAAACTGTTTTTCTAGAATATTTTCTAGATCCCTCTGAGTGTTACACTACCAAGTGTATGATATGACCCACTGACAGGAAAGCTATGACAAGCCTAGACAGCATATTAAAAAAGCAGAGACATCCCTTTGCAAAGGACTGTATAGTCAAAGCTATGGTTTTTCTACTAGTCATGTACAGATGTGAAAGCTGGACCATAAAGAAGGCCGAGTGCAAAGGAACTGATACTTTTGAATTGTGTTGCTGGAGAGGACTCTTGAGAGTCCCCTGGATTGCAGGGAGATCAAACCAGTCAATCCTAAATGAAATCAACCCTGAATATTTATTAGAAGGACTGCTGCTGAAGCTGAAGCTCCAATACTTTGGCCATCTGATGCAAAGAACTGACTCACTGGAAAAGACCTTGATGCTCGGACAGATTGAGGGCAGGATGAGAAGAGGGCGACAGGATGAGATGGTTGGATGGTATCACCAACTCAATGGACATGAGTCTTAGCAAACTCTGAGAGATAGTGAAGGACAGGGAAGACTGGCGTGCTGCCGTCCATGGGGTTGCAAAAAGTCAGACAGAACTTGGTGACTCAGTTCATTTCACTTGCTCAGTCGTGTCCGACTCTGTGACCCCATGTACCGCAGCACGCCAGGCCTCCCTGTCCATCACCAACTCCCGGAGTCCACCCAAACCCATGTCCTTTGAGCCAGTGATGCCATGCAACCATCTCATCCTCTGTCGTCCCCTTCTCCTCCTGCCTTCAATCTTTCCCAGCAACAAGCTCTTTTCAGATGAGTCAACTCTTCGTATCAGGTGGCCAAAGTATTGGAGTTTCAGCTTCAACATCAGTCCTTCCAATGAACACCCAGGACTGATCTCCTTTTGGATGGACTGGTTGTATCTCCATGCAGTCCAAGGGAATCTCAAGAGTCTTCTCCAACACCACAGTTCAAAAGCATCAATTCTTCCCTACTCGGCTTTCTTTATAGTCCAACTCTCACATCCATACATGACCACTGGAAAAACCATAGCCTTGACTAGATGGACCTGTGTTGGCAAAGTAATGTCTCTGGTTTTTAATATGCTGTCTAGGTTGGTCATAACTTTCCTTCCAAGGAGTAAGTGTCTTTTAATTTCATGGCTGCAATCACCATCTACAGTGATTTCGGAGCCCAGAAAAATAAAGTCAGCCACTCTTTCCACTGTTTCCCTATCTATTTGCCATGAAGTGATGGGACCAGATGCGAAGACCTTAGTTTTCTGAATGTTGAACTTTAAGCCAACTTTTTCACTCTCCTCTTTGATTTTCATCAAGAGGCTCTTTAGTTCTTCTTCACTTTCTGCCATAAGGGTGCTGTCATCCGCATATGTGAGGTTATTGATATTTCTCCCAGCAATCTTGATTCCAGCTTATGCTTCCTCCAGTCCAGCGTTTCTCATGATGTACTCTGCATATAAGTTAAATAACAACAACTGACAGGTTTACCCAGTATATGAAATGCAAGTTTATTTTGAATAATTTCTATTCAATTTTTTTGTTTGCTTCTGGAAAATGTAAAAACATACCATCTCTGTCAGCTCAGGCTCCATAACAAAGTGCCATACTGTGGGTGCCTGAAACAACAGATATTTCTTTTCTCGCAGTTCTGGAGGCTGAAAGGTCTGAGACCAAGAAGCCTACCGATTTGGTTCCTGCTGAGAGCTCTCTTGCTGGCTTGCCCCCCCTCCTGTGTCCTCATCTGGCAGAACAAGAGCTCCTCTTCTAAGGTACAAACCCATCTGGATTGGAGAAGGCAATGGCAACCCACTCCAGTACTCTTGCCTGGAAAATCCCATGGATGGAGGAGCCTGGTAGGTTGCAGTCCATGGGGTCACAAAGAGTCGGACCGGACTGAGTGACTTCACTTTCACGCATTGGAAGAAGGAAATGGCAACCCACTCCAGTGTTCTTGCCTGGAGAATCCCAGGGACGGGGGAGCCTGTGGGCTGCCGTCTACGGAGTCACGCAACGTCGGACACAACTGAAGCCACTTAGCAGCAGCAGCATCTGGATATGGGTGCTACATTCAGGACCTCATTTAACCTCAATTACCTCTTTACAGGCCCTATTTCCAGATAGTCATATTAGGGCAAATATGTCCTGGAATTTTGATTTTAGAAAATGTGAAAGTATTTTTTATAATGAAAAAGAACATTTCCTCAGTGATTAACATGCGCCAGGCCCTGTGGGAAGTGCCTTATAAGTATTTGTGAATTTAATTCTTACAACCAATGAACTAAGTATTATCTCATTTTACAGATGCGGAACCAAAGCCCAGAGATGCTAAGGAACTTGCCCAAGATCACACTGCCAGCACAGTGAAGATTCCAACACACACAGTCCTTTTAAGTATTATACTGTAATCTAATCCATGTTGCTGTTTAGTGACTAAATTGTATCCAACTCTTTGCAAACCCAGGGACAATAGCTTGCTAGGCTCCTCTGTCCTTGGGATTTTCCAGGCAGGAATACTGAAGCGGGTTGCCATTTTCTTCTCCAGGGGCTTTTCCTGACCCAGGGATCAAACATGCATCTCCGCTTGGCAGACAGACTCTATAACTTAATGTATAAAATGCTGGTATATTATATACCAATAAGGAGGGTTTAGCAAGCCCAGAAGGTACCACTGACTGGAATGGATGCTGGTGTGAGATGAGTTCCACCCTAAATGTGTGACTACACCTGCTGGAGAAGGATCAGAGACTACTATGAAGATACGGGAGTTTGGGGTTACATACTAATTTATATTCTCACCAGCAGTATCTGAGTCTGTTGCCCCACAACCTCATCAAACCAGAACTTTATATTTAAATAGTACCTCATCTACAATTAAAAAAAAAAAAAACCTCTGATGTGCCCTATTTGCTGTAAGAAAAATCTTCTATGTAATTATTGTGACCTGGTTTAATCATTAGCTCTTATCAAGTGTAAACCATGATAGCAAGTTAACAAGGTTTAAATACAAGCCTGATTAAGGCTAAAATTTGATATGCCCACTTTATTATTTCACCTGAAGATACTACAAGAAAACTCAAAGTGAAAAAGGCATAATGAAAAGAAAAAATTATAAAAAAATACTCATAAACCTTCATATTTCAACTCTCAGGATTGGCATAGCTTTTACACATTTAGTTCTTTAAAAGGATAAAGTGACTGTCAACAGAAAAGTTATTCTTCACTTTCTGAAACACTAAAGTAAAAATAAACAGAGTAAAATGAATATATATATATGTATATGAATACTATCTTTGATTATATAATCCTGGAGGGAGGCTGAGTCCTAAAATTTCCTTTTAAGCGCCACAGACTCTAAAATACCTGCTAAGTCCAGGTTTGTTCATGACGACATTCAGCAAAAATTGAGAACTTAAAAGTATTTAAAAGCAGAAACTTCTGCATCAAAGATTTTCACTGCAAAAACATTCAGCACGTTTTGGAAGGAGGGATCGAAAGACGTCTCCCGTGGAACAGTATATGCAATCAAGAACTCTGCCCAGGTTTCCTCCCCTCTTTATTTCTTGAAAATACCGGATGCGGGACACTCATTACTCGGTACCTCTCTTAACAATTTCCTGCATTATAATCACTCGGAGGGACTGAAATAAAACACACCGAG
Source organism: Cervus canadensis (assembly GCF_019320065.1). Lineage (NCBI taxonomy): Eukaryota > Metazoa > Chordata > Mammalia > Artiodactyla > Cervidae > Cervus > Cervus canadensis. Next base: position 69,895,354 of record NC_057397.1, on the reverse strand, counting down.
TCCCTGAATCTGGGCCAGGGCACCCGGATTTTTTAGCAGCATCACCACTTACTTAAGGAAGGGGGACCTCGGCGGGGACGCCCGACGCCCCCCACCAGAACCCGGGGCCCGGGTCCCCGCCGTTGCCCGAGCTCTTCCAGGCCACCGTGAGGCCGGGTCCAGAGCGGAAAGCGCGCGCGCGGCAGCTCCGGGTGTCTGGGCCCGGGCCTGGCGCGAGGGAAAGCGCTTAAAAAAAAATAAAAATAAATTATAAAGCGGTTTTCGTGGACCGGGAGTCGCGGTGTCCCGGGGCGTCCTCGGCGAGAGGACGGCGCGGCCTGACTGCAGACGCCGCGACGCGCCGACCGCAGAGGCCGCGAGGCCTGCCGGGTTCCCGCGGATCGGCCGGCCGCCGGGGCGAGCAGCGTCGGCTCTTCCCCGGTAACTGGCGCCGGGCGCCCCCTCACATCCGCGCCCGCCCAGCCGGCCGGACGCCAGAAGGGCGGCCGCGGGGCCCGGGCCTCGGCGCAGCCCCAGCCGCCCCAGCGCGTCGTCAGGCCCGGCCCCCGGCCGGCCCCGGGCGCGGCTGCGCCAATCGCGGGCCTCGGCCGCCGCCGCACCTGCGAGGAGGAGCCCGCCGGCCTCCGCCGCCGTCTCCGCGTGCCAGCCCCCGCGTCCCGCCCCCCATAGCGGCGCCCCGAGACCTCAGCCGGCCGCGGGCCGGGAGCGGAAGCGGCTCCCCTGAGGCGGGCCCCGGGCCGCTGCCGCCGCCGCTGCCGCCTCAGAGCCCGGCCGCCTCAGAGCCCGGCCGCCGCCGGCGCCGCGCCGCAGCTTCCGGCGGCCGCGACCACGGCGAGACGCGGGGGGCCACGAGGACCCCCGCGACCCGGCGGGCGCCCCAACCGGGCCACCCCGCCGCGGGAGGCGGCCGCGCTCGGGCGCCCGGGGCGCCGCCACCCATGCCCGTGTGGTGCTGCCGCTGTTCCCTGGCCGCTCATTTCAGGTGACTTCTCGGGCGGGGGCGGGCGGGGAGCCGCCGGGCCGGGCCGCGCGGGCGGGGACCCGGGACGACTCTGAGGGGGACGCCGAGGCCGCCTCGCTCGGCCGCGGCCCCCGCCTCGGCTCCTCGGGCCGCTCCGGCGTCCCCTCCTCTTCGCCCTGGGCCGTGCGGGTCACTAGACGGCGCGGCCCCGAGCCGGGCGGCCACTGCGAACCGAGACTTAATGAGAGAGCGAAGTTTTAGTGAAGGCTTCTGAGGTACCGCCCGCCCCCGACATCTTAAACATTTCTTTTTTTTTTTTTTTTTTTTAGTGTAAAAGCATTCTGATAACCTAAGTTACTGGGTTGAAGAGAGGGTTGAAGAGAGGCAGGGACTTACGTTTAAAATGTGATGCTCTGGGTACAAATAGGTTTCTGACTTTTAAGACGTTAGCCCTTGTAAGCCAGGCATATCGTAGAAATTTGAAACATGTGAAACGACTCTTGACCTACATTATGGGGACCGTTTTTAGGGTTGATACCGATGATACGTTTTAAAATGAAAGTGAATGCACGAGGTCTAGCCCAATTGGCTAGCGTCTCATTGAGTTATAGAAAGACCAAAAACAACTTGAAACTAGTTTTAACCTTGTGAAGACAAGTTAAACTTAACGAAGACTTTCATAAAATGCTGTGCTTTATATATACTGCAAATGTGCTAGGATGATGATAAGGAAAACTTCTTTTGTAAAATATGAGATTCTGATCGAGTTAATTGGGGTGCATATATAGACTTTAATGGATCATGAACTTGGATGTAAAGAATGGTACTAGGCATTTTCACTCAACTTTAAACAAAATCTATGTTCTTCAATTGTGAACATAAGCAGTAAGTCACAGTAGTAGTTGTAACTTGGTCACCAGTAGAAATCACAGATGTTTTCATGCCACACTGGTTGTTGCAGATACCTAGAGATACTGTTTATTTCTTCAAGATTATACTGGTTATTTAATATAGTGGAGGAGTACATAAAGACATGTTCCAAGTTTACTTTTTAGTTTCCTTGCAAATCCTGTTATGTGTTTAATAATACTATTCAAAGAAGAGGTCCAGAGGCTTCACCAAATTGCAAAAGTTGGGTGTTAGGCACAGAGAAAACTCAAAATTCCTGTTGAAATAGCGTGGTAATCCAGGTTTGCCCACCTTCTCAGTGAGTTTTGTAGGAGTCTCTAAATTCTGGATATTAGAAATTATTTTATGTAATAAACTGCTGAATTTTAAATGCTAGGCAGATTTGTTACCTACCTGACAGTGATTTGAGAGTATCAGATCCCCTTTGGAGAACTCTAGAAAAGAAGTTCTCCTAGTGAAAACTTGTTGGACTAGCGCTTGAGAAAGTAATATGCCATTTAGAAGGCACTGTCCAAAAACCTTTTGGCACCTTTTAATACAGTTGAATTCTAAGGACATGGCGTGGGATTCATAGCCATTCAACTAACTCTAGGTAGTGGATATCATATGCTTACCTGTTTGTACAGAAATTTGGAGGAGGAGATGAAAACAAGGTATTTGCTGTAGTTTGATCTTGAGAGATAAAAGAAAACAAGCCTGCTAGCCAAAGGATAAAAATTGTGGTTGATAAGCCATATTTTTATTGCACAAACAGCTCTCTTATATAACATTTTTAAAAGAAAATATTTACTATTTAAAACATTTTCTTAGGAAAAGGTTTATAATTTACTAATACTATTTTTTGCAGGGGGCAATTTCATTAGGAATGCATTTTAAAACCAATTGTGATAACGTCTACATTTTGGATCTTGTCTTTTATTTGAAAGGACAAGGACTGTGAGACAGTTGTCTCCTAACTTTCGGAGTAAGAAAACTTCCCATACTTACTGTTCTGGAAGATAAAGAGTAGCTTCATTTGTGACTTTAGAACCTTCTTTTGGGCTTCCCTAGTGGCTCAGATGGTAAAGATTCTGCCTGCGATGCAGGAGACTCTGGGTTCGATCCCTGGTTGGGAAAGATGCCCTGGAAAAAGGAATGGCTACCCACTCCAGTATTTTTGCCTGGAGAATTCTGAACAGAGGAGCTTGGTGAGCTACAGTCTGTGGGGTTACAAAGAGTTGGACACAACTGAGCGACTAACACTTAGCAGTTTTTCTTACGGTAGTATCAATTTGGTAACAATCTAAGCTTATGCTTCCAAAGATTAAACTCAGGTAGTAAAGCGTTTCATTTTAGTTTGAATGATCATTTAGAAGAGTATTGCTAAATGTGAGAAAAGTCTTTTGTTATTCAAACATTATACCTGTGCCATCCTTTTAATTTGTTTTGAGACTTTGGATCATACTGTTTCAAAAACAAAACATGGAAGGCATGTAAAACCATCTTTTTTTTTTTTTTAAACCATCTTAAATTTCAAATAGTCATCTAATTTGATGCCTACCAATAGGGTAACTATTTTTGCATGTGGATAAAGTGCTGTTCTTTACTGTTTCCTAAAATTTAATTATATTTTATAATTTATTGCCCCGAGTAAAGGAAAAGTAGATATTTTTATTACTCAAGTATTTGTTTTAAACAAAACAAACAGCAAATTGGATATCTAAAGTGGAAATTTTCACTGTTCTTAGACCGTGATATGATATGCATATACTGTAAAATATGTTCAGGAATACTAAATTTATAGTTTAGATTCTGAATTTTTTACAAAGTATACTTACTAATAGGCCTTTGTTTCACTGTTGCTTTATGTAAATTCAGTGAACCTTATTTTCATTTCATGTCTTGATTTCGTTTTTCGTTAAACAGTATATACTAAGCACCATGAAAGTTTATTACAAATAGTTTATACCAATATTATGGATTATGTACACAAAGGTTAAACTTATGACCAGTGGTAGAAAATCAGAACAAATCACCTGTACTCAGTGGAGAATTAAGAGAAGTTAAAACTTTGGCTCCACATACGCTACTTGAGTCTTGGGAGAGGCTAGTATCAAATTGCTTGAGGCCCACACACACACACATAAAACCTACTAGACCTAATAAATGAATTCAGTGATATTACAGAATCCAAGATCAACATACAATAATCAGTTATATTTCTATATGCTAACAGTGAACAGTCTGACAATGAAATTAACAAGACTATCCAGTTTATACTAGCATCAAAGAGATTGAAATATTTAGAAATTAGCAGAAGAAATGTGAAACTTGTACACTGAAAATTAGAAAACATCACTGAGAAGAATGAAAGGCTTAAATAAATGATAAGGAATCCCATGTTCATGGGTTGAAAAGCTTAGTGTTCTTAAGATGACAATATTCCTTGAATTTATATACAAATTCAATGTAATCCTATCAAAATCCTAGCTACCTCTTTTTTTTTCTTCCTGGAAATTGATGGAAAGACTAAAGCTCACATGGAATTGCAGGGAACCCAGAATAACCAAGACATCCTTGAGAAAAGAACAATGTTGAAGGATTCTACTTCCTAATTTCACAAGTTACTACAAAGAAGCAGTAATCAAGATAGTATGATGCAGGCATAAAGGTAAACATAGATCAGTAGAATAGAACTGAGAGTCCAGAAATAATTCCCATCATTTGTGTTAAATTGACTTCTGTGGGATCCCAAGACAAATGGAAATAACAGTGTTTTCAACAAATAGTGCCAGGACAAATGAATACCCACACGCAGAAGGATGAAGTGGACTGCTGCCTCATACCATGTGAAAAAATTAACTCAAAATGAAAGACATAAATTTAAAAATCAAAACTATAAAACTCATAGAAGAGAACAGGTTTGTGACCTTAGATTAGGCAGAGCTTTCTTAGACATGACACCAAAAGTACAGCAACAACAACAAAAAATAGACTTGATCAAAAATTAAAACTTGTGATTCAAAAGACAATATAAAGGAAGTGAAAAGACAACCCACAAAATGGGAGAAAATATTTACAAATCATATGTCCAGGATAAATAAAACAGTATTGAAAACTCAACAGTGAAAACAACAGCCCAGTTGGACAGTGGGCAAGTAATTAGAATTACTCTCTGAAGAACACATGCGAATGGCCAATATGCACATGAAAAGATGCTTAACATCAGTTGTCGTTGAGAAATGCTAATCAAAACTGCACTGAGGTGCTACTTTATGGCTACTAAGATAGCTAAAATAAAAAACACAAAAAATCACATGCTGGTGAGGATGTGGAGATGTTGGAACCTGCTTATCACTGGTGGGATTATAAGATGGTACACACTTGGGAAACACTTTGCCGATTCTTCAAGATGTTAAACTTAGGGGCCAGCCATTGCATGCACTTCTAAGAACATACCTGAGAGAAATAACATATGTTCATATAAAGATTTATACACAAATGTTCATAGCATATTTGTAATAGCTAAAAAGTGGTAATCATTCAGATACTCATCAGCTCATGAATGAATAAACAAAGTGTTATATCTAAACAGTGGAATATTATTTAGGCCTAGAAAGGAATGAAGTACCAATACATCCTACAACATGGGTGAACCTTGCAGTCATGCTAAATGGAAGAACCCAGATATAAAAGGCCCCATAATGGATGAGGGGTTCCATTTGCTTGAAATTTCCGGCGTAGGCACGTGCAGTAAGACAGTAGATTAGTGGCTGCCAGTGGCTGCGGGGAGGGAAGAGTGAGGACTGAGTGCTAAAGAGTGCAGTGCATACTTCTGGGATGGTAAAATTTCTTTGGAGTTATTGGTAATGGTTGCAAAGCCTTGTGACCATACTTAGAACCCTGAATTGTACACTTTAAAAGAGTGAATTTTGGACTTTGCTGGTGGTCCATTGGTTAAGAATGTGCATTTAATACAGAGGGCACAAGTTCGATCCCTGTTAGGGAACTACGATCCACATGCTATATGACTTGGCAAAAAAATAAATAAAAGGGTGAAATTTGTGATATTTGTGAATTATATTTCATGAATGGTCTTTAAAAAATTTATTTCCAAGTTCCCTCTATTTCAGTTCAGTCACTCAGTTGTGTCCAACTCTTTGCAACCCCATGGACTGCAGCAAACCAAGCTTCCCTGTCCTTCACTATCTCCTGGAGTTTGTTCAAACTCATGACCATTGAGTTGATGATGTCATCCAACCATCTCATCCTTTTTCACCTCCTTTTCCCCCTGCCCTCAATCTTGCCCAGCATCAGGGTCTTTCCCAGTGAGTCAGCTCTTGACATCAGGTGGCCAAAGTATTGGAGTTTGAGCTTCAGCATCAGTCCATCCAATGAATATTCAGGGTTCATTTCTTTTAGATTGACTGGTTTGGTCTTGCGTGATCCCCTTGATCAGGGGACTCTCAAAAGTCTTCTCCAGCACCACAGTTCAAAAGCATCAGTTCTTTGATGCTCAGCCTTCTTTACGGTCCAACTTTTACATCTGTACATGACTACTGGAAAAAACCATAGCTTTGATTACACAGACCTTTGTGGGCAAAATGATGTTTCTGCTTTTTAACATGCTGTCTAGGTTTGTTACAGCTTTTCTTCCAAGCAGCAAATGTCTTTGAATTTCATGGCTGCAGTCACCATCCACAGTGATTTTGGAACCTAAGAAAGTAAATTCTGTCAGTGTTTCCATTTTTTCCTCATCTATTTGCCATGAAATGGTGAGACCAGGTGCCCTGATCTTCATTTTTTAAATGTTGAGTTTTAAGCCAGCTTTTTCACTCTGCTCTTTCACCTGTATCAAGATGCTCTTAAGTTCCTCTTCAATTCTGCCATTGAGGTGATATCATCTGCATATTTAAAGTTATTGATATTTCTCCCGGCACTCCTCATTCCAGCTTGTGATTCATCCAGCCTAGCATTTCACATGATGTATTCTGCATGTAAGTTAAATAAGCAGGATGACAATAGACAGCCTTGAAGTACTCCTTTCCCTATTTTGAACTAGTTTGTTGTTCCATGTCCAATTCTAACTGTTGCTTCTTGACCTGCATACAGATTTCTCAGGAGGCAAGTAAGGTGGTTTGGTATTCCCATTTCTTTAAAAACTTACCACAGTTTGTTGTGATCCACAGTCAAAGGCTTTAGCACAGTCAATGAAACAGAAGTAGATGTTCTGAAATTCACTTGCTTTTTCTATGATCCCTTGGTTGTTGGCAATTTTATCTCTGGTTCCTCTGCCGTTTCTAAATCCAGCTTGTACATCTGAAAGTTCTCGGTTCACATACTGTTGAAGCCTAACTTGAAGGGTTTTGAGCATTACCTTTCTAACATGTGAAATGAGTGCAATTGTGCAGTAGTTTGAACATTCTTTGGCATTGCCCTTCTTTGGGATTGGAATGAAAACTGACCTTTTCCAGTCCTGTGACCGCTGCTGAATTTTTTAAGTTTGCTGACATATTGAGTGCAGCACTTTAACAGCATCATCATTTAGGATTTTAAATAGCTCAGCTGGATTTCCATCACCTCCACTAGCTTTGTTTGTAGTAATGCTTCCTAAGACCCACTTGACTGCCCACTCCAGGATTTCTGGCTCTAGGTAAGTGACCACACTATCGTGCTTGTCGTGGTCACTGAGAACTTTTTTGTTTAGTTCTTCTGTGTATTCCTGCCACCTCTTAATATCTTCTGCTTCTGTCGGGTTCATACCATTTCTGTCCTTTATTGTTCCTATCTTTGCATGAAATGTCCCCTTGATAGCCCTGATTTTCTTGAAGAAATCTCTAGTCTTTCCCATTCTGTTGTTTTTGTCTGTTTCTTTGCATTGTTCCCTTAAGAAGGCTTTCTTATCTCTTCTTGTTATTCTTTGAAACTCTGCATTCAGATTGGTATATCTTTTCTTTGATCCCCCAAATTGTATGTAATTAGTTTATATTGTTACGTTAATCATGTTCCTATTTTGTCTTTGCAACTCTTATTTTTTGTCTCCCTATTGATTGTGAAAACTGATTAATATCTTTTACTATTGTGATTATGTAACTATTACTCAATAACATCATATCATGATTGGTCAACAGAAAATTGATAGAATTCTATATCATCAAACCTACCATTTAATGGGAAAACCTGTAACCACTTTTTAAAATCCAACTATGTATCAGAATTATCTTGGAATTTTCTGAAAAATACAAATGCCCAGATATTGCTTTTTTTCTCCAAAGCCCCAGATATGTTTCTGACAAGTAGGTTTGTTTAAAAATTACTGGACTATATGATAATCTTTTATCTAGTTTGCTTCACTTTTTGTATTTCATAATCAGTTCTCCCACGATTTCATTTAGTTTGTTTTCCAGTTTCTTCATTCCATCTCTTCTCTTTTTTTGATGTTCTTTCTCAAACCTTTATCAAGCATAGTAGAAAATCTTTTAAATAGTATGTAATACATATATTTTTAAAAAACATGGATTTTTGCCTAACTGAAAAATTTATATTTTTATTCCATTTGTTTGACTTTGAGTGAATAGAATGCTAGAGTTCTAATTTTAAAGAAATAGATATGCAAAAAGCCCCAAAGGTTAACTGTATAGCACAGGGAACTATAGTGAATATCTTGTAACAACCTATAATAAAATCTATAATAAAAAATAATCTCAAAAAAATTTATATGTATATGTAAACTGAATGACTCTGCACCAGAAACATTGTAAGTCAAGAATACTTCAATAAAGTATATATATTAAGAAGAAAGAAGCCTCCAAAGGAAGCTGAGGAACCTGTCCTTGACACACATTTAGGAGAAGTATGAGGGACAAGCCCAAGTGTAATTCACTCACTTTGAGTTCAGTCGTCAAGCAGAAGGCAAGACAGCTAGTACATCTGGATCTGATCAATGGTAGGAGATGAAATGATCTGAAAGGGATGGTTGATCTTAAGTTGCTTCCTCCAGGGGCAGCTTTGCAGTGTGAGGAGTAACCATATTAAATGAAATCTGTTCTGGCCAAAATGGGCCAATATATTGATAGGGAAGTCCAATTATTGGGGAAAGGAAAGCTATCAGTGTATCCTGGGGAACTCTGCCCTTTCCGAGGTTAGTTTGGGAAATTGGAGGGTTATAGGAAGGAGAAATTATTGCTCTCTGCCTAATTGTTTCCTAATTGTCTTCCTCCCCTAGGATCAGTGAGTCTTGTGAAATAACTGATTGATTCCCATGTTTGTCATTTGGGGAATAGTAATAACCACACTCCCCCACTAGTCAGTACTCAGGTTAATATTTTTAGATAATTAGCCTGTTTCTGACTATATAAAAATGAAGAATAACTCAGGAATTCTATTTTGAAGTAATCTCTTGTATAATGCAGAACATTAACTGTGCTCAGAGGATGCTCCATTTGTTGCATGAATGTGTCAGAATGCCAAAACTAGTTTCTAGGGAGGCAGTTGGGAAAGAAGGTAGATTGGAAATCAACATTTAAGATCTTTGCACTTTTCAGTATCTCTGAGAATAAGATGTATAAACCTTATTTTTTAGCCAAAATACACAATTGGTAATATGTAAGCTCAGTAACCTTTCCTTATAATACTGTATGTAGCTAGCTTGTTCCACATGAAAAGTGGAAGTGTTAGTTGTTCAGCCGTGTCCAATTCTTTGTGACCCCTTGGACTATAGTCCGCCAGGCTCCTTTATCCATGGAATTCTCCAGACAAGAATAGTAGAGTGGATTGCCATTCCCTTTTCTAGGAGATCTTCCCAACCCAGGGATCAAACCTGGGTCTCCCATATTGCAAGTAGCTTCTTTACTGTCTGAGCTATCAGGAAAGCCCACATGTATGTACTGCCTCTAATGCACATACCTTTTTATTAATGAGGAAAAAAAAGTGAAGGAGACACTTGCCAGTCCTAGGAGCTCTCAGAGAATGTAAAAATGCCTAATATGGTCCTGTGTCTTTGGTCATTAAAAATAGCTTCTTATTTAAAACTTGCCTTCAAGTCATTGAAGACACAGCAGCTACAGTCAGCCGTCCATATCCACAGGTTCTACATCCATGGGTTCAACCAACCGCAGATGGGAAATATTTGGGAAAGAAGTTCCAAAAAGCAAAATTTGAATGTGCTGCATGAAGACAACTGCATACATAGCATTTATATTGTATTAGGTGATACAATTAATCTAGAGACAGTTGAGATTCTGTGGATGGGTGTCGGTAGATATATGCAAATAATATGCCATTTTATAAAAGGGACTTAAGGATCCATGGATTTTGGTGTTCGGGGGTTGGGGGTGGGGTTCTGGAACCAACCCCTGTTGGATAGCAAGGGACCACTGTATTTAGGATTTCTGACAAAGTGGTGTACATGTAGCTAAGCTAATTTGAAAGCATTAATCAGAAGGATTTCCTTTTCTCCTTTTATGAAACTATTGAATATTTTGTGGCCTGAATGAAAACTGAGTAGAGACAGATTTTTATAAAGGCTATATTGACTATATATCTGTTGTTTTTTGTTCCATGTTTTTCTTTTAAAAGAAACTACAGTGACACTGAAACTGAAGGAGAGATTTTTAATTCATTAGTGCAATATTTTGGTGATAATTTGGGGCAAAAAGTTAAAGCTATGCCATTAGTTGAAGAAACTTCTTTACTTGAAGATTCATCAGTGACTTTGCCTGTGGTAGTAATAGGTAAGTTTTGTTGCCTTTTATCTCTTAAAATTACAGTTATGATCCTAACTGCTTTTATAAATGTATGGTTATATATAGCACAAATCCCTAGGATTGTGTTGAAAAGTATTCTTAGGTTGCCTGATAACCAATAACCAAGTCTTTGGAGAGAGGAATTGGTTTCTCTGACATTAGATTCTGTATTAGAGTGAAACATTTTTTCATTGAAGGGCTGAGATTGCTCTGTTATTTTAAAATATCAGTAATCTATCATTTATGTTACTTTTAGACAGTGTCATGGTCGTGATGATAATCAAATGTTATTAGAACCCAATACAGAGGATTTCTATGCACATTATTGAATTGTGCCTTACAGTCCTATAGCACATTGATATTTTAAAGTATGGACAGACAGGGAAACTCAATAGTTGAGTAACTTGTGCAAGTTAGTAGTCAGTGCTCAGTAAAAAACATTATAGTACTCTACAGTTATGTTTATAGTATTTTAACCACCTATTACTATTATGTATCCATCCACCTCAATAGATAGGTATTTAATATATTAGAAATTAAGCTATTAATAAAACTTGATTACTTCAGAATTATATAATTTTATGATTTTGTTAACCTGTCATGTATTAGGTTCACCAAAAGGTTCAATCAGAATTTTCCAGAAGATGATGCAAAAACACCTGAACAAAATTTTTGGCAAACCCAGTATGTATGTTGCATGTTTAGTCACTCAGTCATCAGCAGCTCTTTGCAACCCCATGGTCTATAGCCCACCAGGCTCCTCTCTGTCCATGGGATTCTCCAGGCAAGAAGAATGGAGTGGGTTGCCATTTCCTTCTCCAGGGGCTCTTTCTGACCCACGAATCGAACCCACATCTCCTGCATTGCAGGCAAATTCTTTACCTGCTGAGCCGTTGGAGGGACTTGTTAATGTGGACAAGTAATCTGGTGTGAAGCCAAGCCAAAGGAAAGAATTACGGGACATAATGGACCTTGATGGCATACAACATCCTTGGTTTCTTTGATGGCCTGTTTCAAAGTTAATGCAGTGGAAAGTTCTGCTCTCTGTATGGCATATGGACATCTCTCCCCAGGAGATGTAATAAATGAAGGAAAGAGGGGAAGCAAGGTAGTTCTGGACTAGATTCTCCTGTAAGGGAGCTGATAGAGCATTTGCAGCAGTCCCATGCTGGAAACCAAACATCGTGCTCCATTTCCCACGTGTGTCCAAACCTGGTTTTCCATTCTGGATGTCTTGCAGTAGGTAAAGGAGCCTGTCTTCTTCTGGTTAGGCCATAGCAGGGTTACAAAAGGAAAAACTCCTTTCATCTGTACCTACTCACCCACCTCACGTCCCCCAAAACAATTTGTTCCTGTTTTGCCTTAGCTAGCCAAAGAGTGACTTAACCTCATGTATGATAGGGCCATTATTGCTGGCACTAGCACCATAATGGGCTAATTTCCTTAATATATGTAATTGATTTTCTATTGTTAACATAACAAATCACCACGAACCTGGTGGCTTTTATAACATAAATGTGTTATCTGACTGTTCTATAGAATGGAAGTCCAACACTAGTCTCACTGGACTAGAATCAAGGTGTCAGCTGGGCTGCATTCCTTTTGGAGGCTCTAGGGTAGATAGAATGTTTCCTTGCTTTTCCAGTTTCTAGAGGCTACTGGTATTCCTTGGCTCCTGAACCACTTCTGCATCTTCAAAGCTAGCACTGCTGTTTTTCTTTTAACCTTTCGTAAAGTTTGAGGAGTTATGGTTCCTCCTCACCACAGGTGGGAAAGGGTCTTTGTTTCTAAGGACTTGTGTGATTAGTTTGGGCCCACTTGGATAATCCAGGGTACTCTGTCGCAGCTCATGGTCCTTACTTTAATCACATTTACAAAGTCCTTTTTCTCTGTAACATACCACGCTCAGGTTTTTGGCGTTAAGAATGGAAAATCTTTGGGACTTGAGGTGCATTCTGCTTGTGTGTATATTTCTCTATGAATGACTTGTTTGTATTCTTTTTGTGTAGTCTTTTGAATGTTACTTCTTTCTAATTCTTTGTCTCAGATACTCAGTTCAGTTCAGTTGCTCAGTTGTGTTTGACTCTTTGTGACCCCACGGACCGCAGCACGCCAGGCTTCGCTGTCCATCAGCAACTCCCAGAGTTTACTTAAACTCAGGTCCATTGAGTCAGTGATACCATCTCACCATCTCCTCCTCTGTTGTCCCCTTCTGCCTTCAATCTTTCCCAGCATCAGGGTCTTTTCAAATGAGTCAGTTCTTTGCATTAAGTGGCCAAAGTTACTGGAGCTTCAGCTTCAGGATCAGTCCTTTCAATGAGTATTCAGGGTTGATTTCCTTTAGGATTGACTAGTTTGATCTCCTTTCAGTCCAAGGAACTCTCTAGAGTCTTCTCCAACACCATGGTTTGAAAGCATCAATTCTTTGGCATTCAGCTTTCTTTATATTCCAACTCTCACATCCATACATGACTACTGAAAAAACCATAGCTTTGACTATATGGACCTTTTTTGGCAAAGTTATGTCTTTGCTTTTTAATATGCTGTCTGTCGGTCATAGCTTTTCTTTCAAGGAGCAACCATCTTTTCATTTCATAGCTGCAGTCAACTTCCACAGTGATTTTGGAGCCCAAGAAAATAAGTCCAAAACTGTTTCCATTTTTCCCCAATCTCTTTGCCATGAAGTGATGGGCCAAGATGCCATGATCTTCGTTTTTTGAATGTTGAGTTTTAAGCCAGGTTTTTTACTCTCCTCTTTCACCTTCATCAGGAGGCCCTTTAGTTCCTCTTTGCTTTCTCCATTAGTGGTGTCATCTGCATATCTGAAGTTATTGGTGATTTCTCCTAGTAGTATCAATTCCCACTTGAGCTTCATCCTGCCTGGCATTTCGCATGATGTACTTTCCATATAAGTTAAATAAGCAGCCTGACAATAGACAGCCTTGATGTACTCCTTTCCCAATTTGGAAGCGGTCCTTTGTTCCATGTCTGGTTCTGACTGTTGCTTCTTGACCTACATACAGGTTTCACAGGAGGCAGGTTAGGTGGTCTGGTATTCCCATTTCTTTAAGAATTTTCCACAGTTTGTTGTGATCCACACAGTCAGAGGCTTTAGTGTAATCAAGAAAGCAGAAGTAGATGTTTTTTCTGGAATTTCCTTGCTTTTTGTGATCCAACAGTTATTGGCAATTTGATCTCTTTTCTCTGCCTTTTCTAAATCCAGCTTGTATATCAGAAGTTCTCTGTTCACATACTGTTGAAGCCTAGCTTAAAGAATTTTGAGCATACCTTGCTAGCATGTGAAATGAGTAAAATTCTGTGGTAATTTGAACATTATCTGGCATTACTCTTCTTTGAGACTGGAATGAAAACTGACCTTTTCCAGTCCTGTGGCCACTGCTGGGTTTTCCAAATTTGCTGGCATATTGAGTGCAGCACTTCAACAGCATCATCTTTTAGGATTTAAAATAGCTCAGCTGGAATTCCATCACTTCCACTAGCTATGTTTGTAGTAATGGTTCCTAAGGCCCATTTGTCTTCCCACTCCAGGATGTCTGGCTCTAGGTGAGTGATCATACCATCGTGTGTGGTAACATCTGGGTCATTAAGATTTTTTTGGATAATTCTTCTGTGTATTCCTGTCACCTCTTCTTAATATCTTCTGTTTCTTAATACCTTTTGTTAGGTCCATACCATTTCTGTCCATTTATCTGCCCATCTTTGCATGAAATGTTCCCTTGGTATCTCTAATTTTCTTGAAGAGATCTCTAGTCTTCCCCATTCTGTTGTTTTCCTCTATCTCTTTGCATTGATCACTGAGGAAGGCTTTCTTACCTCTCCTTGCTATTCTTTGGAACTCTGCTTTCAGATGGATATATCTTTCCTTTTCTCCCTTGGCTTTCGGTTCTCTTTGTTTCTCAGCTGTGTGTAAGGCCTCCTCAGTTTTGCCTTTTTGCATTTCTTTTTCTTGGAGATGGTTTGATCACCACCCTCTGTACAACATTACCAACCTCCATCCATAGTTCTTCAGGCACTCTCTCAGATCTAATCCCTTAAATCTATTTGTCATTTCCACTGTATAATCATAAGGGATTTGATATAGGTTATACCTGAATGGCCTAGTGGTTTTCCCTACTTTCTTCAATTTAAGTCTGAATTGGCAATAAGGAGTTTATGATCTCAGCTACAGTCAGCTCCACAGATTTTGCTGACTGTATAGAGCTTCTCCATCTTTGGCTGCAAAGAATATAATCAGTCTGATTTCGATATTGACTCTGGTGATGTCCACGTGTATAGTTGTCTGTTATGTTGTTGGAAGACAAATGCTTTATCACATATATGCTTTGTAAATATTTTCCCCCAGTCTGTGGCTTGTCTTTTCATTGTCTTAGTGACTTGGCAGAGCAGAAATTTTAAACTTTAATGAAGTACTACATATTGGTTTTTTCCTTCATAGATCTTGCTTTTGGTGTTAAACATCTAAAAACTCATTACCAATCCCAAGGTCATCTAACTTTTCTCCTGTGTTATCTTCCAAAAGTTTTATGATTTAGTGTTTTATATTAGGTCTAACGTGGTGATCATAGCATATAATCTCTTCCAACAATACAGGAGATGACTATATCACCAAAAGGTCAATAGAAAATCAGATCGATTATTTTCTTTGTAGCCGAAGATGGAGAAGCTCTATACTGTCAGCAAAAATAAGACTGGGAGTTGACTGTGGTTCAGATCATATACTCCTTATTGCAAAATTCAGACTTAATTTGAAGAATTTAGGGAAAACCACTAGGCCATTCAGGTATGACCTAAACCAAACTAGTCAATCCTAAAGGAAATCAACCCTGATTATTCATTGGAAGGACTGATGCTGAAGCTGAAACTCCAGTATCTTGGCCACCTGATGCAAAAAGCTGACTCATTAGAAAAGACTCCGATGCTGGGAAAGATTGACAGCAAGAGAAGGGGATGACAGAGAATGAGATGGTTGGATGGCATTACCCACTCGATGGACATGAGTTTGAGCAAGCTCCGGGAGTTGGTGATGGACAGAGAGGCCTGGTGTGCTGCAGTCCATGGGGTCGGTCACAAAGAGTCGGACACGACTGAGCGACTGACGTGACTGACTGTATCATTCAACCTTACTGTAAGCTTGTTACTTCCAGGAGTTTTTTGGTAAATTCTTTTGGACTTTCTGTATAATTACCACATTTGCAGACACAGTTTTGTTTCTTCCTTCCCAATCTGTATACCTTTAATTTCCTTTTCTGGTCTTAATGCATTAGCTAGGATTTTCTTTATGGTATGTTTTGAGTAGGAATGATGAGAAAAGACATGCTTGCCTTGATCTTATAGGGGAAAAAAAAACAACGCTAAATTCTCACCATTAAGTATGATGTTAGCCATTGGATTTTGGTCGATACTCTTTGACAAGTTCCCCTTTGTTGCTCGTTGAAAGTTTTTACATAAATAGGTGTTGGATTTTGTCAAATGCTTTTTCTGTTCTGTTGGTATTATCATGATTTTACTTATTTAGTTTTGTCTTTCATTTCATTCAAGGAAATTAGACCTTTTCCTCAGTATTTGTCATTTTAAAAGTTTTTGTGAGGTAAAATTATTTATATTTTCCTTTCTTTTGAGTTTTGTGTCATACTTAAAGGCTTCCTACTAGAGCATTATATGTAGAAATATTGCTCTCTTTTCTGATATCATGATTTTACTTTCCATATTTACATCTTTGAGTTTATTTTATTTGGAGCAAAATATTAGGCAAGGATCAGAATTTTCTCTGATGGGTAAAAGTTGTCCCAGGTGGATTCAATTTTTGGTAGATGGAGATAATAGAGAAGTGGCAATCCAGACTAAAGGAGCTATAGAAATCAAAGTAGTTTAATAGGTTCCACAAAAACCTGTTTCCAGTTTTGTTTTAGGTAAAGGAGATACATATACAGGAGGGAAGGTGTTAGGAGGTGGGGCTTAGAAGATGGTTGAGAGCAGAATGTGGAGATAGTCAGAAACAAACAGTGACGGGCTTTAGAAGAGATTGGTTAATATAATGAAGACTGTGTTACAAAAAGTCATTTGAATGTAAAATATGAAATGATTTGGAGTAGGTGAATCTTGAACAAGAAGAGATTTTTGTCTTCTGAGTGAGAGTATATGAATGATAATGGCTACAACAGCTGAATGGATATAGGTGACAAAAGAGGTTTAGAACTATAATTAACTTAGGATTTTGCTAGTAAGTATATTAGGAGGAATGAGGTTTAAAGGAGAGGGCACCAAAAATGGAGGACGTCATGAATTTGCTTTTGAACACAGTTATTAGTCGTTCAGTCAGCTGGAGTGAAGAAGTGGCATATGGAAATATGGGATATATTTTGATAGAGGTCAGCCTAGAAATCTAATTTTGAGGTTAGTAGCATAGAGAGTTGAAGTTTTGAGTAGGTGAGATTCCCTGAAGAAAACAGGAGAGAAAGTAAAAGTCTTCTCTTGCGAATACTTGGTTTTAAGAATTTAGGGATGGAAGAATTGATGGAGGAGAAAAGCCATCTATGGAATGGAAAAGCCAAAGAACGTGAGTATTAAGATTAATGATACACCCCTCTCCACTTTTTTAAAAATAGGAAATGGACCCTCAGGAATCTGCCTTTCTTATATGCTGTCAGGCTACAGACCGTATTTATCATCAGAAGCAATCCATCCAAATACAATCTTACATAGTAAATTAGAGGAAGCAAGACATCTTTCCATTGTTGATCAGGTATTATTTTTTACATGTCAGTCCTTTTCAATTTTTTATACTGAGACAAAGTTAATTTTCTGCTACATGAGCATTGCATTTCTTAGCTGAAAACCTTTCCTTTTAAATAACACTTTTTAACATTTTAATTTTAGATTTGTAAATATATTTTGCTGAGTTAACTTCCATTTATTTTCTTGAATTAATTAGAGCAGAATTTCCCAAATTATACCCTGATGGAGTTTAGTAGGTGCTTTATGCTCAGATAAGTTTTGGAAATACTGCTTTTTATTATTAAAGTGTCAGGGTAGATATATTAAGGCATACTGCCATATTAAAGCCATCTTCAAATTTTGTAGTAAAACGATCTGACTAGCTTTTTGAAACCAACCATTTCCTGTATTTATTTGACC
Source organism: Cervus canadensis (assembly GCF_019320065.1). NCBI lineage: Eukaryota > Metazoa > Chordata > Mammalia > Artiodactyla > Cervidae > Cervus > Cervus canadensis. The sequence continues at coordinate 69,877,606 of NC_057397.1, read as the reverse complement.
TGAGAATCTGTTAAGATCTCTAAGGAGTATCAGTGTTTTGTTGTACTCTGTCTGTAAAATGCTGGATTAGAGTAATGGTTTTCTCTATTATGTTAGCTGGAGTTTTTTTGTTTTTTCCAAACTCTATCTGCCTTTTTTCTTTATGTCTTTTTTTCTTTTTCTTTTTTAACTTATTTAGGACTTAGAGTATTTGTCTGAGGGCCTTGAGGGCCGATCATCCAATCCAGTTGCAGTACTTTTCGACACACTTCTTCATCCAGATGCTGACTTTGGATATGATTACCCATCCGTTTTGCATTGGAAATTAGAACAGCATCATTATATCCCTCACTTAGTTCTTGGTAAAGGTCCACCTGGTGGAGCTTGGCACGTGAGTATATTTTTCTTAGCATTTTAGTGAGTGTGAGTTATTTTGTATGACATCTTGATAAGACCATTTTGATTCTTAAACATTATGTTATAATGTTATATATGATGATTACCATATCTTTATCTGAGAATTTTAATGTGTTCAGTGAAATCCAAGTTAATTGATAGTAGAAATTAAGCCAAATTTGATTACTGATGGTGTCTTAGAATAAATGTTTCTCTAAGAATTATATAGAGAATATTTCAAGAATGTTTTGCATAGTAAAAAAAAATGTTTACTTATTGTAGAGTTTACAAAATCTCACACAGTATTTCATACTACTACCTATTATTTCCCTATATTTTCAAGAGCTTAAATGAAAAAATGTATTGTAAAAGAAAAAAAATTGTATTTATCTGCTTGGGCTGCTAAAACAAAAATACCATAGAGTGAGTGGCTTAAAAACACACTCACGTTCTGACGGTTGGAAAGCCCAGGACTGTGGTGCCAGGTGCCTCAGTCTGTGCTGAGGGCTCTTCTTCGCGCTTGCAGGCAGCTGCTCTCTTGCATATCCTCCTGCGGCAAAGAGAGGGTAAACTCTTCCTGTAAAGTCACTGATCCTGTTATGAGGGCATCAGCCCATGACCTCATCTAGCCCTAATTACCTTCCAAAAGCCCATCTCCAAATACTACCACATGTGGGGTTAGGGTGTCAGCACGTGGATTTAGGGGATGATACAGTTCAGTCCGTAGCAGAAGATAAACCACAAACTGAGCACCACAAAGAGCCAGCCTGTCTCCTTAGCAGGCAGCAGCTAGTATCGTGTCTAGCATATGGTAAATACTCATTTGTTGTACAAATAAATGTTAAATAATATTTGCTATGTTATGAAATACAGACTTCGTGGGAATTTTAACATTTAATATCAAATCTTGAGTATAAATTTCAGTTGGATATTCCTGTATTAGTGCAATGTTATATGACTGAAGGTTTACATTTATCAAACAACTGTTTTGGAATATTTGTAGAGGAAATATATCACTAACTTTTAAAAATCTTAATTACCTTTATGGTAATGGATCACAACTATCAAAATATCTATGCCTTTTAGCTTACATGTTTATGTTTGCTTTGTTAATAAATAGCATTCTTAATAAAACTGCATTTATTGAAACAGCCATGATACATTTTTTAAGTTTTAGGATACCTTCTATAAATTCCAGAGTTTTTATTGTACTTGTTTGTTTTCTCCTTAGAAAAATGTGCTGTAGGCAATAATTCATCTTTTCTTTTCTCCCATTTACATATCAGAAAGTTAAAGTGTGGATAAGCCTTGATTACTGGAAGCATATTTGAATCAGTGGTAACGTGAAATATACCTGAAACTTGGTTCTTATCCTAGTATCAGGCCCAGCCTGCTTCAAAGCAGTAGCGGCCTTATGCATTGTCTTCCTGTGGTGATTTTGTACTATCACAAATAGTAAGACTTTATAAGCGATAGTACACAGTAAGTGCTCTATAAATGTTAGCCAATAATAATAATAATGACTCCCATTCCCAATACTGGGCTGTACAGAAACAGGGAAAGAAGGATTCGGATTAGGAAAAAAAAGCACAGCTGAAAAGAGTTGGTTGAAAGAGACCATGGAGGTCGTTGGGAAGGGTGCTTCTGGCCCTTGGGCTTTGCTTGCTCTGTGCTGAGCAGAAGAGAAGTAAGTAGGGCACGCTCGCAGGGCTCCCTTCCTTAAAGGCCACTCTGGCTTCAGCACTGAGTCTGTTCTTAATCGGATGGGACCACTTGCTTATTTCCCTGGTTTCTTAAAGTGTTAGGAATTAACTTTTTCCCTTTTGTTTAAAGTGTGAAAGTAACTGATTTGCTCCTATAACACTGTATTCTGCATCTAATTATGTTTTATAGGCCAAAGCTATCACCATTGTGTAGGCATCAGGTAATGTAAATCTGATTTATAAATGTATAACTATATGAAAGGAGTATAAAGTGAAAAGTGAAGTCACTCAGTCATATCCGACTCTTTGCGACCCCGTGGACTGTAGCCCACCAGGCTCCTCTGTCCATGGGATTCTCCAGGCAAGAATACTGGAGTGGAGCATAGACACTACCAAATATTGAAAGTATTTGAAAGTTAATTGGAATAAATTTCAAGAGGTAATTTACAGACCATTTAGGACTTCTTTGAGCTCTCCTTATCCAGACTTAGAGTAAATGAGATGGGTTTGGTTTAAAAAAAAAAGAAAAAGACCATGTTACTGATAAAATGTGTTTTTTGCTTATGCATTTTTTATTCAAATAGAATATGGAAGGCTCAATGTTGACAATCAGCTTTGGAAATTGGATGGAGCTACCTGGACTTAAATTTAAAGACTGGGTATCTAGCAAACGAAGGTAAAGATCAAACTATTAAAATTTTGATATACAGTGGGAAAGAGTCTATCAGCAAATTTCAAAATAGTTGTGACGCTGTCCTAGATGAATAATACTGATGTTTGTATCTTTCAAATAAAACCTCCTAATAGTGGTGGTTATGAGCTAGTTCTGTTTAGAGATTTTATAACAGTAAGTACACAGAGGTATGGGCTTGTCTACAGATTGTTACCACCGTTTTATCCCACTCTACTCTTAAACCACTCTCTGTTTAGTTATTTTCTTGTCCACCTACATATCCTTTACTTGTTTACTTATTTTTAAGAATGGATTTGTATAACTTTTTTTTATAAGTGAATATGTATATCTTCAATGTATACATATCTTATGTATACATTCCTGAAGTATGCAGTTGCTCATTTTTATAAATGGATCACTTCATTTAATGCATATCTCAGATACCTAAAGTATTGAATTTTCAGAGTAGAAGAGTATATATATAATGAATAACTTAAAAAGGCAAAAGACTTATACAATCTGAAGAAAAACCAGAAAAACCATAATGAATAATTTAGAATGATGGAATAAAATCGATTCCATGATGTGATCATCTACTCAGCTATAGAGGTAAATATTTAATAAGAATAGTAAAGTATGAGAAAAGAAAATATGATAATCTCAACTTGAAAGAATACAAATTTATTTTATATTTATTTGGGAGAAAGAATTCAAAGTTGAAAGAAAGAAATTATGAAAAGCCTTATCATTATCAAGCCATTTTCATTCCTAGAGATAGGAATTACCAATACAGAGAATCTACTCTGACTGCTCAGAGAAACAATAAATTAAAACAGGAAGTTACACAAAACCCTTGAAACAGGGCTGTAATGTTCAAATGCTTGACTTCCTGCTAGATAAAAGCCATGTTAATCTTCAGTAGTTATCCTTAATGTGAGGTTTAAGGAGAGCAAATTTAGACCGGCGTGGGTAATTGAAATTAAGCCTTTCAGATATTACTTTGGGATTTTTTTAACAGAAGTTTTATTGTGTAAGTTTGAAATGTAAAATTGCACAATTGGGCATATTGTATAAATTCTTGATTTTCATAAAAAAGTGAAATTGCTCAACATATTTTCCCCTTTATGATGCAGGTAAACAAGGAGAAGCTTTATGATTTATACCAGAAGTGTTCGTCCTTTTAAGTTGAGCATGCTGTGTTTAAGTAACATGTGAAAATGACTCTTGTGATAAATATCAGCTTTAGTTCCTGCTCTTGCATGGTGTTGAGAAGAGTCTTAGGCCTCTCGAGATTAATTGCAGGGTTTGAATTCTGACTCTGTAACTTCTAATGTTGTGACCCTGGTCAAAGAACTTAAAACAGTATCATTTCATTAGCTATCAATTTCCTGGTTTGCAAAATTGAGGTAATAATAATTATAATTATTACATAGGATTTCTGTAAAAATTGAGAGTTAATACATTCTTAGTTACTGTAGTCATTAAACTTTTTACTTACTCCAGTTACAAGTCACACTGAATTGTGTGAAATGAATCGTTTTTGCTTTGTTTTTTGGCCCCACCACGTGGCTTGTGGGGTCTTAGTTTCCCAACCAGGGGTTGAACCCACGCTCTTGGCAGTGAAAGCGTGGAGTCCTAACCACTGGACTACCAGGGAGCTCCCTGACTTGGTGTTTTTTCTGCTGCTTACCTGTAATTGGGGCAGTGTTTATGGATACTAATGCCCATTGCTTTACAGTTCAAGTGGAAAATAAAAGAGGTATTAATGTGCTTTTTTTCATAAAGAGAAGATTATATTTCTAGATCTCCTTATGAGTAGGAAGAATGTCATGGAATTCCAGTAGAGCTATTCAAAACCCTAAAGGACAATGCCATCAAGGTGTTGCATTCAATATGTCAGCAAATCTCAAAGACCCAATGGTGACCACAGGCTGGAAAAGACCAATCCTCATCCCAGTTCCCAAAAAGGGTAGTACTAAAGAATGTGCCAGCCGTTAGACAGTTGCACTCATCTGTCATGCTAGTAAGGTTACACTTAAAATCTTGCATGCTGGGCTTCAGCATTATGTGAACCAAGAACATCCAGATGTCCAAGCTGGGTTTAGAAAAAGAAGAAGAACCAGAGATCAAACTGCCAACATTTGCTGGATCATAAAAAAAAAGCAAGGAAATTCCAGAAAAAACATTTACCTCTGTTTCATCCACTATGCTGAAGTCTTCGGCTGTGTGGATCATAACAAACTGTGGAAAGCTCTTAAAGGGATGGGGATACCAGACCATCTTACCCGTCTCCTGAGAAACCTGTATGTGGATCAAGAAGCAACAGTTAACCCTGTATGGAACAGCTGATTGGTTCAAGATTGAGAAAGGAGTAAGACAGGGCTGTCTGCTGTCACCCTGTTTGTTTAACCTATACGCTGAGCACATCATGAGAAATGCCGGGCTGGATGAGTTACAAGCTGGAATCAAGATAAGTGGGAGAAGCATCAAAAGCCTTGGATATGCAGATGATACCACTGTAATGGCAGAAAGTGAAGAAGAACTAGAGTCTCTTGATGAGGGTGAAGGAGGAGTGAAAAAGCCGGCTTAAAACTGAATGTTATGAAAACTAAGATTATAGCATCCGGCCCCATTACTTCAGAAGGGGAAAAGGTGGAAGTCGTGACAGATTTCCTCTTCTTGGGCTCTAAAATCACTGCAGATGGTGATTGCAGCCATGAAATCAGAAGACGATTGCTTCTTTTCAGGAAAGCTATGACAAACCTAGATGATGTATTGAAAACCAGAGACATTACTCTGCCAACAAGGGTCCGTATGGTCAAAGGCTCTGGTCTTCCTAGTGGTCACGTACGGTTCTGAGAGCTGGACCGTAAGGAAGGGGGAGCACTGCAGAATTGATGCGTTTGAACTGTGGTGCTGGAGGAGACTCCTGAGAGTCCCTTGGACAGCAAGGAGATCAAACCAGTCAGTCTTAAAGGAAATCAACCCTGACTACTCACTGGAAGGACTGATGCTGAAGCTAAAGCTCCAGTATTTTGGTCACCTGATGCAAACAGCCAAATCTTTGGAAAAGCCCCTGTTGCTGGGAAAGATTGAGGGCAGAAGAAGAAGAGGGCATCAGAGGATGAGATGGCTGGATGGCATCACCAATGCAATGGACTTGAACTTGGGCAAACCTTGGGAGATGGTGAATGACAGGGAGGCCTGGCGTGCTGCAGTCCATGGGGTTGCAAAGAGTCGGACACCACTGGGCGAATGAATAATAAACGAGTAGGAAAATACAGAGAGAAATGTTATCTACTTAAATGTAGGATGATTTTGTTCAGCAAAAGGGATCTGTGTTATTTTTGGTCATTATGAAAGTAAAAAGCAACTTATTAAAAAGTGTATCTAAATATTATCTTTAAGAAGTATGTATATTACAGTCAGACCTGTAGTAGCTCGATGGTTATAATCTAATTCAGTCTACAGGTGTGTAGAACACAGACTGATATTATAGCTGTAGACTGAATTATTTAGATTACAATTGTGAGATAGAGTAAAATAGTCTGATTTCCAGATAACCACATTTTAATCCATTTATTTAACAGAAGTTTATTGACAAAGACGGCTAACCTGAACAGATATTTAGACAAGGCACTGGGGAAACAAAGATGCCTTAACTACAGTTTCTATGCTCATGGGACTTACTCTGTTGATAAAAATAAATTATTAGCACTTTAAAAACTTATTTTTGGTGGCACTGGGTTGTCTTTGCTGCCCACAGGCTTTCTCTAGTGCTGTGAGGAAGGGGGCTGCTCTGAGCTGCAGAGCGTCAGCTTCTCTTGCTGTGGAGCACAGGCTTCAGTGGTTGTGGCCTGTGGGCTCGGGAGTTGTGGGTCGTGGGCTCGGGAGTTGTGGTCCGTGGGCTCCGGAGTTGTGGCCTGTGGGCTCGGGAGTTGTGGCCCGTGGGCTCGGGAGCTGTGGGTCGTGGGCTCGGGAGCTGTGGCCCGTGGGCTCGGGAGTTGTGGGTCGTGGGCTCGGGAGTTGTGGCCCGTGGGCTCGGGAGTTGTGGCCCGTGGGCTCGGGAGCTCAGCGGGCTCGGGAGTTGTGGTCGTGGGCCCTGGAGCGTGGTCTCAGCGGTTGTGGCCCGTGGGCTCGGGAGTTGTGGCCCGTGGGCCTCGGGAGCTGTGGGTCGTGGCTCGGGAGCTGTGGCCCGTGGGCTCGGGAGTTGTGGGTCGTGGGCTCGGGAGTTGTGGCCATGGGCTCCGGAGTTGTGGCCTGTGGGGCTCGGGAGTTGTGGGTCGGGGGCCTCTGGAGTGTGGTCTCAGCGGTTGTGGCCCGTGGCTCGGGAGTTGTGGGTCGTGGGCTGGGCGGGTGTTTGTGGGTCTCCAGTTGTGGCCCGTGGGCTCGGGAGTTGTGGCCCGTGGGCTCGGGAGCTGTGGCCCGTGGGCTCGGGAGTTGTGGCCCGTCTCGGGAGAGCTGTGGGTCGTGGGCCGGGAGTTGTGGGTCGTGGGCTCGGGAGTTGTGGCCTGTGGGTTCGGGAGTTGTGGCCCGTGGGCTCGGGAGTTGTGGGTCGTGGGCTCTGGAGCGTGGTCTCAGCAATTGTGGCCCGTGGGCTCGGGAGTTGTGGCTGGGCTCGGGAGTGGGTCGTGGGTCCTGTGGGCTCCGTGGAGCGTGGGCTCTGGAGCAGCGTGTTGTGGCACACGGTCTCAATTGCTCCGGGAAGTTGTGGCCCGTGGGCTCGGGAGCTGTGGGTCGTGGGCTCAGGAGTTGTGGCCTGTGGGCTCGGGAGTTGTGGGTCGTGGGCTCTGGAGCGTGGTCTCAGCGGTTGTGGCACACGGTCTCAATTGCTCCGTGGCATGTGGAATCTTCCTGGACCAGGGATCAAACCCGCATCCCCTGCATTGGCAGGCGGATTCCTATCCACTGGACCACCAGGGACAGCCTTTAATTTATTAACGTTTTTAAAGAAAAGGAAAGGCTTGCTTTCTTTATGAAGTGTTAGGGTAAGAGTTAGCTTAGCTTACACAATCCAGAGAAGTAAAAAGATATAGTAGTTGACTAGATGGAGAAGTAGTAATCATGGAAACTAAAAGTCTTATCCTCATAGAATGTTTTCCCTTTCCTTTTCACAGGAACCTAAAAGGGGACCGAGTTATGCCAGAGGAAGTAGCTCGCTACTATAAACACTACGTCAAAGTCATGGGTCTTCAGAAGAACTTCAGAGAGAACACTTACATTACCTCTGTATCAAGACTCTACAGAGATCAAGTTGATAATGATGGTCAAGGCAGAAATATCTCAACACAGCATTTACAGATAGAGAAATCAAAATTTACCAAGAGAAACTGGGAAATCAGGGGTTATCAACGCGTAGGAGATGGTTCTCATATTCCCTTCTGTCTCTTTGCTGAAAATGTCGCTCTGGCAACTGGAACATTAGACTCTCCTGGCCGTCTGGAAATCGAAGGGGAAGATTTTCCTTTTGTGTTTCATTCAATGCCTGAATTTGGAGCTGCTGTCAGCAAAGGAAAGTTGCGTGGCAGAGTGGACCCAGTGTTAATTGTCGGTTCTGGGCTCACCGCAGCTGATGCGGTCCTGTGTGCTTACAACAATAGTATCCCTGTGATTCATGTATTTCGCAGACGAGTAACTGATCCAGACTTAATTTTCAAGCAGCTTCCCAAAAAGCTTTACCCAGAATACCATAAAGTCTATCATATGATGTGTACTCAGTCATGTTCTTTAGACTCCAATCTCTTACCTGATTATACTAGTTTTCCTGAGCACCGTGTGCTTGCCTTTAAGTCAGACATGAAGTGCGTTCTTCTGAATCTCTCTGGACTGAAGAGAGTATTTAAGCTGTCTGCAGCAGTGGTGTTGATAGGCTCTCATCCCAACCTGTCTTTCCTGAAGGAGCAAGGGCGCTACCTGGGCCATAACTCAAGCCTGCCAATCATGTGTAAGGGGAATCCTGTGGAAATAGATGCGTATACCTATGAGTGTGTTAAAGAAGCCAACCTTTTTGCATTGGGTCCATTGGTTGGAGACAATTTTGTTCGGTTTTTAAAGGGAGGGGCACTGGGTGTTACACGCTGTTTAGCTATAAGACAGAAGAAAAAAAAGCATTTATTCGTTGAAAGAGGAGGAGATGGCATGGTGTAGAGCAGGTTTACAAGTAATTTATATGGACACTTTACCATTAAAGATTTTTAATAGAGATTTTACAGTGTACTGGCTTGAATTTTCCGAACTTGAATTAACTAGGAGAGCCTCAAGCGATAGTAACTATTTTTTAAAGTTAACTAGAGTTTTTTGTCCTGGTTACATTGTAATGTATCAAAGGTGTCAATTGTCAGACAAATAGAAACACTGCCAGTCTGATATACTTTAAGTTCTCATTTAACTGGAACATTCTTTTCTTCTAAGACTTAACTTTTTTGTGATCACTGTTGGTTATTTATGTTTGATTCCAAAATATAACAGCATCGAATCTATAAAACCGCAGTCATTAGGCCAGAGCTTTGCCTCCCTTTATGTATTGCGTTACTGTGCTGCCCAAAGGGTAGTTCAGAGACAGCGTCAGCTCCATTTGTGGCTTGTCAGAAAGGTAGCCTCACAGGCAGTATAGCAGACTTACTGAATCAGAAATTGCATCTTAATAAGATCCTCAAATATGTATGCTTATTAAAGTCTGATACACACTGGTCTAACAGGAAATGGGATGTAAATGTATATATGCTGAGGGTGGGTGGAAATAGAGGGCATGATCAACTCAGGTTTTATTTATTTTGAAATTATCAATTGTATAAGTCTAATTTATTGACAAATATGATGGGATTTAATTTTTTTTTTATTGTTGAAACCTTGACAGGCAATTCATATTCTCAGCTTCTAATAAACCATCTAATAATGTTGGCATATATTCAGGAACCTGCCAGGGTTGTTTCTGGAGCTATATTCTCTAGTTAACGAGCATAACCCTTAAACGAATTTGCAGTTCAATAAATTTTGAATGGAACTACTTATTTCTGTGTGAACACTGAATTAATTCCTGTCACTGAAACTTAAAGATGTTTGGGTGTAAGTACTTTTAATATCGCAGTACTTTTTGGGTATTATCAGAATTATTAAAGGTTAAAATATAGAAGGTTAAAACCTGCCTTTCCTATTCTCAAGATGGTTACTTTGAAATGCTTTGTTGGAGATGACATAGCGTTTAATCCTATGGTTATTTATTGAAGTATGTGTCCTGTCTTGGTTTATACCTAGGTGTGCTTAATGTCTGTATTTTCATACAAATCTCTAGACATTTTGTGTTAGACAAAGAAGTATTACAAAGTTCTCTGTGGCAAATTGAATTTCCCAGTCTATCTCTCTCTCTTTTTTGTCTTTTTGGTTAAATTTATTTCACCTGTAATGTGTTTATTGAAAGTCTATTTCTATTTTTTTGGTATAATGGACTAGAAGTCAATATTTATCTGTCCATGTGCTTATAGATTTATTATTACTAAGAATTTATTAAAAAGTATTAATTCACCTTAAAATATTGTTTAGAAGAGACATCTACAACTAGTTGTTTTGGATGAATTCTTATTCTCTTGATAAAATGTCACGTCTGATTAGCTTGATTTTGGAAATGATGTACCAGTTTTTATCATCATAACTTTCAAATTAATTTCACACCTGTCGATATGGTTCGACATCCTTTGGTGCACTTGATTGAGCACTTTCTTGTTCTTTTGAGCTCTGAATGAGTTGATGGGATGCTTTTCTTTGCTTCTAAATTGAAAATGAGTTTGTTATGAAGATGATTTCTTGTTGTTGCCAAGTTGTGTGCAACTCTTTTGCGACCACATGGACTGTAGCCTGCCAGACTCCTCTGGCAGGAGGAGTCCCTTTTACCCATTCAATAGCATTTTTGCAATGAGAATATTCACCAAAAAAGAAGAAAGGTTTCAGGGAAAAGAAAACTTCAACAGGGCCTTAATAAACGTGGTTAAGAATTTCGTTTTTAGTAACCTCCCATTTCTCAATTCTCCCTCAAACCTAGCTGCCCTGTGTTGCGTGTAACATCAAAGTGTTTTCTCTGTTGTAATATACTCTTGATCAATTTCTGTCCCATTATTTTAAATCTATCATTATCCATCAGTATCAACTACTTAATTCAGGGAGAGAGGAAAGTACTAAATATTTTGGCTAGTCATACTGTGATATGGGCATCTCCTTCATTCCTCAAAAGTCTAGCTCTTGAAAGAATGATTAAAAAGCAGAATCTCTTTGGAGTTTTGGAAATAATACAATAAAAATAAGATTTAGTCATAGCTCTCTGTTTTAAGCAGTCTGAGTATGTGAACTTTTGACTTTACTTTTGTAGAAGTTAAATAAAGGCCAGACATTGACATTCAGTTGAGACCCCAAACTGGCCAAGCCTTTGAAATAGTTACTATAAATCAGCATTACCCTAAAACCAGTCCTCAAGAAGATCACACTAAATGTGCCAGTAAGCTAATTAACTGCTGCCACAGAACCTGACGCTCTCTAAAGACAACAAAATCCAGGTCCTCAGCAGCATTACAGCATCCGCAGTATACAACATGCAATAAAAAATTAGGTGTGAAGACAAGAAGACGTGACCATAAGCAGAGGGAAAAAACAAGTCATCAAAATAGATCCACAGTTGACACGGATATTACAAATAGCAGAAACACTTTAAAAGCTACTACATAAATGTTCAAAATATTAAAGAATATTTAATTCTTAGTGAGTCTGAGAACAATAACATAAAAACCCCATATCTTCTACAGCTTAAAAATACATTCTGAAATGAAAGATTTACTACATGGCATAAAAATATACAAGACACTATAGGAGTAAAGGTCAATGAACTTGACAGTTTAATTGGAACTGTTCAAACTAAGAAGAGAGAGATAAAAGGAATTTAAAAAACTGACATATGAGCTAAATAACAAGTGGTCTAACATGTATAGTTGGATCCAGAGGAAATCAAGAGTGACTGGAACAGGAAAATATATGTGGGGAAATAAAGGTTAAAAATTTTACAAACTTGATTTAAAAAATAAAAAGCAACCCACACATCCATCAGGAAACTTGAACTGCAAACAATACATATTAAGATGACAATCAATTACTAAAAAAGATGAAAAATTTTAAAAAGCAGTCAAGATTTTGACACATAACTGAACAATGGAAAGAATGAACAACTTAACCAGGACAACATAAATCAAGAATACAGTAGAACAATGTCTTTAAAATGCTGAAGAGAAAAAAAAAAATGTCAAGCTAAAATTCTATAATGAAAACAAAAAAGTTGACACCAGGAAATATGCACAAAAGAAATGTTGAAGTTCTTCACATTGAAGGCATGTGATATCTGGTGAAACATACCTCCATGAAGGAAAGAAATTTCAGAAATGAAAATTCTAAATTGTTTTTCTAATTCCTTATTTAAAATCCAATTGAGTATTAAGAGGAAAATGACAGCATTTAATGAAAATAAAAACTTAATTCAGAAATTGAGAAGGAAGACTGAGGATATGTGGGTGAATGGAAACGCACATTTCCTGAGCCTGGCCCTGCCCATCAGAGCAATCGGGGAAACCTGGGTCTTGCTCTGCTGGGCGGCGCCGCGCTCAGTAGGGCTTTAATCCAGTTTTCTGTGATGGGCCGTGCTCCCAGTAGTTTGGCCTGAGGCAGCCCAGTCCTGGAGCTGCAGTCTCTGTGGCAGGCTATGGGCTCCGTCCAGGGGTGATGGTGACCTCCTTCAAGAGAACTTAGGCCAGCACTCCTCGCCTCCCGGGACCGCAGCTGCCAGTGCCCCGACCCCGCGGCAGGCCGTCGCCAACCCACGCCTGCTCCGGAGCCTCCCAGACACACAGGCGAGTCTGCCTCAGTCTCTTGTGGGGTCACGGTTCCTTTCTACTGGGTTCTCGTGTGCACGTGGCTTTGTCTGTGCCCTCCCACAGTCTCTGTTCTCCAGGCCTATAGAAGTTGTGCGATCAAATCCAGCTGAACTGCAAAGCCAAATTCCCGGGGGATTCCCATTCCTTTCGCCAGGTCCCCAGGTTGGGAAGTCTTGTGGGGCCTAGGACTTGCACAGCAGTGCGAGAACGTCTTTGGTATAGTCGATCTCCTGTTTGTGGATCGTCCCGGCGCCTTCCTCCAAGAGGGCTTCTGCCCCACACCATGCCTCCTCCCAGGGCTGCCGCCATCAGTGCCCCGCCCCCGCGGCAGGCCACCGCTGACCCGGCGCGGAGACCCTCAGACTCTCGCAGGCCTGACCCAGTCTCTTGTGACCGTCACCACTCCTTTCCCTGGTCCTGGTGCACACAGCGCTTTCTTTGTGCCCTCCACGAGTCTGGCAAGTAGGAGGTTTGATTTTAAATGTGATTGCACCCCTCCTGCCCTTTGTTCTTGGACATGGGGCATCTTTTTTTGGTGGGTTCCAAGATCCTCCTTTCGATGGTTGTTCAGCAGCTACTTGTGATTTGGTGTTTTCACAGGAGGTGAGTGCACATCCTTCTACTCCACCATCTTTCTCTACAGTTAGCATACGTTTTCTCGCAATTCAGTAGAACTTTTCATTTTGTTAAGTTTCCTTTGCTGTGCCAAAGCTTTTTATTTTGGTGTAGTCACACTTATGTTTACTTTTGTTTCTCTTGTCTGAGGACATATATCCCCACCAAACGATATTTGAAAGACTAATGTTAATACACTTCCTATGTTTTCTTCTAGGGGTTTTATGGTTTCAGGTGTTGTTAAACTTTGAATCCATTTTGAGTTGATGTTGGTATATGGTATGAGAAGGTAGTGCAGTTTAATTATTTTGCATGTAGGGGTCCTGTTTTCCCAACACCATTTTTTGAAGAGGTTGTCTTTTCCCCATTGTATATTCTTGCTTCCTTTGCTATAGATTAATTGACCATAGAAATATGAGGTCACTTCTGGGCTCCCTTATTTTGTTCCAGTACCATAAAACTTCCTATCACTGTAGCTTCATTGTGTGGTTTGAAATCAGACAGCATAATGCCTTCTCCAGCCTTGTTCTTTCCAAAATAATTTTGACTATTTGAGGTCTTTTGTGTTACCATACAGATTTTAAAATTATTTGTCTGATTCTCTGAAAATCAGACAAAATGCCATTGGTATTTGGTAGGGATTGCACTGAATCTGTAGATTGCTCTGGGTAGTATGGTTATTTGGATATTAACTCTTCCAATCCATAAGCATGGTATACTATTCTATTTGCTTGTATCATCTTAAATTTCTTTCATCATTATCTTATACTTTTCTAAGTAGAGATCTTTTATATCCTTGGTTAGATTAATTCCTAGGTATTTTATTTTCTGATGCAAGAGTAAATGGAATATTTTTAAAAATCTGAGAGTTTGTTACCAGATGTAGAAATCTATGCAATAGATTCCTATATATTAACTTTGTATGCTGCAGTGTTACTGAATTCATTTAGTAGTTCTAATAGTTTGTGGTTTTTGGATGGCATCTTTCAGTTCAATTCAGTCGCTCAGTCGTGTCTGACTCTTTGCAACCCCATGAACCGCAGCACACCAGGCCTCCCTGTCCATCACCAACTCCCGGAGTTTACCCAAACCCATGTCCATTGAGTCAGTGATGCCATCCAACCATCTCATCCTCTGTCGTCCCCTTCTCCTCCTGCCCTCAATCCTTCCCAACATCAGGGTCTTTTCAAATGAGTCAGTTCTTCACATCAGTGGCCAAAGTATTGGCGTTTCAGCTTCAACGGATCAGTCCTTCCAGTGAACACTCAGAACTGATCTCCTTTAGGATGGACTGGTTGGATCTCCTTGCAGTTTATTAATAAAACCAAGACTCCGTTTTAAAGAAGTGATCACACTAGATGGGAGGCTAGCTTATACAGTGATAGAGAAATCCGAGTGGCACTCAATCCCATGGTTTCAGTTCAGTCGCTCAGTCGTGTCTGACCTTTGCAGCCCCATGGACCTCAGCACGCCAGGCCTCCCCGTCCATCACCAGCTCCCAGAGTTTACCCAAACCCATGTCCATTGAGTCGGTGATGCCATCCAGCCATCTCATCCTCTGTCATCCCCTTCTCCTCCCGCCCTCAATCTTTCCCAGCATCAGGGTCTTTTCCAATGAGTCAGCTCTTCGCATCAGGTGGCTAAAGTATTGGAGTTTCAGCTTCAGCATCAGTCCTTCCAATGGATATTCAGGACTGATCTCCTTTAGGATTCACTGGCTTGATCTCTTTGCAGTCCAAGGGACTCTCAAGAGTCTTCTCCAACACCACAGTTCAAAAGCATCAATTCCTTGGCGCTCAGCTTTCTTTATGGTCCAACTCTCACATCCATACACGACTACTGGAAAAACCATAGCCTTGACTAGACAGATCTTTGTTAGCAAAGTAATGTCTCTGCTTTTTAATATGCTGTCTAGGTTGTTCGTAACTTTCCTTCCAAGGAGTAAGTGCCTTTTAATTTCATGGCTGCAGTCACCATCTGCAGTGATTTTGGAGCCCCCCAAAATAAAGTCTGTCTCCACTGTTTCCCCATCAATTTGCCATGAAGTGATTCCATGATTTAGAGCAATAAAATAACTTCCAGTAAGTCTGCTTACCCCATATCAACCTCTTATAAAGGTAAGCAAAGTGACTCCACAGCATCATATTTGTGAATTCACAATTGATAACAGCCTGACAAAAGAGCAAGCATGTTCAAAACAAGTTATACAATCATTCTTGTTAAACTTGGGAGGAGAACATTGTACCTACGTCACAATGTGCTTTGATCTAAGGCATCTGGATCATGATCATTCAAAGAAGCAAAGGTAGACTCGCACTAGGGTGACCGCCCGCAAGTTTTCAGTTGTCCACTTAGGAAGAAAGGAGGATAGTTCTGGGCAGGAAGAACTTTACGGCTAAAGAAAGGAAAGGCAGCATGCCATTTCAAAAGTGTTGCTAGGCAGTGGACAACTGTGAGATTATGGCCAAAGGTTAGGCTACTTCTTCCTTGCCACCACCTAAAGCCCCAGGTCAAATTGCGGGCAGAGTTCTCATGCATTAAAGAAAGGGAGGCAGCAAGTTTCACCCCCTCTTCCTCCTAAAACACATATATGCTTAGGAAAAAAGAGTCCCCCAAAAATCCAAGGGAAAAGGTACACACCCTATCGAAGCATGGCTGCGACTAAAGTTGTTCGGGGCAGAGCTAACAGCTTTATAAAAACTGCAGCACAGAAGGATCTATGCAAAGCAATGGTAAACACCTCCCATCTAGTTAACAATACTTTCTATGCCAAAGAGAACTTTAAGGAAATTTAAAACACTCAGACCACCAGTTCTGGAGTGTTTGAGCTTTAGACTACTCCTAGAGAGAACAGAGACTGTTACGAGAGTAGAGAGACCGTTACTCATTTATCTTCAAATTCTTTCAGTGTTGTGGAGAGCATTTTGAATACACATTTAATAATGTTTCCTTAACAAAGAATTTGAAGGGATAGTGAGACAAAAATAAGTAAGAAAAATCTAGGACATTTACAAACTATCTCCTGAAAGGAAATAACATGTTCTGAAGGCTGGTCAAGAATGCAAAGGGCCTTAGTCAGGATTTAAATATGGTGACTTCCCTTGCCTGAATATAGTGGAACACTGGATCTTCCATGAAGACTTAACAACAACACAAATTAATGTATGGTGTAACTTTTCATGCTAGGCTATCTTAAGTTTGTTACGGTGGCAGAATCTATGTGAAACTAGGAAGTTTTCAGTCAGTATAAAAAGCATGCTCTATCTCACAGGACAAAATGTATCAGTCTTTAGAGGAGACAAAAAGACTTTACCCTAATTAAAATGTACAGTGAAAGCTGTCTATATGACAAAATTTGGAAAAACAAAGTTTTTCCTTACCATCTCCCTGTTAGGTAGAAAGAAGACAATCTTACCATTTCTACTTTTTAGATTAAAAAAACTAGGATTCTAAAAAGCTCAACTTTTTAGAGTGTTACTCAACACCCAGTTTAGTAAGACCACCACACAGGTCTTACCTCATTTTAGGGAGATGTCCCCAAGCTTGATGACACCCTCCACTGTCATTTCCAATATTAGAATAATAAGTGGGTGGCATCTTCAATACTAGAATCCATTTCACTTGGGTTACTTCAGTTCAGGAAAGACTACAGCATAATGGAAAAGAAAAAATGATAAAAAGGAAAAATATTATGCTCTGATGTTACTATAACCTTCCAATCCAGTCAATAAAAAAAGAGTAAGGTATATAACATTGTATCATTTCTATAGGAAATTACTGAAAAATGATATGCATAGAAATCTGAATAGGCACTGAAAATCTCTGTAAAGAAATGAGTATCATGGACTTTTTCAGAGGCGAGGAGACAGACAGCCAGGACAGTGGTAGAAGGGAGATTTTTTAACCTTTTACCTTTTTATACTTTTAGAATTTTGAACTATGACTATATTAACTATTCAGTAGGTTAAAATCACATTTAAAAATGAAAAAAAATTATAAAAGATGAGATGACAAAGACTAAAAACAGAACAAACAATACTAATTGTCACAAACAAAAGAAACTGAGTTTGTGTGTTTTATTTAACAAATTTAGGCCATAAACTTAAATCTTCTATACACAGTATGAACGTACTGCAGAGGAAACTCGAAGTAAATACTAAACAGGAAATGTTTTTCTGTGGCTTCTTCATAAAACCTTGTTATCTTCTCCTTTTAACATTAGGATTGTATCTGCAAAGAAAGAAACTGAGTCAGATGGTATCTAGATAAATAATGGTGCTCCTTTCACAAGTTAAAGGGCTTTCAAAATATAGACACACTTTGGCAAACAGAATGAGAATGCCAATTTTATCCCTAGGATCAAACATTAAGCGAAGACTTAAAGTAAAACATCATCAAAAATCCTGTAAAAGCTTTAAAGTAATTAATGAACACAACAGTTTAAAAATTAATACATGTTTTTATACTTCCTCCAGACTAGCTGCAAACAGATCTCTCTACTCCCACATTAAATTTTACCATTTGCCCAAAAGAGCAGAATGAACCTAAAATATAATTATGTTATAAAAAGTCTTCTCCTATAGCAACTGAACAAATGTAGTTGGGCAACTATTCTCATCTGACTATACTTACGAAAAATCAGCACTATTTGTCAACATTTTCATCAATGATTCATACTTTCAATAATGAAATTAAAAATAAAATTGGCTATAAAACAGACTCAAAATTACAGTATTTCTTGGGAAAACGTTATTCCACCCCAGCCAGTGTCTACCTACTATATTGTATTTTATGAATATTTGAGAGCTAATTATTATAAAACTTGTTGGGCCTGCAAGAATGCTGAAAATGTTAAATCTGAATTAAATTATTATTACCCATTATAACTCCTCTAACCCTCTCACAAAAACCTGCTTTGAAACTCTAATCCAGCTTCTTATTTTCATGTCTGGTATTTTACTTATCTTATTTTAAACTCCATTCATTCATAATTCTTTCCACTCAGGGCTGAAAATCTCAAAATATATCAGTCAAATTCACCCAGCTCAGGAACCCCATGGTGGTGGTGGTTTAGTTGCTAAGTCACATCTTACTCTTGCAACCCCTTGGTCTACAGCCCAGCAGACTCCACTGTCCACGGGATTTGCCAGAAGAGAGTACTGGAGGGGCTGCCATTTCCTCCTCCAGGGGACCTTCCCGACCCGGGGTCAGACTGCACCTCCTGTGCTGGCAGGTGGACTATCTCCCCCTGAGCCGCCAGGGAAGCCCAAATGCCCATATGTGTTTTAAACATCTTGTGATACAGTGCGACTGAATTAAGCCCAAGCCTTGAAGCTATATCCAGTAGTAAAGAGGTGCTCAAGTAGTTAAAAAAAAATTAAAACCAAGACAAAATATTATTTAGGTGAAGGTACCAAGTGTAATTTTAAGGAAAGGGGTCGAAACATTTAAACTCTATCAACAGAACTGAGTGTTATATACAACAATTCACAAGAAAGCTGAAATTAAACTTTACCTAAAGAGGTCATCAGCAAGAGAGTCTTCTTTTGCATGTTGATTTTGAACCTGTCAAAATTAACATAATTTCAAAGATTTGCTCAAGGACAAATACACAGTTACTGAAACTGCCATGCTGGTTCACTGCAAGGGTTAACAGCTGCCTGTTGCTCTGACTAAGCCATGAGAAAATCACCATGGGAAAAGAATAAAAGCAAAATTTAGCAGTACAACATAACCCAAATAAAAGTACACTGGGTTGATTCGTTGGGGTCATCATACCCTGCTAAACTAAAGAAAAACAGTGTGGACCTCGGAACGCCAGGTCAGTGCAAGTTCAGAATGCTGCTTGTGCACACACCAAGATGTTTTCCCAAGGCCTATGTGGGTCTATGACCTCCAGCTAGGTGATAGCCCTTGTACAAGAAAATAACAAAGACAGTTTAAAGTAATCAATAAAATGGGAGACATGACCGGGGGCACAGGAGGCTGACTTCAAGCAGCACAACAGATTGTTTCTGTTGTCAAGACACTAAATAAATGTGACGGGGCTCCAAGGAACAGTGCTCTTGATCCAAGAGGTCTCGAGTCCCCCGGTCCCATCTTCAAAACTTTCATTCTGTCTCTAGTTTCTTTTACCCCAGACTGTGCATCGACCACTTTCAACCCCTACCTGCTCTGCACTGGCTGTAGCAGCTGACCACATCCTGGAGGTCACCAGTTCAACAGATCCGTTCCATTTTCCCTTCATTCCAAGATTATTGCAGAAGTCCCCTAATCAAACTTCTCCAGCCAATCTCCTCTCAAAGGCAACCAACACATATACTGCTAGTTTAAGTTTTTAAACATTTTTTTCCTGCAAAACCCTTTTACTAAATGAAATGTCAATGTTTTGAGATCATGCCACTGCTGGAGGCCTGAGAGGATAATATTTACTCTGCCTTCAACCAGAGCAGCTCTCCAGTGAAAGCAGCTCTCCTCCTCACAGTCCCAAATCAGGGCTCAGAAACTGCTACTGAATTACCTCATCCACAAAGTAATTTTGCACACAAACTCAAACTCCTAAAGCACCTTTGAGACTTAGGACCAGAAATACCCTGTGCTGCATGCATCCTTCCTCAAGTCCAGCTATGATCTTACCATGTGCCATTCAAAACCCTTCAATGACTTCCCCAACCTACCAAAGAAAACACACACTCTTGAGTCTGACGACCCCTAAATGGGAAAGGGTCTTCATGACCTGGCTCCATTTTACTTTCTCAATCACTTCTCACCCTCTTCTTCATGAACCCTATAAAGCCAGATAAACTGAATCACACAAAAAGGCAAAACACCACCCACACCTCCCAGCAAACATACTGGTCTCTCTGCTTTTGTTCATGTTTCTCCCTCTACCTAGAAATTACTTCCTTTTCCTCCTCTGTCCACATCTGATCATCTTTCAAGGTGCATTTGCTCAATAATTATTTACTGCCTCTTATGTGTTAAGGAACATGTTCTTCACCTTTAACAATGGCTTTCTGAGTCTCTTCATTTAAAAGTAAGTCTGACACTGCCATGATTGAAATGCATAACCAACAGGGTCCTACTGTACCACACACGAAACTCTGCTCAACGTGCCGTGGCAGCCTGGACGGGAGAGGACGGACACATGCATGTGAAGGGACTCATGCCTGAGCCCCTCACAGTTCACCCGAAACTATCACAACATTGCTAATCAGCTGTACCCCAACACAAAATAAATAATTTAAGAACATAGAAACGAGTCTGATATGAAGAACTCCCACAAAACTTTAGCTATGTGACCCCTAGATTCTTATCAATTTCTACCTTCTGTTATAATTATTTGTATCACTTCTCCACTAAAGAAGTGTAAGTTCACTGAATGCAGATACTGTTTGTTTACTATAAATTACATTTATATGTTTCTAGATACTATCTTAAAACCGTTTCTAAGAAAAACTCACTTAATCTTCATATAATTTCACTACTATTTTACACTATTATCCCAATTTTAACCAATAAGGAACAGAGTCTTAGGTTAAGAAAAATCAGAAAACTGTCATACGGAAGAACTGGGATTGACCAGGTCTACTTGAATAAGAGCACCAACTTATACTTGCAGGGATTCAAACTTACCAGGATGATTTTCTATTCATAAAATGAAATGTAAAATGAAATTACATCTTTTTACATTTTCTAATAAGTAGAGCAGAACACAAATGGAAGACACAAATAGATGGAGAAATATACCATGCTCTTGGATTGTAAAAATCTATACTGTGAAAATAAGCATACCTAAATACCAAAATGAGTATTACCCAAAGCAATTACCTTTTCAATGCAATCCCTATCAAATGACCAATAGTATTTTTCACAGAACTAGAACAAATAATTTCACAATTTGTATGGAAACACAAAAGACCCTGGACAGCCAGAGTCATCTTGAGAAAGAAGGAACTAGAGGCATCAACCGTCCTGACTTCAGACTCTACTACAGACCACAGTCATCAAGACAGTATAGTGTTGGCACGAAGGCAGAAACACAGATCAATGAAACAGAACAGAACGTCCAGAGATAAATCCACACACCTATGGACCCCACATCTTTGACAAAGGAGGCAAAAATAAACAATAGAGAAAAGACAGTCTCTTCAACAAGTGGTGACGGGAAAACTGTAACAACTACATGTAAAAGAATGAAACCAGAACACTTTCTAACAGCATACACAAAAATAAACTCAAAATGGATTAAAGACCTAAATGTAAGACCAGAAACTATGCAGGATACTCTTCGACATAAATCACAGCAACATCCTCTATGACCCACCTCCTAGAGTAATGGAAATAAAAACAAGAATAAGCAAATGGGACCTACTTAAAGTTAAAAGCTTTTGCACAATGAAGAAAACTATAAGCAAAGTGAAAATACAGCCCTAAGAGGAGAAAATAATAGCAAATGAAACAACTGACAAAGAATTAATATCCAAAATGTACAAGCAGCTCACACAGTTCAATACCAGAAAAACAAACAACCTAATCAAAAAGTGGGCAAAAGACCTAAACAGCTATTTCTCCAAAGAAGACATACAGATGGCTAATAAACACATGAAAAGATGCTCAACATCACTCATTATTAGAGAAATGCAAATCAAAACCACAATGAGGTATCATCTCACACTGTTCAGAATGCCCATCATCAAAAAGTCTACAAACAATAAATGCTGGAGAGGGTGTGGAGAAAAGGGACTCATTTTACACTGTTGGTGGGAATGCAAACTGACACAGCCACTACAGAGACAGTGTGGAGACTCCCTAAAAAACAGAACAGAACTGCCATTGACCCAGCAGTCCCACTGCTGGGCACATACCCGACGGAAACCAGAACTGAGAGAGACACATGTACCCAAGTGTCCATCACAGCACTATTTATAACAGTTAGGACATGGAAGCAACCTAGATGTCCACTGACAGATGAATGGATAAGGAAGTTGTGGTATATACACACAGTGGAATATTACTCAGCTATAAAAAGGAACGCATTTGAGTCAGTTCTAATGAGATGGATGACTCTGGAACCTATTATAGAGTGAAGTAAGTCAGAAAGAGACAAATACTGTATATTAACTCCTATGTATGGGATTCAGAAGATCCTACATGCAGGGCAGCAAAGGAGACACAGACACAAAGGACACTCTTGGACTCAGTGGGAGAAGGCGAGGGTGGGATGATGTGAAGGAACAACATAGAAACATGTATATTACCATATGTAAAGCAGATGACCAGTGCAAGTTCAGTGCATGAAGCAGGGCACCCAAAGTCAGTGCTCTGGGACCACCCAGAGGGATGGGGTGGGAAGGGAGGTGGGAGGGGGTTTAGGATGGGGGTGACACGTGTACACCTATGGCCGATTCATGTTGATGTATGGCAAAAACCATCACAATATTGTAAAGTAATTATCCTCTAATTAAAATAAATTATTTAAAAAAGAAAAATCAGCTTTATATTGTACATCTCAGTAAAATTATTAAGTAAATTAGTGTTAAAAAAACAAATAAATGGCATTCCTATTACTGGCATTTATCAGTGGCTTGGGAGAACTACATATCACAGTCTTTAAAAATCCAAATCAGGTTGGGTAGAATTCAAAGAGTTATGTTTAATGCACAGAATGAAAATATCCTATATTCAAAGAGAGTATGGGAACTAAGTGATAGTGAAAACTAAGACTGGTCTGCAGTAAAAGAAGAGAAAGAAGGTCTTAAACAAAAGGCAGGGAACACAGAAGAGTAGCTAGAGCAAGCACAGGGAAATGAGACATCAAGACAGCACATCTGTATAGGAGCTATGGCCATGTAGAAGGAAAAAGTCAACTCTATCGTAGCAAATTCTACTCAGAGTACCTAGAATTGCTCTGGGAAAAGAAGTAGATTCGACAGAATAAATCTAGAACACAGTCCCTCTGCTAATGCTAATGAAATGGAAGAAAGAAACAAGTCAGCGGCTGCACCATCATTCTCTCAGCTTCACCCCAACCAAGAACAGATAACACTCAACAGTTATAAACTATTCAAGATGTTGATTTCAAAAACGTAGCCGTGCAAAGAACCCAAAGACTAATGCAACTGATTCCTAACACTCCTCCAACTCATTAAAAGGTGCTACAGAACTGTCCAAACCTGAGGATTCTTACTAATACTACAAATTTGGGAAAGAGCAGTCTGAGCAGGAAGAGAAAACACCTCCTGCTGGACTGCTGGGAGGGGACTGACGGCGCGCAGCGGTAAGTAAGTGGGGCTGACACTGACCAAAGACACAGGCCGCAGGCACCCCTGACAGATCAGGCACCTAACCTGAAATGCTAGGTTATCCTCTGCTGGGAAGAGACACCCTCCCTGGCACATATTTAATTCCATTCCCAGAAAGAGCAGCACATAGCTTTACCTGACCACCCCACCTCCCCAACGTCAATTCGGTGTTCTCAGGCAATAGCAAGTAGATGGGACATGCTACATGCCTTTGACTGAATATGTTGCCATAATGACAAGTATGGATGCATTGGGGTAGGAGTGATTTTAACTACATTCAATTTCTACCTCAAACTGCTTCTTTTAAAAATAATTTCAAAAAAAAAAAATAATTTCATTTGTTTATTTTTGGCTGTGCTGGGTCTTCACTGCTACGCAGGCTTTTCTCTAGCTGCAGCAAGTGGGGGCTTCTCACCAAGGTGGATTCTCCCATTGTGGAGCATGGCCTCTAGGGGGTGTGGGCTCAGGAGTTGCGGCTCCGAGGCTCCAGAGCACGGGCTCAGTACTCGTGGCTCACGGGCTTAGCTGCTTGGCAGCGTGTGGGATCTTCCCACATCAGGGATCGAACCCATGTCTCTTGCACTGGCAGGCGAATTCTCTACCACTGAGCCACCAGGGAAGCCCCAGACTGGTTTTAGAACGTAATCCCTGCATAAGACGTCACATGCTGGGTCACACAGCAAACAATATCTGGACAGGTCTTTTACTTTAAATGGTGGCAAAATTAAACAAAACAGCAAAGCCACTCCACATTCAGATGGGGGGAAAAAAGAGAGAGGCGAGAACAGAACATGCCAAAGACAGGTAAAGAACTTGGTCTGCAAGAAACAATAACCCATGAATAAAAGATACATAATTAATAAGAACATGAAAGCAATAAAATAAGAACAAAAAAGTTAAATGAGAGGAAAAACACAATGAAATGAAATGGCAATGAATGCTAAGTAAACAAACTGAAACTGTAATGACACCATTTCAAAATTAAGAAATAGCTAACACGGTTTCCACTATTATAAATATTGTATTAAGTAGTGTCTTCTGTAATTCTCACAAAAAGCCTGTGAAATGGAGGTACAATTATTGCTCCCATTCTGCATAGGAGGAAACAGAGGAATAATAAAATAATGTTTAAATGGGTAATTAGGATTTTAATTATTTCTAATTAGGTATAATGAAGTCAAGATCACATAATATAGCTGGTGAGGAATAGAACAGATACAACTGAAATTTGAATTTCTGATATAGTTAAAGAGCATAAAGAAAACCACAGTGAATGTAGAAGAAATGGATGTGAAGCAGGTGATTTAATAAAGGAGAGTAATGCCTTAAGTGTAGTGATCCCAGCAAATATAAAAATGTCTTTAAGGAGGTAACAGAAAAGTTCTTTGAAATAAAAACCTGCATTTAAGCCATAATAAAGCAAAATACAAGTCCTGAGACGTTACCAAGTACCAAAGTCAGCTTTCGACCTGCCCTGTGCGGATCTGCAGACCACAGAAACCCAGGTTCTCCTCTGACATCTGTGTGGGAAAGGAGCATTATGAAAGAAAACCCAGGACAAGGAATCAAGGACTCCAGTATTAAAGGGTGAAACGGGAACAAACTCTACAACACACAAAAAGCGCAGCAAATACACTTGCTTGTCTTGACCCGATACAAACTGAAAGAAAGGAATTTTTAAAAATCTCACTAAGTTTATAATGACAGGTTAGCCTTCACTCAAGCTCTGGGTCCAAATATGTATTAACTAGCTGAATGGTCCAAAACATTACAAGCAGAGATTAAAGGAGTCTCGTATTTCTGGAGGAAATAAACCTGAAATTAGACTTAAGGATTCCCAAGAGATCAAGTTCCCAAGGAAAAGGAGCAGTTCACATTCAAAGATGACAAAATATGTACTTGGAAACAAGGCACCCTGAGAGAGAACTAGATTAAACATATCAGCACTTTAGGTGTTGAATATAAAACAGCAGCTTTAAAATATCAGGGAACAAGACTTAGAAATAAATGAAATGCGCTTTCAGAAATGAAACCATGCAGTATGTCGAGTGAAAACTCAATGGATGAGTGAAATACCAACCAGACAGATCTGATGAGAGAAATACTAAACCGGAAGACAATCGGAAGAAATTATCAAAAGTAACATCCAAAGAAATGAAGGAGTGAAATATCTAGAAAGGAGGGGAGATACACTGAGGAGAAACGGGGACTTAGGTCACATCAGAGAGCACGAAAGTGACATCGCCCCTACTCCCTAATTATCAAACAGCCTGCTGAGACGATCAATGGAGCCCACCTTTGGTTTCCAGGAACAGTGGATAATCAGGCAAAGAACCAAGAAGACGACTTTCTAACTCTGGATGTGGACTTTGATTATCTCTCAATTCAGTGGTCATGTGTTTCTGAATTCTTAACTGCCATGTAGTACTTCTGTACTAAAAGACTCCTCAATTTAATGAATTTTTGTTCAATTCTTCAGTTTAAAAAAAGGGGTTGAAAGAATTATGGATCAGGTGGACAGTCCTGTTATAGAATATATATATACACTGGGACTCACAATACCCAGAAAGTAAAGGAAGCATATTTTTGTATTCTCTCCTGAGTTCTCATTAGAGTTTATAAACACATGCAGCTGATTATCTGTAAACCAGTGAGATTTTGGAAACCACATCCTAACATGGAGAGCTGTATAGCTGTTCATATTTTCCCAAAAGAGCAATTTTATAACTGAGGTATGGGTTCCTGAGGCTTAGGCAGCAAATTAGCTCTAGATATGATCAATAAATTTAGAAGTCCCTTAAAGCAGCGTTATGGAAAGGTGTAAATTAATCTTAATGCTCTGTAACTCAGGAATTTTTCTGAATAACCTTAGGTCACTTATCTTAAGTTTGGTTTTTAAGAAGAATTTGCTCTAAGGAAATCACAAGGGATCAAATAATCAAACAAGTTACTGGGTCTGGATTCCTACTAACCTCCATTTCTTGCCTCAACCACTCTTCTAATTCTGTATTCTTTCGAGCATGATGAGCTATTAGATCTGATCCTCCAATGATCTGTGGAAGTTTTCCTGCTCCAGGAAATGTGACCTGTTAAACAGAAAACCTTGTTAAATGCACTAAAAAATTAAGACAATCATATTAAAAAAAAAAAAAAAAACCTTAAAAACACAAAGACTGTAAATCACATGTAAGTACTAAACATATTTATATCGTATAAATTAAAATGAGTGAAAGAGAGCAGAAACAGTCATTTCATTGATTTGAGTATATACAGAAAAATTCAGACAAATCTTTTCATGAGAGGCAATCCCTTTAAACTTCTTTTTGTATAAAAATTGAATTTGTTTTAGTCTCAAAAAATTTCCTTGGCCAAGGATATTATTAGTATTTTTAAGGGTTTTAAATTTTTCCGAACTATTTTCCAGAAGTTTGTACTACTTTACACTTTCACCATTCCTGTGCCAACAGTGAATATTATATTGCTTTTTATGTGGTTAGCTTCATTAATTAACAAATTTAGTATGTCTTTTGCATTTGAATTTAATGAGATTTTGTAATATGATATTGAACATGAATGCCCCTGTGCTATTCATGTGGGGTGGAAAATAAGTGGGAGATATTTCCCATTGTCCGCTCTAAGTAGAAGAGATTCTTCCTGTTAAGTGGCGTTCAGAACACTTTAATAGTATTATAATACTCTAAATGGCTCTAAAGTCATAGGCAGAAAACTAGTGTTAATAGTAGCTCACATTCGAGAGGAAAAAACCACAACACCGTGTAGTCACAGCAAAAATCACATAGATTATGTTCTAGAGAAAAGCAGTCTTTCACAGCAATCACTTTTGAAAAAATTACTATATTTTGATCAAATGCATAAGCAAAACCTAGCAGGTCAATAGTAGTATGGAGCAAGAAACAAAACACCCTAGAATAGACAACAAAAAGAATACAGATGGGATGAAAAATATTCTTTCAGCACTCCATGCTTTCATTGCTGAGGACACAGGTTTGATTCCTAGTTGGATACTAAGATCTTGTAAGCTGCACTGAGCAACCAAAAGATGACCAAAACCGGAAAGAAAGAAAAAGAACTAGGAGGATCCTAGCCAAAAGCCTGCTGTGTAAGGTAGGGAAAAACGTGTAAACAGCATCCTTTAAAGAATTCAACCTTAATAGTTTGTTTTATATATTAAGTGTCAGTGTATCTACTTACTAGAGTAACTTTTAACTGTTTCAAGCAGAAGAAATAGCATCAGTTTTGAACATAAACCGCTTTTATTACTATTTAGTATACTTCTAAAAATATTTCAAATACTGCACTCTTGTTGCATTTTAAAGGAATACATACCTTTTTGAATTTCTTGAAATTCTTTAGTTCACCATAATCATTATTCACACTGGATGCATTTCTGGAGGTGGAGTTACGAACCACCAGTGACCGAAATTCAGTCAGTAACACTTTCCTCGGAAGCATCTCATCACCATCCTGAAGTTCACCATTGTTCTTAAACAGTGTTAAGATGGATAAAATAAGAAGGAAAAGGAAAATTACTTGTCACTTAAAGAACTTATAGAAAAAAGTTCAAATATCTGAAAAAACAGTAAAAAAAAAAAAAAAGGTTTATTTCTGACATCTGAACTTTGTACTTGAAATCAAATCTTATCTATTTCAAAACCAGAAAATTACTCAAGTAGTTATTTCTGACTCTAACTTCAGAAACATTTATAACACTCATGTATGACAAAAGACTAAAAAGCCATAAAGTATCTGAAATTTAATAGCATATTCTAGTAAAAATCATCCCAATAAACTATTTATCTTCTTGTACATATTTTCTGGGCAAGAAACAGTTTGCTTCTTTTCATTAAAACCATACACTGAGATTATTATATTATCCATTCTACAAGTTATCTGTACTATGCTTAAGTTTTCTTGATTTTCAGTAATTTATGTTTTTTATTAGTTTGGACACCTCAAAAAACTCAACCACTAATTCTGGGCACACACCACCTCATTAACTGAAAGCCACTTTTTAAATTCCAGATTAACAATTATTTAATCAGTGTGAAGATTCCTTTCTGTTGCTGGAAGAGATTCTTTACGTCATTTACTATTAACTAAGCAGCTACATATCCATGTTCTTGCAGCTGCCCAAGGCTGACCATCTTAGTTTTTAAACTGCTTTACTATATATCCATCTGCAAGCTGCCAACAGGACTAAGATAAAGACAGGAAGAGACGAAAAAACAGAAAAATCAAAAGAAAAGGTTCATGTGACAGTGACGGAATGTAATCAGGAACTCTAATGACAATGGCCTAATATTCTTGTAGTTTGTTCTAGAGTTTACAAATAGTTCATACCCATTACTCTGTTTTATATAAACAACAACTCTACTGTAGAAATGTCCAGTGTCTTTATAAACAGAAGACCTGAAGCCCGCAGACGTGAGGATGGCCTATTGAAGGCCTCACATCTGTGGGGTGGAGGGCAGAGTCACACTCAGGCTTCCTCCACGTGCTTTTTGCTATACCATGCTCATAATGTGATCTGTCCATTTCCAGAGGAAGCATAATTATGAAACAGACCAAAATTACAGAAACAGAATCAGCTTTAATCCTAAGAATGAAGACTCGTAGAAAAAAGTCAATGAAATGACAGGCAATGTAAGTCAAATCTTTATAAAAATTAAAAAATTCCTCACAGATAGTTCTTTAGTTGACCAGAGTGGTTCTTTCTTGAGCTCACACTTCTTCTCAATTTCATTTTCTTGCTAAAGAAATAAAAAATATTGTTCATAAGAGTTACAAGATGGAACCTTTCTGAAAACCTTAGAGATTATTCATGTTCTTGATCTACGACTTTCAAGTATCTTTCCTAGAGAAACTATGAGATGAGAATAGAAATATATTTAGAAAAAGACTGTAGGATGAGTTATAAGAGTAAAGAACTGGAAGCAATCTAAGTTCATACAGGTTATATAAAGAGTATAATATGAAAAATGATCATAATATAAAGGAATTACAATGTCTCTAAAACTGCATTAACATTTGAGTCCAATTTAAAAAATAAGATTTAAAAAAGAAAATGCCAAAATATTAACTGTGGTTATCTACAGAGGATAGGATTATCAACAAATTGTTATATTTTTATTTTTCATATTTCTACATGATTGTGTATTACTTTTATAGTCAAAAATAAAAACAAATTTTTAAGGAAGTCTATCTAAATTTATTTAGAATTGAATGTTAAATATCCTTAATCCAGGAAGTTATTTTAATTGTTCAAGGTATTTATCTATTAAAAAATGGAGACTTTCTTGCATAAAATCATACTATCCTTCATACTCATAGCTCACATATGAGATAAAAGTACATTACACAGATAGCTTTCTAATACTTTCAATAAAAACTACAATCCCTTTGGATACAATAGGGTGGCATATCATTTTACGTCAAATTTTCAACGATTCAGTAATAAAAATGCAGAAAAATGTTAATAATAAAGTTGGAAAGAAAAAGCAAAATGTACTCTGAGCTTGCTTAGAGACTAAAGAAATTAATGTTATTTATCAGTAGTAAGATTAAAAATGTCTATTCCAAGGCTACCACATACCCTTTTATTGAGTATTTTCACAAACATCACCCACTGTAAGTTGTTACCACAATCACATTTTAACCCCCTATGTTTTTTTCCCCATTCTGTCTTACTACCTCAAACTTGCTCATCCCCTTGAGCAAGTTTTTATTTCCTATCTCAGAGAATCACACTATAAAACCATACCCAGAGCCTTGGACTGTAAGCTTGGGAATTTTCCAATACTTTTTCCTCTCTCATTTCTCTTACTAAGTCAATCACCAAGTCCTAGAGATTCTACCTCCTAAAGTTCTATCAAACTTATCCTCTCAGACTGCCTTTCATGTTAGCACGCCCACTGTCTAGAATGAATGAATGACATTTTGAGAAAGCTGAAAAAGGGAACAGCCAAAAGAATAGGGTGAACCAAGGATTTCTGTCCCAGTTGTCAAAACCTACGTAAGTCAGCCTGGCAAGTTACATAACTCCTGTTGTCAGTGTCCAAGTCTGTTCAGTGTGTGGAGTACTACCTCAGTGTACGCTGCTGCGAACAGCCGATGGTATCCAGTCAATGACAGGCGTAACTGCCAGGCTTTCAAAGACGCTATAGGCTTGCCTAGCGGCTCAGACGGTAAAGAATCTGCCTGCAATGTGGGAGACCCAGGTTTGATCCCTGGATTGGGAAGGTCCCCTGGAGGAGGAGGGCATGGCAAGCCACTCCAGTAT
Organism: Cervus canadensis; assembly: GCF_019320065.1. Classification (NCBI taxonomy): domain Eukaryota; kingdom Metazoa; phylum Chordata; class Mammalia; order Artiodactyla; family Cervidae; genus Cervus; species Cervus canadensis. Next base: position 69,846,731 of record NC_057397.1, on the reverse strand, counting down.
TCTTGCCTGAAGAATCCCCATGGACAGAGGAGCCTGGTGGGCTATAGTCTATGGTGTCACAAAGAGTCAGACACAATTGAGTGACTAGGCACATAGTTGTTTAAGAAAAGAGGAAAACTTAACTCAAAATAGAAGGGTAGAAATGAGGTGAAGAAGAGATTTCTGTGGACAGTGGGTGCTGTTAGGAGCAATGTTAACAAGGATGTGGAGTCATGCCGGCATTTTATGAAGACTGGGGAATTGAAAGCAAAGCCAAGACTCTGGGACAGCTGTCATTCACATGAGGATAAACCCCTAACAGGTATCTAGCCAACAGCTTTCTATTTTAGCTTATAGGAACTCTTACAGACATGCTAGAATCCATATTTAATCCTCAAACACAAAAATGACTGTTCTGATATCAATGTATTTTAGAAAACGTCCTTCTGATACACAGCTGAGGAACCCAGTGCCAGAGAGAAGCATCATAATTTTGCCTTCTTGAGCTTCCCTGGTGGCTTGGTGGTGAAGAACCTGACTGCAACGCAGGAGACGTGGCAAGAGCCACAGGTTCAACTCCCGGGCTGGGATGATCCCCTGGAGAAAAAAATGGCAACCGACTCCAGTATTCTCGCCTGGATTTCCTTTTTCAAAAAAGTTTTTAAAAATTATCTTACATTGAAAGCAAAAATACCTTTGTTAACAAGGTTCTTACTAAAAAAGTATAAAAATAGTGATTTAACTTTAGTATTTCCAGAAGCATGTCATAATCAAGTTGCTACTCACTCTCCAAAAGTATGCTACAACGTATTTATGTTGTACCATGTTTTTATTCAAAATGTCAGGAGTTCTTAAAAAAAAAAAAGGACAAAGGAAATTATGCTGCAGAATCATAGAGCAAAATAAAATAATTATATTCCCTGGTATCATTATACAGCATATAAACCTTGGCATTAAATGAAAGGTTTTCCCAGGTCCACAAAAAACTGTTAAATGGTTCTCATACCACTGGAGGATATATGGTGCTCACTTCTTGTCTCTCCCATTCTGGGCCCTAATGCCCAATTCCATGGGTGACATGAACCCTGGAAGAATGTGTGGTCAAAGCACTTCATTGGAATTAATTAGCAGACAGGACTGACCAATGTATTCTGCGACTAAAACTACAACTCTGTCAGACAGACCTGTGGTACTGCCGAGTGGTGGACCCATCTGCAAAAGAATTTAAGAAAAAAAAAAAAAGCCTATTAAAAAAGATATAAACTATGTAAAAGGACAAGAAGACTAGAAAAAAAAAATCAGGAAAAATTAGAAATAAATATAGAAGGATAGGGTGCCACAAGGCAAAGGCATTCCCAAAGTGACATAAATAGGGCCTGACTTTCTAAAGACTGTAGTATTACGTACTAGCCTGAACACAGATTCTTGTACAGTCTAGAGCTGAAGTGACAATGAAAACTCAGAGTGAAAGTAGAATAAGTATATCTAATAAACATCTTTATAAAGGGATATAAATTTATTAAACTTAGGACATCCCTTGGATTTCATCAAATGCCATATTAAACCAACTTATCTAATTCTCCACTACAATGGAAATTGCTACAGAAGTGACTTATAGGATATATAAACCTCTTGGTTCAATTAATCTTTTCTGTAATGTGACAACTAATCTTAAAACTTTGATAATAAAGGACTTATCTGCCTCTGAAGTTCTCCATCTTGCTAACAGATATCTCAGTATCCATTCTCTTTCTCCCTTATTAATATAACTTTTATATTAATTAAGGGACAATGTTGTCCTAAGTGATGTACTAAGTTTGAAGCATTTCCCAGACCCTCTTGGAGATAGAGGGTTAGGGCTGGGGTTGGCAAAGACCATAAATAAATCCTGGCCAACAACCAAAGCTGTCAAGTGGGGTTTCTGAGAAAGCTCCTTAGAATGAACTCAAGCGGGAAGCCCTTTACCCTGTTGCCTTTCCACCTTCTTCTTCCTCCCAGGCAAGTTGACCTGATGGCCAGAGATGCCATCTCATGAAGCAGAAAGATAGACACCTAGGAAATTAATACCAGCAGCTACCAAGCAGCTTTGGTTACCTACCTCTGGGCATCTTCTATAGGTAAAAAAAATAACCCTATCTTATTTAAGCCACTGATTTTTAAAGACAGCAGAATTCTTAACTAATACAATGCAGGAATTTTTTCTGGAAAGAAAACTGGACATGCTGAATCAGGATCTCTGGGCCTTTGGTCTGGGAATCCTTATTTTTAAAAGCTCACCAGGTGATTCTGATGCACTGGTCCAAAGTGGGTATTAAGTATTCACTCATAAGAAGTAATGAACAATGAGGACTTTTTCCTTCATATGAAGATACCAGTATATAGGCTAAGTGAACTGAAAGTTGCTCAGTCGTGTCCAACTCTTTCTGACCCCATGGAATTCTCCAGGTCAGAATACTGGGGTGGGTGGCCATTCCCATCTCCAGGGTATAGGCTAAACAGGACATATATTCCAATTCTTCAGTAAGAGTTATAGATTTATATAGTGCTTGATACACACCAGGTTCTCATCCTCAGTCACTCAGTCGTGTCTGACTCTGCGACCCCATGAACTGTAGCCCACCAGGCTCCTCTGTCCATGGGACTTTCCAGGCAAGAATACTGCAGTAGGTTGCCATTTCCTACTCTAGAGGATCTTCCCGACCCAGGGATCGAATCTGCACCTCCTGCATTTGGCAGGCAGATTCTTTACCACTGCACCATCTGGGAATCTTCAGATGCTCAACAAACGCTTATCAAATTGTTGCACCTGTGCTCTCACCTAATGCGGTAACTAATCTACAAATAGTAGGCTACTTAATAATGCATAAAATATGAAATAATCTAAAAAATAATCTTTGCTGTCTTAGAACAAAGTGAGTAAAACAAATTACCAATATTCATGAAAAGAGAATGGAACATTAAAGATAAAAAAGAAAATTAAAAATCTCTAATGATGTTATACACGCTCGATCTTAAAAATTTACTTAAGTAGATACTTTGTTCTGCTAACTTGCTTCATCTCTCAGCGCCTGTTTACTCTATTAAAACACCTCCTACACTTAACATCATGGCCAATGTTTGATATAGTAAAACAGTACAGCCTGGAAATCTACTAAAACAATCATGAATAACAAGTTTAGTTGTTGTCATCTATTATAAATAGTCAAAGAATCATTGTATTTTTAACATTTATCAACCAACAAACTCTTATACTTAACACGGGGTGTAGAAGATTCTAATTTTTTCCCCCAAATAAACAGGAGGACTGCTCATACTGTCAATACAAATATCTAAAGTACTTTTTAACATTCTAAGTTCCTATTTGCAATACTTCTCAATAAATAATGTTACTTACAGATATTTTGTTACTTTCTGGTATTGTTTCATCATTAAAAGTGACATTTGTTTCTATATCCAATCTTGGCCTTTTTCTAACACTGATGTCTTCTTCTTGTTTTTGAACTTTCACTTCGCTTTCTAACTCTAGTTCTGTATCCTTGAATAACTGTTCTAATACTTCATCTTCTATGGCTAAATCATCAATTTCTTTTCTTTTTTTTGATTTTAGTTTTTCTGTAAAAAGAGACTCATTGGCATAATTTTTCACAGTGGGTTTTAAATTCGTATCTGCATATGAATTATCTGGGTTTTTTTCCACAAGCACATTCTGAGATAGGTGTTCATCCTTATTTTTCCTTATCGACGATGTAGTTGGTTGTGTTTGTTCTAAAAGAGAACAAGACATTTCCATTCTTGCTGATTTGGATAAAGACATTTCTTGATTTTCTTCATCCCTTTCCCTTGGGTTCAAAAAAGGAGAGAAGAAAACAAAAACAGAAAATGAACACAGCTAAGTAATTTTTTAGTTTGGCAATATTCACCCCCTTCTTCATTTAATTGACAATATTCCTGGTTTTAATGATTAACAATCTCACCAGAAATAAAAAAAGTAGACATCTGAAAATAATACATAATTCATACACACTTGACTGTTTTGATAGGACTGATCAATCCCATAGCTTAAATAATAGAGAGATGTTTATCTTCTTTTTTAAAAGCTGCAATAGTTGATGAATCAGTGTGAAGGAAAAGGTAGAAGAATATAAAATACAAAAGACTTGTCAGGAAAAAAACAGCTTACTTTGTAATGTAGGGAACTTGTGAGCAAGGAAAAATTGCCCTGGGACTAAAACTTGTTCAGTTCATGAGAGCCAGATTCAAGATAGTAAGTCGAAGTGGCTAAATCCAGCATATAGTGTAAGACGATATGTGTGAATATATGACTAAGTATATTCCATATAATACTAAATTCACTCCATAAGTGCTGAATGCTTAGCTCATTTAAACGGTACTGAGGCCCCCAGAGGACACACAAACTGGGTCTGCTCTCTGGTTTACAAGAGGATGTTGAACTGGACCAGTTAAGAGTGATACCTTAATGAATCTAAACTAATGTCAGGGTCCAGATCAACCAACCAAGAGGTTTTTGTAATAATCCAAATAATCAGAGTTTGAATTAGAAAGATAGCAACACAAACAGATGGAAAGAGATATTTATAGACAATTAAAAGAAGAATCAGCACTACTGGTTTGGGGAGGCAGAGGAGAAAGAGTCAAAGATGTTGATACAGTAACCTGCTAACAAAATTACATATACAGTGCAATGACAGGGGTGAAAAAGTTTTACGCCTATGATTAGGGAAAAAAGCAGATTTCTGTGGAAAAGTAGGAGTGATATACTACTAAGTCAGGACCAAATATACTGACCATTTATAACCTGAAATGAAACATACATAGTAAGAAGAAAAGAAGTCCTCAATGGGAGCAAAGTCAGAGAGGCAAAAAAAAGAAAAAGAAAAACTGAGACACTACCACAAAAAACCAAGAAGAAATCACAAAGAGAACAAAGGCTGAAGAGCTGAGTGTTATCAAAGGGCCACTAGAGGTGTGAAGTGTGTCAGCGACTACTTTCAAGGATGTCAGGTCATGATGAAACATGGTTAGTTAAGAAATATTTCATACAGAAATGGGAACAATAATGTCCTCTTATAAGTTTAACAGTGAATTTAAAAGATAAAGAGCAGTAGCTTCAGGAAGAAATCAAGTCAAGGGAAGGTTTTAAAAACTAAAAACGAGATAGAGTCTTTGAATATAGAAGAAAAGCACCTAGAAGAAGATACTAAAGGTGCTAGAAATTAAGAATAAATGATGAAGCATGGTCCTAGAGGAAATGAGAGACCTAACGAACAGAAACAGGTAGGTCAAAAAAACTCAGGTGTGGGAAAGCTTTTCAGAAAATGAAACAACAGAAGGAAAAAAATGAGAGAAAATCTATCTAATGAACTTAGTGACTCTTGAGAGTCCCTTGGACTGCAAGGAGATCAACCAGTCAATCCTAAAGGAAATCAATCCTGAATATTCATTAGAAGGACTGATGCTGAAGCTGAAGCTCTAATGCTTTGGCCACCTGATGCAAAGAGCCAACTCAGTAGAGACCCTGATGCTGGGAAAGATTGAAGGCAGGAGGAGAAGGGGATGACAGAGGATGAGATGGTTGGATGGCATCACCGACTCCATGGGCATGACTTTGAGCAAGCTCCAGGAGATGGTGAAGGACAGAGAAGCCTGGCGTGCTGCAGTCTGTGGGGTCCCAAAGAGTCGGACACCACTGAGCAGCTGAACAGCAGCAGCAGAAATGAACTTAGGTAAGAAAGCAATCATACAGAGCGAAGTAAGCCAGAAAGATGAAGACCAATACAGCATACTAACGCATATATATGGAATTTAGAAAGATGGTAACGATAACGCTATATACAAAACAGAAAAAGAGACACGGATGTACAGAACAGACGTTTGGACTCTGTGGGAGAAGGCGAGGGTGGGATGTTTAGAGAGAACAGCATCGAAACATGTATATTATCTGTGGTGAAACAGATCACTAGCCCAGGCTGGATGCATGAGACAGGTGCTCGGGCCTGGTGCACTGGGAAGACCCAGAGGGATCGGGTGGAGAGGGAGGTGGGAAGGGGGATCGGGATGGGGAATACATGTAAATCCATGGCTGACTCATGTCAATGTATGACAAAAACCACTAAAAAAAAAATAAAGTAAAATAAAATAAAATATCAAAAAAAAAAAAAAGGCAATGTGGACATTTCTGAGAGGGAATAAGCTCAAAGGGCCACAGCTTTCTACAGAAGCATACTTACACAGAATATGAACTTAGTACCATTCTACAATCATAAAACAAGTATTTTTAGAGGCATAAAACACTATTATTAAAAATTATACCGTTTTTTGGGAGAGGTAAGCGGCTGAAAATAGTCTTTGATGGAGTTGGTTTGCTGAAGCTGAGAAGGCCAACCTCTACTTTTATTTACATGTGGGAATTTAGTCGGTGAAAGCTGATAGTCTGGGATTTTCATCCTAACCAGAGTATTTGACACTATATTATTATTAGAGCTTATTTTGTGGGGTTTCTTCACAGTGGACGTTTCTTGTGAAAGTATTCTACATTTTGGTTCCATTCCAAATACTTTCATTTCTTTTGGTCTTTCACTCAAATCCATACTGCAGCAAAAGAAAAGAATGTATGGTAAACAATCAAATTTATAGCAATTTTTATCCAGAAATAAAGTCCTTTAAATAGTACTAATGTAATACAGCTTTAGAATGTAGTTGTCTTGAGATAACAGTTTATTGAATATATTTTATAATATATTGTTCAAGAAAGCAGCTCCTTTGACATCAAAGCTCCCTGAAGACAGATGACAGCCTTCTCTCCATCCCCTGCAGCACATGCTGTCAGGCATGCTCTATAAAAAACTGCCAAACACACATGAAATAATAACTCTGTCTCTTATTATAAATTAAGCCATCATATTCCTAAGTGTTTCTTGCTTTGTTTCAGATTTTTAAATTACTTGCATGTAAAAAATAAATGATAAAAACTAGAAATTCAGAACAAATATAATGTGGTATTTCAATCACTTTCAGTGAACTGAAATGGTGACATTCCAACCAAAAGGCAGTCTCTACAATAGAACTCTAGATTAACAGAAAAATATTTTAAACCCACACATAAACACACAGTTCTACCATGAATGGTTAAATATATATTATCTTTGCTATTCTTATGGGGTTTTTTGCCATTCTTATTTCACAAAAAACCCAGAGCTGTCATTCAACTGACTTTCAAAAAATTAATAGTTTCTCTTTTAAAAGTTACACACAGTTTCAATACAAAACATAGGTACAGTGAAAATTTAGTTATGGCATATTATAGTGCTACTGTAAGTATTTTTCAATATGAACAATTTCTTATGGATTTAAAATAGTGTCTTAAATTAAAAAATGCATAGGATACATATGAGCTAACCCTGCTTTCCAAAAAAATCAAAAAACAATTTAAAAAAACCCTCTTTATGTAGAGAACCATAAAACACCAGTCACAAATAAAACTGTAATTCTTTGTAGTCTTCTATGTACATTTGCAAGGAATAAAAAAAAAACTTTATCTATTTCAGAAGTTGACAAACTACAACTTGTAGGGCAAATATGGCTGACCACTTGTTTTTGTAAATTAAGTTTTACTTGAGTATATCCACACTCATTCATTTACATGTGTCTAACGGCTGCTTTAATTCTACAGTGGCAGAGATGAGTAGCTGTGACAGAGGTCAATAGCCCACAGAGCCAAAAATATTATTTTCTAGTACTTTATAAAGTTTGCTAAACCCTGTCCCCAAATATTATTTTCCCTGGCATCCCACACTCCAAATTCTTTATCTCCCAAGAAATGACTTGATAAGGCATTGACTTTACTTCTTGAGTATACTATTAATTTATTGATAGAATAACAACAACAGTTTGTTATCAATGAAGCTTTACCGTGTATCTGCTTGTTCTGATTCTGTGTCAGCTACATATGCTGTAGTATTCACTGAGGCATTTGGCCTTGAATTTTCATTAGCTGGTAGGGCTTGGGAAAGGCTTGGACCTGGAGTTGTTGTCTTCAATCCTGCCAATCACAGAAGTGACAGAAAGAATCGCAACTGCTAGACACAAGGAGGACATTTGGTCACGGGAAGTTGCTAGGAGTGTGCCACATTGAGGGAATTAACTATAGCACACAGTTTTCTCCAAATACTCAACAGCCTGTAAGCAGCAGCCTGTTGGCATCTGTGACGGGCTTATCTGAACCAAATCATGTTAAAATTACATCAAATCTTTCCTGTTAAATGATTATCAACTTAAATAAAAATAAACTCAACTTAAATTCTAATTCAAATTATGCTTTAGTCAGGAGACCAAAAAATTAAAATTTCTCCCCCTACAAAAAGTATATCTACTGTATCTACACAAATCAAAATCAATGAGAATTTAATTTTCAGAAGGAATATACTATTTGAAGAAATAAACAGTTTTATACATATATTTTTTGGCTACTCAAGAAAACCATAATGATCACTTCATCATCTTATATACCAGGATAGAAATTTAACTCAAGTGCCACTCCTCTGGAATGCTTTCCTTAAACCTCCCTCACTGAATCAGATGCCCTTTATTCTGGCTGCCCTACCACCCTTTATATCACTCTATTAACTGTTAACATTCTTTTTAACTTTTTAATGCTAGCTGTGTGACCTCGGTACTACTTAAACTCTCTGTGCCTTAGTTTCCTCATTTATGAAATGAGGATAACTATAATATTTTCCTCACATGTTTTAAGGGCCAAATGAATTGATAGATAGATAGCACTTAGAAAAATCTTGGAACATAGTACAGATTATGCAAGTGCTGCTGTTGCTGCTAAGTCGCTTCAGTCGTGTCTGACTCTGTGCGACCCCACAGACGGCAGCCCACCGGGCTCCCCCGTCCACAGGACTCCCTAGGCAAGAACACTGGAGTGGGCTGCCACTTCCTTCTTCATGCAGGTGCTAGCTGCTATCAGTATCACCACGTTCTACCATACTTGTTACTTGCTCTCACTAGACTTGGAGCCTCCCTGAGAACAGGGACTGAGTCTTGCTCATTTCTATACCTCCAAACTCTGAGCAATGTTTGGTATATAATGGATATAAACAAGTTAATGGAATTAAAGAAACTGAAAAAAATTTAAGTTGACATTTACTAAGTATCAAAACTAAATTATCACTGTTAGATCCTCTTGACATAGGATATGTTCAAATGTTTATTACTAATTCCAAATTCAGGTATTTAACTTACTTCTATCACTCTCATTATATGAACATCTTAAAAGCTCACTGGCATTCCTTTGACACACATACCTTAAAATTCATTTTAGTTTGAACAGTCTACAGAAAACAGTAATTAAAAATGGGTATATAATCACTAAAAGAAACACACGGTGGTGGTGGCTTAGTCGCTAAATTGTATCGCTATCTTGTGACCCCATGGACTGTAGCCCTCCAGGCTCCTCTGTCCATGGGATTCTCCAGGCAAGAATACTGGAGTGGGTTGCCATTTCCTCCTCCAGGGGATCTTACCAACCCAGGAATCAAACCCAGGTCTCCAGCATTGCAGGCAGACTCTTTACCAACTGAGCTATGAGGCAAGCTCAAAAGAAACACATAAACTGAATCTAATGAACCAGAGTAACTGTTCGTCAACAGTAAGATTAATGACAATGCTCTCCTTGCTAAAAATACCATAAGGATAGGGATTTGCTCTACTCTGCTCAACTCTTTATTCCAAGTTTTTAGAATAATTAAAGGCATATAACAACTGTTCAAAAAATTCTTATTGAAAGATAAATGAATGAATATGAAAGGAAAAAAGGAAACAAAGGATGAAAAAAAAGGAGGAAATGCATTCACTCTGTTCCCCCCAAACTAGCTGTGCTCTAAAATGGTTTGTAAGTCAGATGTCTATGATTTGGAACCCACACAGACCTACCTATGAATAGGTGCAAGAAATTATAACATAGATTTTACCAATTTCTCATGACCATGTTTCCATACGGAATAACACAATAGAAAAGGTGCTGGTTTGTAGTCAGATAACCAAAATTTTAGAACTGTCTGGGCCATTTTGGAGCTTTTCCCAGGAGGCTCAGCAGTAAAGAATCTGCCTGCCAATGCAGGAAACACGAGTTTGATCCCTGGACTGGGAAAATCCCCTGCAAGAGGAAAGGCAACCCACAGCAGTATTCTTGCCTGGAAAATCCATGGACAGAGGAGCCTGGCAGGCTATAGTTCATGGGGTTGCAAAGAGTCAGACATGATTTCGCAACTGAGCACACACACTCTTGGCCATTTTATTTATAGGACCTTAACTTTTCTTAGCCTTCAGGTCTCTTACCTTTTAATATTACAAAGATTAGATGATCTCTAAGGACCTTCTGGCTATAAATACCTTTCTAACAGCAGAAATGTAATAAAAATTTTGACAAATGATAAAACTTTGTTGGCCCATTCAAGCAAAGATTATCTTATATACCAATAACTTAGTTCAATTAAGCAAATATTCATATCAACTACAAACAAGTATCGTGCTTGGTGATGTCAGAGAATTAGAAATTAATAAAAGCTTAACAACCAATCTAGTGGCTGAGACACACATGGAAACAATTGGTGACATTTCAGAGTAGAGAGAAACTCGAACTGGAATGCAAAAAAAGTTACTGGGATAAAGAAAACAGAATAATTAACCTGACTTGGAGAAGAGTTGTGAGATAGGAAAAAAACTTAGAAAAACTTCATGAAGGAGGTGTGCATTTGTGAAATGAGTCAGATATTGAAGAGCAGTGTTGGCATTCTAGGAACACGGACCATGATGAGCACGGTCAAGGAGTATGGCACATACACAAATATAGCATATTATTAATGTTATTTTATTTATAAGTTAGAATTATTCTCCAAAAAATTAAGAAATTCTAAAAAACATGGCATATAGATTCTCTAGGGAAGTATACTAAACAAAAGAGATGAGAACAGAAGAGATAGGCCACAGCTAAACTGCTGAAAGCTCAAAAGTCTAGACAAAGGGCTTAAGGATTTATTTGACAGATAATAAGAACAAGTACAAGTTTGTAGGAAATGGGAAGGTGTTTCTAATGGCAAAGTGAAAAATTAACTGTACAGATGAATATGGAGGCACGACTCTTACTGGGGGCAACTGTAATAGCTCTCAGGAAAGAAAGATACAGAGGGTTCAAATAGGGCAGTATCTTGATGGTAGCATGCCTCTTGAGCAGAAGCTACAGAGGGAGAATTTCAGGTGTTAGATGAGTAAAAAAATGATTTAAGTTTATGGTCTGAGTACCTCCTCTTTAGCTCAGTCCTTTCTTAGTTTTTTGGGAGTTTATATAATAAACAGGAGGTTAAAATCAAGCAAAACAAACCAAAAAAATCTGATGCCTTGGCTGCATCCCACAACATCCTGAATTATAGAGAATGTAAATCTGCATTAAACAAATATTTCTGAAGCACCTATCTAACTGAGAACTAGTTTTCTGAAAGAAAAACAAAGGACAGTTGTCCCGAACAGGTACTGGGAAAGGGAGCCACTCACATAGACTCAATGATTATTTATTTTTACATAATTTTTGTAGTGTTGTTAAAATCTGAAATTATACATAGGGTTTTGTTTTTTCTATAGCAGAACAGAAATCCACTGTCAACAAAATAGTATCTACAGTATATGCTATTTCTAAAGGGTTGGGAGCTCCCCAGTGGACATCTTCTCCGAGAATATGGCTCACTTTTGTTATCTACATCAAAGTAGTTTTCAAAGACAGGCTGAAGAGGTGATATTTTACTTCTGACTCTAAGGATAAATTCTGAGAATCTGAGTCATGAATTTTGAGGAAATAGTCACCATATCACAACTATAATGAAAACTTCACAAGCTCTTAAAACTGTATTTGAAGGTTAACTGTTTACAGACAGAAGTATATCCAGTGCACTCATGGGAAAGGGTAGAGATTTCAGGTGAATAAACATTCTCACCAGATCATAAAATCTAAGGACTAGCTGTCTATCCTTTTATATCTGCTCCCAGTAACCCCCACACCATCAATCACAAGAGCAATAGAATAACATCATAACAGCTTTGACTTAAAGAGTCAGTTTAAATTATTTCTTATGTGACCTCTGGCTAATTTCTTAACCTCTCTGTACATCAGTTTCCTCACCTATAAAATGCAAAAATGTCATCTGTCTTAAAAGGATTGTTTTGCAGATTAAATTGTAATGCCATATGTCAAGCACTGCAATCTTTGCAAATTCAAGAGACGGCAGCTATTACCACCGATCAGAAGGCACGCTGCCCAGCTCCACAGGGGCCATTTCAGTGGGCTACAGCATAAACGGGACCTCCTGTGACACCACCTCGAGTGCATCATCAGGTAGTGTCTCATAACTTCCCTTTGGTTCAAGCCCAATAACTGCTGACAAATAACTATTAAAAAGAACCTAGGGTGCAAATAAAGGTATAAAGAAATACTCAATGGATGCACTCATAGCTAGACAAAGAAAAGTTAGAAAGGGGAATAAATTTAAGAATATCTGAGGTAAAGAAGCGAGAAGGAAAAAATAAATGAACCACCTTCTTAATGGCAACATCAGCTGATTAAGAAAGTAGGGCAATGTGTTTTTTTAAAAAAAAGGGTAATAGTTGCTCTGCGTAAAGTGGCTTTTCTAATAGTCAACATGGAGATGATTATAATATGTATTCTTCATCTCCATAGATGGCACCATCATCCAGCCAGTTACTCATGCCAAAAGATAAGAAGCTGTTTCTAAATCCTACACAGGCAACCTGTGGGTCTAGCTCCAAAACCTGGCCTCCGTTTGTTTTTCTGCTCTCTACTGTGCTGCCCACCTTGGTCCAAGGCACCAGGCTGCTCTCAACTGGACCTCCACAGGAGCTTCTACCCATGTCCCCACTTCCATCTGGGGCCTTTGGAATCCATTCTCCACACAGGTGTGATTGTGACAGGAATTCTGCTATCGAGATCCTTCCAGCGCTGACCTTCCCTATCACTTCAGGACATGAGCTGCTCAAACACGACATAGTAAGTGAGACCATCATACGTGACTACGAATCTAGAAGAGCCTCCCAGTCACTATCACATCACCTTGTTTCAGCTTTCTCTTTGTACTTGGCCTTAACAGAACTTATCAGATGTGTATGCTTGTTAACTGTCTGAAGCCTGACTTCTAGCATATAAAGTTCACAGTAAGAGGCATCTTGTTTCCTTTATTCACCACTGTTCCTTCAGTACTTACAACAGTGCCAAGTACTTAGTAGCCACAAATATTTACTGAATGAATAAATGAATGGATAAACATATGACCTTTAGAAGATGGTGAACATGGCAAGTATAATGTTCATACAGCTTATCATCCATTTATATGACAAAGTTGCTGAAGAATCAATAAAATAATATTTTAATTACCTGTAATGGGTTGGCCCTGTGGATCACAGTAATTCTCTGTAGTAACAAAAATAACTGCTAATCCAATTTCTGCTTCTGGAATAGGTCTAAGACCCTTCCTGTTAGAATAAAATAGTTTAAGCATAACAATATATTAAAATTAACAATTTTTATTAAGATGATATCAACCGAATCTATCCTTTTTTCCCATCAAGTTATATCACAATTTAATGGTACAGAGAGAACTGCAAATACATATAGTACTAGCTTATTCACTGGAGCAACATTACATTGGGCAAGTTCATCATCTTTTAGTAATTCAATTATTTCACCCGTAAAATACAGATCTAAGCTAAGGGATACAGATCCTTCCAGTTCTAAAACTCTATAATTTTCACACTAACAACAGTAATATTCAGATGAAGCAATAAAAGAGATTTTTTAAAGCAAATCTATGATTACTAGAATCCTAAAATAAGACTTAAAAGAGAGAAAGAAAAAGGGGGGGAGAGGAGGGGAAAAAGTACAAAGAACTATATATAAATTACGTCTATATATGTATTATAATTTTAAATTTAGTAAATCAAATCATTTTACCAAATTTACATGTATTAATGAATCTTATTAAACGAATCTTATGGTGAACTCATCTTTTGTTATTCTGTAATGTGAATAATGACATAAACCAAATAAAATTTAACTTAATAATGCTATATAGAAACTGCACCTCAAGCTTTAAAACTCCTTTTAATATGTATTATAGAGATATTTTAAGTGGTTGTAGTAGCTTAACAGGTCTTTTTCAAATGTTCAACATTTGAAAAATGTTTCACTTTTCTTTGTAAAATGAAAAATTTTGGTTCTTTGTAAAGTTTTTAAAAAGATGACTCCAAAATGTATATGGAAAAATAAAAAGCCAGTAGCCAGGATGCTTTTGAAGAAGAGCAGAAAGAAAAGATCTGTCCTACTAGATTCGAAGGCTTAAACTGTTCTAGTAATTAAGACAATGTGGTAAATGTGGTATTGGTACAAGAACAGTTATATTGCTCAATGCAACAGACAAAAGCCAAAAACATTCCCATATATGTAAGGTCCCTTGGTATACAACAGAATGAGTCTCAGATTAAAAATAAATTTCAAAAACAAAATATCAAAATATTAGTAAAAAAACTGTAGAGAATATCTTTTTGATCTATGAGTAGAAAAAGATTTATGTAAAATTAAAAAAAAAACACTGACTATGAAAGATAGTTAATTTTAGGATACTAAAAGTAAGGACTTTCATTCATCAACACAATAAAAAGATACTTTACAAAGTGGTAACAGATTCTGTAATACATAAAAGTGACAAAAGGATTAATGTCAAGAATATATAAAGAACTACAAATTTTTTTTTTTTAAGGCACACAAATAGGCAATTACCTACTGCACTTGTGGGCATTTATTCCAGAGAAATGAAAACTTACGCTTACACAGAAACCTGTACACAAATGTTCACAGCAGCTTTATTTGTAACAAAAACTGGAAAAATGCACACATCCTTCATGGATGGATGATTCAACAAACGCAGTATATCCATACCACAGAATAAATGATATGTACATATGCATATGTATTTTAAGTGGCTGAAGTAGTTTAAAGGTATTTGTCAAATGCTTAACATTCATTGTTTTGAAAGCAACCCTGAATATTCACTGGAAGGACTGATGCTGAAGCTCCAATACTTTGGCCACTTGATGCGAAGAGCTGACTCACCGGAAAAGACCCTGATGCTGGGAAAGATTGAAGGCAGGAGGAGAAGGGAGGGACAGAGGATGAGATGGTTGGATGGCATCACTGACTCAATTAACATGAGTTTCAGCAAACTCTAGGAGATGGTGAAGGACAGGGAAGCTTGGAGGCTGCAGTCCATGGGGGTCACAAAGAATTGGTCACAACTTAGCGACTAAACAATTTAACTTAGACTTGAACTCTGTGCAATTATAACACTAACAGATTTTAAAAAGTATCATCAAATGATATATATGAATACCTACTTAATATTTTAGGCAATTCAAAATTTACTACACTACTAACACTTCTGAAACTATATACTATATTATGAAAATTAGTTATAAATTGGCTTTATAAAATACACACTTCATAACAATGTTATACAGACATACATCATCTTAAATGGAGAAACACTGAAAGCATTCCTTTTAAAGTCAATAGTAAGATAAATGTGGCTAGTATCACCACTTTGGATGTCCCAGTTCATCCAAAACCAAGAGAGAAAGAGAATGAGAGAGAGCAGTACCAAAGGCATATGGATTAAAAAGGAGAGAAATATCATTTACAGATGATATGGTTTATATACAAAAAGACTACAGATAAATTACTAGAAATAAAGGGCAGTCTGACAAGGTGGTGGGATATGATATTATTCAATGTCAGCTGAACTTCTATACATCAAGAGTAAACTGGAAAATGTAATTAAAAGTACTCATATATGGTTGTCGATACCATGAAACACTACTCAGCAATAAAAAACGATTGATATATAAAACCTAGATGAATCTCTGAGGAATCATGGTGAGCGAAGAAAAAAATTCTAAAAGGGTATATGCTGCTATGATTTCATTTATATATTATTTTTTTTAACAACAAAATTTTAGAAATGGAGAACAAACTTATTGGTTGCCAAAGTTTAGGGACAGGGAGTGGGAAGTGGGAAGGGATGTGTGGTTATAAAAGAACAACATGAGGGATTCTTGTGGTGATGGAACTGTCCTGTATCTTAGCTATGGCGAGTACATGAACATACACATGTAATAAAATTACAGAGAACTATTAATATATATGCACAGACACCACACACACAGAAGAACATATAAAACTGGGGAAATCTGTACCTTAATAAAATGAATACAGTTATCCCAAAAGAAAGCTGGGCGAGAGACATGTATTTCACAAAGGAGGAAAACTAAATGTCCAATAAACATTTGAAGAAATGTTAGCCATCACTTATGATCAGAGACATATAAATCAAAATCACAAGATATGATTAAATATCCATTAAACTGGCAAACCGTGGAAAATTCTGAAAGAGATGGGCATACCAGACCACCTGACCTGCCTCTTGAGAAACCTGTATGCAGGTCAGGAAGCAACAGTTAGAACTGGACATGGAACAACAGACTGGTTCCAAACAGGAAAAGGAGTACGTCAAGGCTGTATATTGTCACCCTGCTTATTTAACTTATAAACAGAGTACATCATGAGAAACGCTGGGCTGGAGGAAGCACAAGCTGGAATCAAGATTGCCGGGAGAAATATCAATAACCTCAGATATGCAGATGACACCACCCTTGTGGAGAAAGTGAAGAAGAACTGAAGAGCCTCTTGATGAAAGTCAAAGAGGAGAGTGAAAAAGTTGGCTTAAAGCTCAACATTCAGAAAACTAAGATCATGGCATCCAGTCCCATCACTTCATGGCAAATAGATGGGGAAACAGTGGAAACAGTGGCTGACTTTATTTTTGGGGGCTCCAAAATAACTGCAGATGGTGATCGCAGCCATGAAATCAAAAGACGCTTACTCCTTGGAAGGAAAGTTATGACCAACCTAGATAGCATATTAAAAAGCAGAGACATTACTTTGCCAACAAAGGTCCGTCTAGTCAAGGCTATGGTTTTTCCAGTGGTCATATATGGATGTGAGATTCGGATTGTGAAGAACGCTGAGTGCGGAAGAATTGAGGCTTTAGAACTGTGGTGTTGGAGAAGACTCTTGAGAGTCCCTTGGACTGCAAGGAGATCCAACCAGTCCATCCTAAAGGAGATCAGTCCTGGGTGTTCATTGGAAGGACTGATGCTGAAGCTGAAACTCCAATACTTTAGCCACCTGATGTGAAGAGCTGACTCATTTGAAAAGACCCTGATGCTGGGAAAGACTGAGAGCAGGAGGAGAAAGGGATGACAGAGGATGAGATGGCTGGATGGCATCACCAACTCAATGGACATGGGTTTGGGTGGACTCTGGGAGCTGGTGACGGACAGGGAGGCCTGGCGTGCTGCAGTTCATGGGGTCACAAAGAGTTGGACACAACTGAGTGACTGAACTGAACTGAAACTGGCAAAAATGACAGTCTGAAAATACCAACTCTTGAAAATGGTGTGCATCTAACTTGATCTCTTATATACCATGGGTGGAAGTATAAAGTGGAAACCAGTTTGATACTGCTGAATGTTCTAACCCTAGTAATGCAGTAATATATCCCAAAGAAAATACTGTACAAGTACCAGCAGGAAACAAACAAAGATGGTCTCAACAGTTTACAGTAACAGAAAGTTATTTAAAATGACTAATTAGTGAACAAAATGAATATATATTACTTTAGTTTAATGATGACTGTGTATCATATAATCCAAAGATTGTAATTCATTCAATTTTATGCAAAGCCATGGAACAGGTGAGAAGAGAAGGCAAAGGAAGAGAGGATAAAGAGGAAAAAAATCAGCAACAAGACGAGTTCCTAAATGTGGGCTAAGATACTGGGAATATATCTCAGCAAGGACACACATCAGGGCTATATTGTTCCCCTAGACTTCTAATCTTTTTCAGAGATATTTAACTGATATCCTATACCCACTTCCGACCACTAATCAACAGAGCCATGGCACTAACCAATCCCAATGTTGGCATACTACATGAAATTCAGTCAACAGCTGCTGTTACTGGTTTGATATAACTGCACTTTCCATGATAATCAATGGCTTAGACTAACTGGACAGGTGTTATTTTAAGTGATAGTCTTTCTCAAACTGCAAAATCATCCTCTCTCCAAAACCAAACTGAAACAGGGGCCGAAGACTACAGAACAAAATGTCACCTCATGATCCGGTCACCAGCCTCTGAGCAACCTTGCACCCTGGCTCCGTTCTTACTCAGGGCCCCTATACATGAAAGGCAGCAAGATGAAAGTCTCGAACCAGACTCTGCAGGTTAACATGCTGGCTCCTCTCATCAGTCCCCATGTTCTACTCAAATCCCCTGTTGCCCTTTCTGCACAATGAGAATCATGACAAAAAAATACACAGGATTCTGTGTGGCTTAAATATGTGAAATATGTCTCAATATATGTAAAATGCCTAGAACAGGACCAGCTCACAGTAAGCAAGGTATTATTGCTATTGTCCGGCATGTCTTTTAAAAACTGGTCATAGGTAAAATGCTGCCTGAAAGAAGCTTTCTCTATTTAGAATAAACTTCTCCCCACTGCCCTGTTACTCTGCTTCCTTACATACATTTGTAGTTATCTGTTTGTCTCTGTCTTCCTCTAGACCACCATGGCTATCTTGTTTACCATTATATCCCCAGTGCCTAAAACATAACTACAGACATTTTGGTTGTAGTAATATGATGGTACTTTTGTTACACAGGTACTTCCCTTTTCACAGCAGTTACTACATCTCCATTAAGCAAAATATTTATGGGACACAAGACTGAAGTTTTACTTTTTACTTCAGCAAATTCATTTTTCAAAAAAGTCCTTCATAGTCAGAAGAACTCCTGGGATAGGAAAAATGAATACTGGAGACAGCTTGTTTATTTATGGACATTTTAGACATACAAATATCACAAGCCCTAATAACTTTTTAATTGGTGAATAAGAATTTAGTCAACAGACTGCCAAGGCTGATTTTTAACTTTGTGCTTCAAAAATGCAAAGATTATTAATACCAATAAAGAATCCAGGGAAAAAATTCTTGCTTTAGTGCTTTCAAATGGTCCTCCCCCCATTACAAACACTATTCTAGTATATTTGATACGTTTTTTTTTCTGCTTTCCTATGAAAACTGAAATGAAAGTTGCTCAGTCGTGTCCGCCTCTTTGCAACTCCATGGACTATACAGTCCACGGAATTTTCTAGGCCAGAATACTGGAGTGGGTAGCCTTTCCCTTCTCCAAGGGATCTTCCCAACCCAGGGATTAAACCCAGGTCTTCCACATTGCAGGCAGATTCTTTACCAGCTGAGCCACAAGAGAAGCCCAAGAATTCTGGAGTGGGTAGCCTATTCCTTCTCCAGCAGATCTTCCTGATGCAGAAATCAAACCGGGTTCTCCTGAATTGCAGGCAGATTCTTTACCAACTGGGCTTCCAGGGAAGCCCATTCCTATAGTAGCCTATACATACAGGAGGGATAAAAAGTTTTGTATAAATTTTCAATGAGTACTAATCATCCAGGGAAAAATACATTTCTAGGCTATTTCAGAAAAAATCTTACATTTGAGTTTTAACTTTCTCAACTACATAATCTAGAGGAAAATACTACTTTAGAAAGAAACATATATTTTGCAAATTCTATTAAAGTAACAAAAAAGAGGCAGAAAATATGTATTGAGAGAAAATTATCATGGATAAATCTATTCTACTTTAAGCATACTAAGTCACAATAAATTTTCAAACCATATACAATAAAATCTTTATAATAATCCTTGTATATGTTATGATTCAGTTGCTCAGTCATGTGCAACTAGTTGCGACCCCATGAACAGCAGCAGCACACCAGGCTTCACGGTACTTCACTGTCTGCAGAAGTTTGCTCAAACTCATGTCCCCTGAGTAGGTGATGCCATCCAACCATCACATTCTCTGTCATTCCCTTCTCAACCTGTCCTCAATCTTTGTTCTTTAATTAATTAATTTAATTGGAGGATACATTTCTTTACAATACTGTGGTGGTTTTTGCCATACATCGACATGAATTACCCACGGATGCACACGTGTCCCCCCAACCTGAACCTCCCTCCCGTCTCCCTCCCCACCCCATCCCTCTGGGCTGTCCCAGAGCACCAGCTGTGAGTACCCTGCTTCATGGACTGCATTTGCACTAGTCATCTGTTTTACATATGGTAATATATATATATTTCAATGCTATTCTCTCATATCATCCCACCCCCACCTTCTCTCACTAAGTCCAAAAGTCTGTTCTTTACATCTGTGTCTCTTTTGCTGCCTTGCATATAGGATCAGTGTTACCGTCTTTCTAAATTCCATATATATGCATTAATGTATGTATGTAATATGTATTGGTGTTTCTCTTTCTGACTTAACTTCACTCTGTATAGTAGGCTCCAGTTTCATCCACCTCATTAGAACTGACTCAAATGAGTTCTTGTTAATAGCTGAGTAATGTTCCATTGTGTATATGTACCACAACATCCTTATCCATTCGTCTGCCGATGGACATCTAGCTTGCTTCCATGTCCTAGCTATTATAAACAGTGTTGCAATGAACACTGGGGTACATGTGTCTCTTTCAGCTCTGGTTTCCTTGGTATTGTCCTTGATCCTTCTCAGCATCAGGGTCTTCTCCAACGAGTCAACTCTCTATATCAGGCTGCCAAAGTATTGGAGCTTCAGCATCAGTCCTTCCAATGAATATTCAGGGTTGATGTCCTTCAGGATTGACTGGTTTGATCTCTATCAAGAGTCTTCTTCACCACCACAATTCGAAAGCATCAATTCTTCGGCACTTTGCATTTTTTATGGTCCAACTCTCATATCTGTACATGATTACTGGAAAAACCATAGCTTTGACTATATGGACCTTTGTCTCAGTGATGTCTCTGCTTTTTAAAATACACTGTCTAGGTTTGTCATAGCTTTTCTTCCAAGGAGCAAGTCTTTTAATTTCATGGCTGCAGTCATTGTCCACAGTGATTTTGGAGCCCAAGAAAATAGTCTGTCACAGTTTCCATCTTTTTCCCCACCTATTTGCCGTAAAGTGATGGGACCAGATGCCATGATCTTCATTTTTTGAATGTTGAATTTTAAGCCAATTTTCTCACTCTTTTATTTCACTTTCATCAAGAGGCTCTCTAGTTCCTCTTTGCCTTCTGCCAGTAGGGTGGTGTCATCTGTATATCTGAGATTACTGATATTTCTCCCAGCAATCTTAATTTCAGCTTGAGTTTCATACAGCCCAGCATTTCGCATGATATATTCTACATAGAAGTTAAATAAGCAGGGTGACAATACACAGCCTTGACATACTCCTTTCCCAATTATGAGTCAGTTTGTTGTTCCATGTCTGGTTCTAACTGTTGTTTCTTGACGTCCATACAGGTTTCTCAGGAGACACATGAGGTGGTCTGGTATTTCATTTTCTAAAGAATTTTCCACAGTTTGTTGTGATCCACACAGTCAAAAGCTCTAGCATAGTCAACGAAGCAGAAGTGGATGTCTTTCTGGAATTGCCTGGCTTTTTCTATGATCTAATGAATATTGGCAAATTTGATCTGTTACCTCTGCCTTTTCTAAATCCAGTTTGTACATATGGAAGTTCTCTGTTCATGAACTGTTGAAGCCTAGCTTGGAGAATTTTGAGCATTACCTTGCTAGCATGTGATGAGTGCAAATGTGTGGTGGTTTGAACATTCTTTGGCATTGCCTTTCTTTGGGATTGAAATTAAAATTGACCTTTTCCAGTCCTGTGGCCACTGCTGAGTTTTCCAAATTTGCTGGCAAATTGGGTGCAGCACTTTTAACAGCATCATCTTTCAGGATTTGAAATATGTCAGCTGGAATTCCATCACCTCCACTAGCTTTGTTGGTAGGAATTCTTCCTAAGGCCCACTTGACTTCGCATTCCAGGATGTCTGGCTCTAGGTGAGTGATCACACCATCGTGGTTATCTGGGTCATGAAGATCTTTTTTGTATAGTTTTTCTGTGTATTTGTGCCACCTCTTCTTAATATCTTCTGCTTCTGTTAGGTCCATACTGTTTCTATCATTTATTATGCCAATCTTTGCATGAAATGTTCCCTTGGTATCTCTACTTTTCTTGAAGAGATCTCTAGTCTTTCCCATTCTATTGTTTTCCTCTATTTCTTTGCATTGTTTACCTAAGAAGGCTTTCTTATCTCTCCTTGTTATTCTTTGGAACTCTGCATTCAGATGGATATATCTTTCCTTTTCTCCTTTGCCTTTCACTTCTCTTCTTCTCAGCTGTTTGTAAGGTTTCCTCAGACAACCATTTTGCCTTTTGGGTTTCTTTTTCTTAGGGATGGTTTTGATCACCACCTCCTGTACAATGTCACGAACCTCAGTCCATAGTTCTTCAGACACTCGGTCCATCAGATCTAATTCCTCGAATCTATCTGTCACTTCTACAGTACAATCGTAAGGGGTTTGATCTAGGTCATACCTGAAAGGTCTAGTGGTTTACCCTACTTTCTTCAATTTAAGTCTGAATTTGGCAATAAGGAGTTCATGATATGAGCCATAGTCAGCTCCTGGTCTTGCTTTTGCTGACTGTATGCTTCTCCATCTTTCAGTATTGATCATCCGGTGATGTCCACATGTAGAGTCTTCTCTTGTGTTGTTGGAAGAGGGTGTTTACTATACCAGTGCATTCTCTTGGTAAAAAACTCTGTTAGTCTTTGCTCTGCTTCATTTTGTACTCCAAGGCCAGCCTTGCCTGTTACTCCAGGTATCTCTTGACTTCCTACTTTGCATTCCAGTCCCCTATGATGAAAAAGTTTTCTTTTTTGGGTGTTAATTCTAGAAGGTCTTGTAGAACTATTCAACTTCAGCTTCTTCAGCATTAGTGGTTGAGGCACACACTTGGATTACTGGGATACTGAATGGTTTGCTTTGAAACAAACTAAGATCATTCTGTCATTTTTGATATTGTATATGCCTTTACATTACTACGTGGAGTATAAAAAATTTACATATAGAACAACCTACTTTCCCTTTAAAAAAAAGCTAATAAAGAATAATTCTGTACCTTTGGAGTATATCCATAATTGAATGAATCCATTTTTTCTGAGAGTCAGGAATTAAAGTCTGTGAATCTGTTAGTCCTGCATCAACAACACAAGTTCCAGGAGCTGAGAAGAAACTATCATCTTCTTCATTTTCTTCTGTTATCAACCTAGCATCTCCTCCTCCAAATATAACTGCTGCACTTAATTTTTTATGCTAAAAATGGGGGAAAAAAGGAAAGAAGTAATGAACAGCCATAATTAATTTCTTGAATACATGTTTAAAATTAAATGATTCTACTTCTTGACAGGACAATCTGAGCTTCCTCTAGGAAAAAACCCCTAGTTCACCAGGTACTACTACAATCCCTCAGTACACAGTTCTGGAACTGTGAGTTTACTTACATTTTTCCACCTATAACATAAACTTCTGGAACTCTCAGTTCAACACATAGAAGATATTCAACAGCTGCTTACTAACCGAACAAATTAGAAGTTAAATAAAAGTTTTTGTCTCTTCCTTGTATATATTTATATAAACTTAATTAATAAGCCAATTAATAGATATTAAGAAATGTCACAGTCATATACACGAACACTGGGCAAGTTCTGGTACCTGGGCTGTTTTTTATTTCCCTTCAGACATCAATACAAGATCTCAAAAGGAAATGTATAATAACTGATAAATGATAATAATTTATCCTAGTTTATAACATTTTCTTCAGGAAAATTTAGCTTATAACATTACCTGCTTGGCATTTAGAAACACAAATGTTTTCCCTTTGAAGATTTGTTTTCTTTCTTGGCGTTCTGATAGATCAATATTTTTACTTTCAATAGCTGGTTCATCAACAGGTGGGTAAAAACTATAAAAAATAAAGTATATTATTATTACATACTACACTGTACGTATAACATTAAATTTGTAAACAGATTTTGGCAATCTGGACTAGAAAACTAGAAAGGCTTAATTTCCATAATACAACTGTATTGTTAAAAACTTAAAGCGTTTTACCTGGGACTAAAGGACTGAAAGTACCTAAATGCTTTTACTATAGTGACAGGTGCAACACAGAACAGCAGAACTGTTCTTTATTTTCTAAAACTACATAATGTAAGAGTAGGCAATCATAACAAGAGACAATTAAATATATATAAATCAAACAGTTATATGAATTACAAATGGCTGAGAGAGAAAAAGTAACACAAAGAAGTTTTTAAAAAGTAATAAAAGTAAAACCAAAACTGAAAAAAAAAATACTAACAAATGGTTGAAATATCATCCATTAGAGATCAAATTCTATTTGCATATTAGACTTGCTTGCATGAGTGTGTGCTCAGTCTCTCCACTGTGTCTCATTCTTTTGAGACTTCAATGACTGTAGCCTGCCAGGCTCCTCTGTCCAGTAATTTTCCAGGTAAGAATACTGCAGCAGGTTGCCATTTCCTACTCGGATCTTCCCAACCCAACCCAAGGATCGAACCTGTGTCTGCTGCTTCTCCTACACTGCAGGCAGATTCTTTGCCACTGAGCCACCTGGGAAACTTCATTGTGTTTGGTTATAAATCTCTTTGGAGAAGCTCGGAAATTTTAGAACCTATATTTTGTCAGTTTAAATAAAATTTTCAAAGATTTTAAAACACAATCTTTTAGCTGTTTAAGCTAATACTCTCTTTAAGGTAATACTATAAACACATCTGAGTCATCCATAGAGATTAGGGAATAGAAGAAAACAGAAAAGTAAAATCAAGAGATAATCACTAAAACTTCTCATCAGTTCATAGTTTCAACTTTCTATATAGTCAGCTCTTTTGTTACAGCTATTAACTAACCAGTCTTTTAGTCTCTCTCTCTACCTTCTAGTAAAAATTACTAAAGTTCATGGATAGAAAGACTTAATGTTGTCAGCATGTCAGTTCTTCCCAACTTGACCTATAAAAATAAACACAATCCAAGTAACTTCCAGCAAGTTACTTTGTGAATATCAACAAACGGATTCTAAAGCTTATACAGAGAGGGAAAAAATTTAGAATAGCCAACACAATATTGAGGAAGAACAAGGTTGGGGTACTGACACTACCAAAATTCAAGGCTTAATGTAAAGTGGCCTTAATCAAGAGAGTGTGGTGCTGACGAAAAAAAGAGACAAACAGATCAGTGGAAGAGAACAGAGAACCCAGAAACGGACTCAGATAAATAGAGTCAACTGATCTTTTACAATGGAGCTTACACAGTCTTTTCAACAACTGGTGATGAAACTGGACATTCACATACAAAAAAAATGAATTTACACTCAGATCATACACTTTTCACAAAAAATAACTCACAATGGATCACAGACCTAAATACAAAACGTAAACTTACAAAATTCCTAGAAGATAACATAGGAGAACATCTAGATGGCCTTGGACATGGAGATGACTTTTTAGATATAACACCAAAGCCTTGATCCATGAAATTAATAATTGATAAGCAAGACTTCATTAAAATTAAAAAATAAAAAGTTCTGCTCTGTGAAAGGTAACGTCAAGAGAATGAGAAGACAAACCAGAGACTGGGAGAAAACATTTGCAAAACACATATCTGATAAAGAACTGTTAAAAAAATATATAAAGAACACTTAAAATTCAACAATAAGAAAACAAACAACCTGATTTTTAAAAACAGCTGAAGACTTTATTAGATACCTACTCAAAGAAATATAGAGACAGCAAATATGCATATGAAAAGATGCTTAGTATCCTCATATATCATCAAGAAAATGCAAATTAAAGCAAAGAGATACCAACACACAATTAAACTTTATAATTTCCTAAACTTTCACCTACCATGTTTGTTTCAGGCTAATGTATCTCTTGGGTCTGAGATTTTATTGCAAGAAAATAAGTTAACCTGTACCCGTTTCATGGATGTTGGCAGAAGACACAAGACTCCTGGGTCGGAGAAAAGCCAGCAGGAAGCCTCGCTGTGTTTGCAGCAGCTCCCCTTCCACACGAGTTCCACGGGGATGACACGGACTGTACCTCCCGAGAGCAGTGTTACAACGAACTTAGGAATCCACGCATTTCATAATAAGCTCTCAGCAGGCCTGCTCTTTGTCCTCGAAGGAGATACTACTTCACCCCTCCAGGTTTCTCACTGTAAATAGAACCCTGAGAAATGGCCTAGGTATAGGGCAGTCAGGGCCTTACACTGTTGGAATATTCAGCTAGTTTTGTATGATGTAAGGACTCTCTTCCAACAGTGTTTTCTCAAAAAAAATGCTTGTTGTTTGAAATAAAGTAACTGACAAGGCACTCTACAATATGGGAAACCCTGCAAAATTTCAAGTAAAGGGAAACTCCCTTTTTCTCTTGAGGGATCATTTTTTTTAATATTCAGACATAAACAATATTTTAATGGACTTCCTATATGAGAGCACAGAGTCTCAAAATTAAAGACGTCTTTTAAATGGAATCATCCACATTGGTACTTCCCTAGCAATACAAGAAAATCAGACATCACAAACCACATCAGGTGCTCTACCCTCCCCCGACGTACTGTCGCATGCTAACAGTACAGAGAAGCAGACGTAATTGCAACAAAAGGATGACACTTTCTGTTAGGTAAAAATATTACAGTTTGCTTCCTTGCATGTTTGTTTATTTTTACTTCATATCCTTTTATAAACCATCTTACAACTATTTAATATCTTAAATTTAATCTTTTTTCTATTTAATTAACTGAGTACACAGTCTTCCACAAATGCATCAAAATGGATCCCAACAGGTATAGGAATCTATTAAGGCAAAAAACAATATATCTTAAAATAGTATTAAAACTTGATTATCAAACATGAACTAATAGTCTTTCCTAGTAAACACTGAGTTAGGAGTTATTAAACAATCTTAGAGGAGGGATGTTTTATTACACCCATTTAAGCTAATACAGTCACACAAATTGAAGTCAGAAAAAAACTACGCCTAAAGTAAAAAAACAACAACAAAAAAGCAAGTTGAATACACTGAGATTCTGAGTAAGAATCAATAACTGATTCTAAAAACTCCAAAAACCATAAAACATATCACCAGTAGTAAAAACTTATCAGATGCCTCCATTCCTAAGTAATCTAGAATTAAAATGGTTTATTAGCTGTAACGAGTCATTATTTACAGGATTTACTGACTTTTCTACGGAGGCTCATAATAGGCACTAGGAAGTTGGGCTTCCCTGACAGCTCAGCTGGTAAAGAATTCACCTGCAATGCAGAAGACCCCACATTGATTCCTGGGTCAGGAAGATGCTCTGGAGAAGGGATAGGCTACCCCCTCCAGTATTCTTGGGCTTCCTTTGTGACTCAGCTGGTAGAATCTGCCTGCAATGTGGGAGACCTGGGTTCGATTCCTGGGTTGGGAAGATCCCCTGGAGAAGGGAAAAGCTACCCACTCCAGTATTCTGGCCTGGAAAATTCCATGGACTATGTCTATGGAGTCGCAAAGAGTCGGACAGGACTGAGCAACTTTCACTTTCAAGTTGGTAGTAAGTGAAGTTTCTAGAGGAGAGATCAGCTTTCAAGTTCTCCCAGGGATCTAGGACTCAAAAAAGGTTAAGAATCATCTATTTTAAAATCTCAGGAATTCTCTGGTGGTCCAGTGGTTAGGACTCCATGCTTTCACTGCTGAGGGCCTGGGTTCAAACCTGCAAGCCACTTGGTATGGCCGAAAAATAAATAAAATATGATGATTCTGTTCTAGAGGAAAGCATATTATCTGTTAACCAGATAATAAAATACATGAAACCTCCCAAGTGAAAACTGAAAACAAAGAGAAAATCTGATGTTCAGTTGCTTTTAAAAGCAGATACATATTATCAGGTATAAATAGTTCCTAAAAATATCTGCACTGGGCAAATTAGTTTAAAATAGCTAGTAGTATTTTATATACATTTATATACATATACACATATATATATTAAAGGAGAAAGGGAGACTACACTAAAGCTTTTGACTGTGTGGATCACAACAAATTGTGGAAAATTCTTAAAGAGATGGGAATACCAGATCACCTGACCTGCCTCCTGAGAAACTATATGCAGGTCAAGAAGCAACAGTTAGAATCAGACATGGAGCAACGGACTGGTTCCAAACAGGAAAATGAGTATGACAAGGCTGTATATTGTCACCCTGCTTATTTAACTTATACGCAGAATGCATCATATGAAATGCCAGGCGGGATGAAACACAAGCTGTAATAAAGATTGCTAGGAGAAATATCCACAGCCTCAGATAAGCAGATGATACCATCCTAATGGTAGAAAGCAAAAGGGAACTAAAGAGCCTCTTAATGAAAGTGAAGAGGAGAGTGAAAGAGCTGGCTTAAAATTCAACATTCAAAAAATGAAGATCATGGAGTCTAGTCCCAACACTGCGTGGCAAATGAAAAAAAAGTGGAAGCAGTGACAGATTTTATTTTCTTGGGCTCCAAAATCACTGCAGTGAAGGCAGCCATAAAATCAAAAGATGCTTGCTCCTTGGAAGAAAAACTGTGACAAACCTAGACAGCATGTTAAAAAGCAGAGATGTCACTTTGTTGGCAAAGGTCCATATAGTCAAAGCTATGACTTTTCCAGTAGTCACATACAGGTTTGAAAGTTGGACCATAAAAAAGACTTGAGCACTGCAGAACTGAAAATATCTAGTACCAGAATTGTGGTACTAGGGAAACTCTTCAAAGTCCCTTGAAGAGCAAGGAGATCAAACTAGTCAGTCCTAGAGGAAATCAAATTCTGAATATTCACTGGAAGCACTGATACTGAAGCTCCAATACTTTGGCCACCATGTCTGAAGAGCTGACTCGTTGGAAAAGACCCTGATGTTGGGAAAGATTGAGGGCAGGAGTAGAAGGGGGCGACAGAGGATGAGATGGTTGGATGGCATCACCGACTCAATGGACATGAGTTTGGGTAAGCTCTGGGAGTTGGTGATGGACAGGGAGGCCTGGCGTGCTGCAGTCCATGGCGTCACAAAGAGTCAGACACGACTGAGTGACTAAGCAACAAAAACAATATTTTAAAATTGGTAATAAAATAATTAGCATGAGTAAACCACAATCACAGAAAACTAACCAATCTGATCACATCGACCACAGCTCAATGAAACTATGAGCCATGCTGTGTAGGGCCACCCAAGACAGACGGGTCATGGTGGAGAGTTCTGACAAAATGTGGTCCACTGCAAAAGGGAATGGCAAATCACTTCAGTATTCTTGCCTTGAGAACCCCATGAACTGTATGAAAAGACAAAAAGACAGGACACTGAAAGATGAACTCCCCAGGTAGGTAGGTGCCCTATATGCTACTGGAGAGCAGTGGAGAAATAACTCCAGAAAGAATGAAGAGACGGAGCCAAAGCAAAAACAACACCCAGTTGTGGATGTGACTGGTGATAGAAGCAAGGTCGGATGCTGTAAAGAGCAATATTGCATAGGAACCTGGACTGTTAGGTCCATGAATCAAGGCAAATTGGAAGTTGTCAAACAGGAGATGGCAAGAGTGAACATAGACATTCTAGGAATCAGTGAACTAAAATGGACTGGAATGGGTGAGTTTAACTCAGATGACCATTATATGTACTACTGTGGGCAAGAATCCCTTAGAAGAAATGGAGCAGCCATCATAGACAACAAGAGAGTCCAAGATGCAGTACTTGGATGCAATCTCAAAAACGACAGAATGATCTCTGTTCGTTTCCAAGGCAAACCATTCAATATCACAGTAATACAAGTCTATGCCCCAACCAGTAATGCTGAAGAAGTTGAAGTTGAACGGTTCTATGAAGACCTACAAGACCTTCTAGAACTAATACGCAAAAAAAAAAGTGTCCTTTTCATTATAGGGGACTAGAATGCAAAACTAGAACTCCAGAGATACCTGGAGCAACAGGCAAATTTGGTCTTGGGAGTACAGAACGAAGCAGGGCAAAGGCTAATAGAGTTCTGCCAAGAGAACGCACTGGCCATAGCAAACACCCTCTTCCAACAACACAAGAGAAGACTCCACACATGGACATCACCAGGTGGTCAACACAGAAATCAGAATTGATTATATTTTTTGCAGCCAAAGATGGAGAAGCTCTATACAGTCAGCAAAAAAAAAAAAAAACTGGGAGCTGACTATGGCTCAGATTATAAACTCCTTATTGCCAAATTCAGACTTAAATTGAAGAAAGTGGGGAAAACCACTAGACCATTCAGGTATGACCTAAATCAAATCCCTTACGGTTATACAGTGGAAGTAAGAAATAGATTTAAGGGACTAGATCTGATAGACAGAGTGCCTTATGAATTATGGATGGAGGTTCGTGACATTGTACAGGAGGCAGGGATTAAGACCATCCCCAAGAAAAAGAAATGCAAAAAGGCAAAACGGCTGTCTGAGGAGGCCTTACAAATAGCTGTGAAAAGAAGAGAGGCGAAAAGCAAAGGAGAAAAGGAAAGATATACCCATTTCAGTGCAGAGTTCCAAAGAATAGCAGGGAGAGATAAGAAAGCCTTCCTCAGTGATCAGTGCAAATAAATAAGAGGAAAACAATAGAACAGGAAAGACTAGAGATCTCTTCAAGAAAATTAGAGATACCAAGGGAACATTTCATGCAAAGATGGGCTCAATAAAGGACAGAAATGGTATGGACCTAACAGAAGCAGACGATATTAAGAAGAAGTGGCCAAAAAAAAAAAAAAAGAAGTAGTAGTGGCAAGAATACACAGAAGTACTATACAAAAAAGATCTTCACGACCCAGATAATCACGATGGTGTGATCACTCACCTAGAGCCAGACATCCTGGAATGCGAAGTCAAGTGGGCCTCAGGAAGCATCATTACAAACAAAGCTAGTGGAGGTGATGAAATTCCAGTTGAGCTACTTCAAATCCTAAAAGATGATGTTGTGAAAGTACTGTACTCAATATGTCAGCAAATATGGAAAACTCAGCACTGGCCACAGGACTGGAAAAGGTCAGTTTTCATTCCAATCCCAAAGAAAGGCAATCCCAAAGAATGCTTCAACTACCACACAATTGCACTCATCTCACATGCTAGTAATGTTCAAAATTCGCCAAGCCAGGCTTAAGCAATATGTGAACTGTGAACTTCCAGATGTTCAAGCTGGTTTTAGAAAAGGCAGAGGAACCAGAGATCAAATTGCCAACACTCACTGGATCATCGAAAAAGCAAGAGAGTTCCAGAAAAAATCCACTTCTGCTTTATTGACTATGCCAAAGCCTCTGACTGTGTGGATCACCACAAATGTGGAAAATTCTTAAAGAGATGGGAATACCAGACCACCTGACCTGCCTCTTGAGAAATCTGCATGCAGCTGAGAAAGCAACAGTTAGAACTGGACATGGAACAACAGACTGGTTCCAAAAACAGAAAATGCAGTAAGTCAAGGCTATATACTGTCACCGTGCTTATTTAACTTTTTTAACTTTTATTTTACTTATTTAAGTTATATGTAGAGTACATCATGAGAATTGCTGGGCTAGAGGAAGCACCAGCTAGAATCAAGATTGCCGGGAGAAATATCAATAACCTCAGATATGCAGATGATACCACCCTTACGGCAGAAAGTGAAGAAGAAGTAAAGAGCCTCTTGATGAAAGTTAAAGAGGAGAGTGAAAAAGTTGGCTTAAAGCTAAACATTCAGAAAACTAAGATCATGGCATCCGGTCCCATCACTTCATGGCAGATGGATGGGGAAACAGTGGCTGACTTTATTTTTGGGGGCTCCAAAATCACTGCAGATGGTGACTGCAGCCATGAAATCAAAAGACACTTATTCCTTGGAAGGATTCAAGTTATGACCAACCTAGACAGCATATTAAAAAGCAGAGACATTACTTCGTCAACTAAGGTCTGTCTACTCAAAGCTGTGGTTTTTCCAGTAGTCATGTATGGATGTGAGAGCTGGACTATACAGAAAGCTGGGGGCTGAAGAACAACTCCAACTGTGGTGTTGGAGAAGATTCTTGAGAGTCCCTTGGACTGCAAGGAGATCCAACCTGTCCATCCTAAAGGACATCAGTCCTGAATAGTCATTGAAAGGACTGATGTTGAAGCTGAAACTCCAATACTTTGGCCAACTGATGCGAAGAATGGACTCATTAGAAAAGACTCTGATGTTGGGAAAGATTGAAGATGGGAGGAGAAGGGGACGACAGAGGTTGAGATGGTTGGATGGCATCGCCAACTCAATGGGCATGAGTTTGAGTAAACTCCGGCAGCTGGTGGCAGACAGGGAGGCTGGTGTGCTGCAGTCCATGGGGTCTCAAAGTTTCGGACACGACTGAGCGACTGAACTGAACTGAACTCAGTTAATACTTAATTTAAATTTGTAGTTAAATACTTAATTTGCATAGAATTTTAGATTTTTTTAAAACTTCCTCAAACCTGTTATGTCATTTAGACTATAAGCTACTGACATACATTTTAAGCATGTTCTTATGTTGACTAAAAACACTCACCCATTTTATAGTGTCCAGTATTCTAACCATGCAATCTAAAAAGAAAAATTACAAGTATCTTCTTCCTAAATCACCGTTTATGTTACTGCAGACGTGACTAATGCAATAGATATAGTAGACAGTTCCTTAGTCCAGGGGTTCACAAATTTAGCATAGCATCCAAAAAAATTACATAAATAAGAAAGCTATTATGAGTCTTTCCAAATATTGCAATCAGTTACATTTCTTTTAATAAGCACCTATTACAATTCAGTAAGTTCAGCCTTGGTGTATACCACTAGATAAAAAATACTAATAACACGAAACACTTAAAACATGGAGCAGTACAAGTACTATCCTCATTTTTCAAAGAGGGCAGTAAGCCTGATTTTGGCTCTGTAACAGGCTGCTGCGCCTCACAATTCCAGGTGCCCTGCGTGCACGATGCCCGGCACCAGCGTGTGTGCCCACTGGTCCTACCTCGGGGTCATTGCTATCCTTCAATGTTTCTCTTTAAATACTGGCACACATGTCACATCTGTTTCACCAAGATAAAGAAAAATCAACAAAGAATTGCTTGGTAAACTTTCAGCACACAGTAACAAAAAAATTTCATTAATAACGCTGAACTGCAATATTATATCCTGAAACAATCAATAAAGAGGGAGTTAACCTAAATCAAGCCAGTGCAATCGTATTTTGCATGTCATATTTTGTTATTTCAAATACACAATATACCTTTCAATTTTTGGAGGTTGTTTCTTGGACTGAACTGCTTTAAGAAATTCAGTAAAATATTCTGGTTTTACAATCGGACGCCCACAAATGAGTGCACATATTGTCTGAAAAGAAGAAAACATGTGAATACATATACTCATACCCTAGCTTTTTTAAAATTCTAGTTTTCCTCGTGTCACTTTAAATTTATAACAGAGACACAATCTATAAAACAGAAGTCAATTTTGGGTCATGGCTTAGTTTTAGTGTACATATCCCTATATAATCACTTGATTATAAGAAGCTACCAATTACAATATATGAGGGGGATAGACTGGGAGCTTGGGGCTGACATAAACACAATGCTATATTGAAAATAGATAACCTACTGTATAGCACAAGGGGCGCTGCTCAATAACCTGTAGTAACCTAAATGGGACAAGAATTTGAAAAACAATAGGTATATGTCTGTGTATAACTGAATCACTCTGCTGTGCCCCTGAAACACAGCACTGTGAAGTCAACTATATTCCAATATAAAACAAAAATTAAAAATAAACTGTGGTAACTGAAATTCATGTAAGTTAGACCCCCACAAAACAAAGGCCTATATGCTAAAAAAGCAGTGAGACCTGTGAAATAACAAACAAACATAACATATAGGCTAATTCAAGTATCAATAAACCATCACTATTAAAGGTGGGAAAAAAGTCACAAATTACAGTGTTGATGTAAAAACTGCTGGAGGCAGGGCCAAACAACATAACAAAATACAAGTCAATTTTGAAATGTCAATTACAAAAACATTAAAATATGTATCTTAGAATTAAGGAAATGTAACGCCTGCCTTGAGAAGACAGCACCAAGAGATAAACATGAGAGCTCTCAGCCTAACTGCCTTTCAAACTGACTGTATTAATAACTATGGGACAGTCTTTTTAAGAAAGTAAATAAAGGAATAACAGTGTACACAGCTGGAGCAGAGAAGAAACTTCACCTGGTGAGTGAGTTAAGCCGTAAGCCTCAAATAAGTTATATCCACAGTTTGAAAAAGATTAAAAAATATCACGATTGGCAATGAAAATAAAGAAGATTCAGCATAATTCTAAGAAATAATCCAGCTAAAGAACTTGTAAGTATGTTTCTAATAAACATGGGGAATTACCTAAATGTGAGCAAGCAATTCAGGGTATCTCTCAAGAATGGAATCTGAAAGTTATGAACCACAAATATAAATGAAATAATTGACTTCCTGCATGAAGCAGTAATGAGCAATTCAACACTGGACTGAGTAAGCTCCAATACATGTGATCTTGGGCAAAGGATTTAATTGCTCCAAGCCTCAGTTTCCTCTTTAGAAAATAAAAGCTGAACTGAATGTTTACGTTCCCTTTTCTTTCAAGACCACCTAACTGACTTTGCTCTTACTTTATATTCACCAAGCAAGGGCGTGATTACCTATTTCATTTTTCAGGGACCTTGGTATCTTTAAGGGGACTAAGCTGGAGCCATATGTAAACATTCTGGTCACTATAAAGGCGTATCTCTACTGTAAATTAATAAATGGACATTCTGAATTATGAATCTATTATCTGGGTTTATTAGCATAAATTAGTACTCAAGAAGCTAATCATTCTGTTGAATTTATATATCAATTTCATAAACTTACAAAGATGACAATTTCTGATCAGAGAAAACCCCACCAAGACACAAGTTTAACATGAGGTTCAATCTGAACAGCAAACCTTTCTTTCTCTATGACACCTATTTAGCTATAACACACATATTCTAATTTAATTAATTATATGGCAAAGGATTTTATCATCTAATAAAGGAATCTAAATATTTGCTGCTTTTCACCATAGATAAAAGCCTAAAACAATCTCAGATTATCTACAGACAAACTGTTGAAAGGAGACGAATCACCTCCCAAAGTCATTCTTCAATTAGCTTTGGATTAACCAAATCTAATGAAGATGCAAAATCTGAAAACATACCAAAATATACCACTATTTTAACAAATAGCATCTTCTAAAGGCATATATCTATATATCTCTAGACTGTGACAATACATTAAGGTAATATTAAACTATTTTAAAAAAGTTTTTGTCATTAGGGCCTAAAGCCAAATAAAAATTAAACAAAAGAGCATGAAACAGTGAGATATATCAGAGACTAGAGGAAGAAAAGACATAGACTTCTTACTTTGAAGATGGGCAGTTAACCTCTAAATGCTTTGCTTTTAGACTGAAAACATTTCTTGGTGAAAGGATTACATAAATCATTTAAATGCTAAATCAAAATTTGAAATATAATTTCATGTGCTTTTTGCTTGCGGTAGATAATAAACAATGTTTCTGAAAAACCATTCTTAGCCTATACGGTAGGTATGGAGTTGTTTGGCATATACATATCTACAACCAACAGTTCAGATAATTTTAAAGTAAATGACTTTTAAGACATTTTTGTATAGTGGGTAAATGAAAAAACTTAAATTCACAGAACTTACTTTAACATAATAACAATGCACTGAACTTACTTTAATGGTAACTTTAACTGATACCATGACAAGGTGAGTACATTCCTCTGTCCAATTGTTTACAGTAAGTCCTCCGAGTTGCAATATGGCATGACTTAGAGCAGTTTTCCCAGAGACATCTAAACAAGAAGAGCATGCAACCAAAGGTTCATACTCTACTCTGTAAATAAAAATAAGTTATATGAGTTTATTGTACAGTAAACTCAAGCTCACATTACACACTGTTATTTTGATTTTTATGTATCACTAAACGTTTCAACTTAGTTCCAACGAAACTATCAGTCTTAAGTTGCAATTAAGAAAAACATCAATGATCAAAAGCTTAACACTACACTTCGACCTATGCAGAATCAATCAAAAGTAGCCCCATCAAGATTCTCAGGGCCCACTCAAATTCTCATTCACTTTAGGTCAGTTAGGTATGATTAACAAAATGCACTAACCACATACAGTGCAAAGTTCACTACTAGGCAAAATTCACTGCTATCCTATTATGCCGCTGCTGCTGCTAAGTCGCTTCAGTCGTGTCCGACTCTGTGCGACCCCACAGACGGCAGCCCACCAGGCTCCCCCGTCCCTGAGGTTCTCCAGGCAAGAACACTGGAGTGGGTTGCCATTTCCTTCTCCAGTGCGTGAAAGTGAAAAGTGAAAGTGAAGTCGCTCAGTCGTGTCTGACTCTTAGCGACCCCATGGACTGCAGCCCACGAGGCTCCTCCATCCATGGGATTTTCCAGGCAAGAGCACTGGAGTGGGGTGCCATTGCCTTCTCCATCCTACTATGCTAAGTAGGATCTAAATAGACTAGCTCCAATTCATTATTTATAAATATCGTTTTCCTTTAGAATTTGATTGGTCCAAAATAAAGTTGTCCATTTTAATATCAATTTCAAAATTCTTACCTGAATTTACTTTCAAACACTCCGAAGGTAACTCTATCCCCTGACTTCAAAATTTGAGAAAGACCATTCTGCATTTTCTCCTCATTAACAAAGGTACCATACTTAGAATTATCTTTTATTGTCAATACAGGAATTTCATTTGTTTGACTCTAAAAAAAAAAAATCAATAAATAAAGTCTCTTACTACTCCATAAATACTGTTCCTAAGGGAAAAGGTTTCAAAAGAAAAGGTTGATAACTTTTGGAATAGGCGATGGGCGGTTAACCTCCCAACACAGTACACAATACAGTTATTGTTTTGGTTGCATGCAAAGAATGATTACTCAACTAGCAATTAAGAGAAAAATGTCTTAATTTCAGAATCATTCCTCTTAGAACATATATTTTCTTTATTTTTGCTAAGTCAGTGGAGATTTTCCTGACCTCTCAATGTGAGGACTATTTGCCTTTGTACAAATTGTTTCATATATAACATGACAGTTTCATTCCTAAGGTTTTTGTTTTTTTTTTTAATATTATCAAAATCACATAGAAAAAAAAATCAGTCCAATGAGAAAAGGCCAGAGTGTTTAACTTGAAGTAACAATTCTACTTTTTCTTTAGGATTTTTAACAATAATGCTTTTTTTAATCTAAAAGAATACAGACACAAAACCTAAACATTACTGAACAGATTCAATGTTTGCTGCTGATACAATCTTACCTCAAAATAGTGGTTTTTCTTTCATCATTACCACCAGCATTACCATGAGCACACCTCTTATAGATAGATAGATAGATAGAGATAGATGTTGTTTTGGCTGGCTTAATTACATATGCGTTTTGGTTTGTTTAATTATAAGTCCACCTTTATAATTAAATCAACCAACACACCAAAACAAACTCAGTCATTCAAAGGAGCTGTGGGGCATATATACCAGCTGTTTACTAGGGATAGTAAAGCAAATCATTCTCCTTCTGAAAACCTAAGATACACGGCAAACACAAGTGTTCATATGGCTATGTGACTCTTTAAAGGAGGAGTCACGAGTCCACCCACTGCTCTGTTCCCACGCTCCAGCACAGTGCTGACACACAGTAAGCATTCAACATGTGAGTGCTTACATACCGAGGGGGAGGAAACGGCAACGACTCCAGTATTCTTGCCACAAGAACCCAGGGACGGCATGAAAAAGGCAAAAGATATGACCGAGAAGATGAGCCCCCTAAGTTGGAAGGTGTTCAACATGCTACTGGGGAAGAGAGGAGGGCAATTATTAACAGCTCCAGAAAGAATGAGGCAGCTGGGTCAAAGCAGAAACGATGCTCAGTTGTGGATGTGTCTGGTGGAGGAAGTCAAGTCCAACGCTGTAAAGAACAATATTGCATAGGACCCTGGAATGTTAGGCCCATGAATCATGGTAAAGTAGAAGTGGTTAAGCTGGAGATGGCAAGAGTGAACATTGACATCTTTGGAATAAGTGAACTAAAATGGACGGGAATGGGCAAATTTAATTCAGATGACCAATATATCGACTACTGTGGGCAAGAATCCCTTAGAAAAAATGGAGTAGCCATCATAGTCAACAAAAGACTGAAATGCAGTACTTGGGTGCAATCTCAAAAATGAAAGAATGACCTCCGTTTGTTTCCAAGGAAAACCATTCAGCATCACAGTAATCCAAGTCTATGCCCCAACCACTGATGCCAACGAAGCTGAAGCTGACCGGTCTTATGAAGACCGACAAGATCTTCTAGGACTAACACCAAAAACAGATGTCCTTTTCATAACAGGGGAGTGGAATGCAAAATAGGAAGTCCAGAGATACCTGGGGCAACAGGCAAATTTGGTCTTGTAGTACAAAATGAAGCAGGGCAAAGGCTAACAGAGTTTTGCCAAGAGAACACATTGGTTATACCAAGCACCCTTTTCCAACACAAGAGACGACTCTACACATGGACATCACCAGATGGTTAATACCAAAATGGACTGATCATATTCTTTGCAGCCGAAGATGGAGATTTATACAGTCAGCAAAAATTAAGACCTGGAGTTTACTGTGGCTCAGATCATGAGCTCCTTTCTGCAAAATTCAGCCTTAAATTGAAGAAAGTAGGGAAAACCACTAGGCCATTCAGG
This sequence comes from Cervus canadensis, assembly GCF_019320065.1. Classification (NCBI taxonomy): domain Eukaryota; kingdom Metazoa; phylum Chordata; class Mammalia; order Artiodactyla; family Cervidae; genus Cervus; species Cervus canadensis. The sequence continues at coordinate 69,807,805 of NC_057397.1, read as the reverse complement.
TGTGACCTGAATCAAATTCCTTATGATTATACAGTGAAAGAGATGAATAGATTCAGGGATTAGATCTGGTAGACGGAGTGCTTGAAGAACTAAGGACAGAAGTTCGTAACAGTGTACAGGAGGCAGCAACCAAAACCATCCCAAAGAAAAAGAAATGCAAGAAGGCAAAGTGGGTGTCTGAGGAGGCCTTACAAATAACTGAGCAAAGAAGAGGAGTGAAAGGCAAGGGAGAAAGGGAATGATATACCAAACTGTATGCAGAGTTTTAGAAAACAGCAAGGAGAGATAAGAAGGCCTTCTTAAATGAACAATGCAAAGAAATAGAGGAAAACAAAAGAATGGGAAAGACTAGAGATCTCTTCAAGAAAACTGGAGATATCAAAGTAACATTTCATGCAAAGATGAGCATGATAAAGGGAAGAAATGCTAAGGACCTAACAGAAGTAGAAGATTTTAAGAGACGGCAAGAATACACAAAACTATACAAAAAAGGTTTCAATGATCTGGATAACCAGAGTGGTGTGATCATTCACCTACAGCCAGACATCCTGGAATGTGAAGTCTAGCAGGCCTTAGGAAGCACTACTACAAACAAAGATAGTGGAGGTAAGGGAATTTCAGCTGAGTTATTTAAAAACCTAAATGATGATGCTTTTAAAGTGCTGCACACAATATGACAGCAGATCTGCAGAACTCAGCAGTGGCCACAAGACTGGGAAAGGTCAGTTGTCACTCCAATCTCAAACAAGGGCAATGCCAAAGAATGTTCAAACATGCAATTGTGCGCATTTCAAATGCTAGTAAGGTCAAGGTCAAAATCCTTCAAGTTAGGCTTCAGCAGTACAAGAACCAAGAACTTCCCAGATGTACAAGCTGGGTTTAGAAAAGGCAGAAGAACCAGAGATCAAACTGCCAACATTCACTGGATCATAGAGAAAGCAAAGGAATTCCAGGAAAACATCTACTTTTGTTTCATTGATTATGCTAAAGCCTTTGACTATGTGGATCACAACAAACTGTGGAAACTGTTAAAGAGATGGGAATACCAGATCACCTTACCTATCTCCTGAGAAATCTGTATGTGTTTCAAAAAACAACCAGACATTAGAACCAGATACGAACAACTGACTGGTTCAAAAGTGGGAAAGGAGTACAAGGCTGTATACTGTCACCCTGCTTATTTAACTTCCATGCAGAATACATCATGCAAAATGTCAAGCTGGATGAATCACAAGCTGGAATCAAGATTGCCAGGAGAAATATTAACAACCTCAGATATGCAGATGATACCACTCTAATGGTAGAAAGCAAAGAGGAACGAAAGAGCCTCTTGATGAGGGTGAAAGAGGAGAGTGAGAAAGCTGGCTTGGAACTCAACATTCAAAAATATAAGATCAAGGCATCCAAACCCATCCTTTCATGGCAAATGGAGAAAAAGTGGAAGCAGTGACAGACTTTATTTTCTTAGGCTCCAAAAGCACTGTGGATGTTGACTGCAGCCATGAAATTAAAAGACGCTTGCTCCTTGGAAGGAAAGGTATGACAGAACTAGGCAGTGTATTATTGCAAAGCAGAGACATCACTTTGCCGACAAAGGTCTACATAGTCAAAGCTACAGTTTCTCTAGTAGTAATGTAGGGATGGGAGGGTTGGACCCTAAAGAAGGCTGAGCACCAAAGAATTGATACTTTTGAATTATAGTGCTGGAGAAGATTCTTGTGAGTTCCTTGGACTGCAAAATCAAACCAGTCAACCTGAAAGGAAATCAATCCTGAATATTCATTGGAAGGACTGATGCTGAAACTGCAATACTTTGGCCACCTGATGTGAAGAGCTAACTCACTGGAAAAGACCCTGATGCTGGGAAAGATGGAAAGGAAAGGAGAAGGGGATGGGAGAAGATGATATGGTTAGATAGCATCACTGAGTCAATGGACATGAATTTGAGCAAACTCTGTGAGGCAGTGAAAGACAGGGGAGGATGGCATGCTGCAGTCTATGCGGTTGCAAAGAGTCAGACATGACTTAGCAACTTAACAATGACAACAACAAAAATCACTCAGTAAATGTTCAAGTAAATATACATATGGTCTACTTCATTTGAGTTTCTCAGTCACTAACGCAAACAGTAAAATACTGAAATAGAAACTTCAAACCTCAAAATAAACAAATAACACCAGTACCACTGCAAAAACATATTTAATTTTGCTAACATTTAAAGAAAACAGTTCTATAAAATGAAAAGTCTCCAAAACTCTCTCTTACATATACACCAAGGTAATCTTTTGTGACTTCAATTCCCTTACTGTCAGCAAACGAAATAGTGACTTACCAGGTTGGTTACAGAAAAGTTAGAGGTTAATGTAGCATGATTTCGACTGATCGATTGATCATTTTCAATTAGAATGCCACAGTTTTTTCTTCCAACGATGTACTCAACACCAGTCAAAAGTCTGTATGGTTCTAAGAGATTTTTTTAAAAAGTAAATTTACAGATACACATAAACATAAACATGTAATTAGACATAGGTATGGCAAATATTTAAATATTTTTATTTTGCTATTTAAATGCTAACAACCAACTTTATGTAAATCAAACATGTTTTCTATTAAAGCTTCACTGAAGGAGGCAAATCTAAACAGAATGCTCTACCACTTTGCTAAAGAGAAAATAATTTTGAAAATTGTCAGTGTTTGCCCAAATTAACTTTTAATTTAAATTAAATTAACATTTAATGCATCACCAAACAAAATCAAAATACTGTTTGGCGCTTGATAAACAAATTCAAAATTTCATCAGAAAAATATAATGTGAAAAACTGTCAAGAAAAATGTAATTATTAGGGGAACTTTCTCTACCAGGTGGCAAAATATCCCACAAAGTGAGAGCAGTTAAAAAGTATGGTATCGCATGAACAGTAAATAATATAGATCACTGCAAGAAAACTCCAAACCAGGTTCAAGTGCATAATTTGGGGTATTTTTTTTACGTTAAAGGTAACTTTTAGAACAATGGGACAGGGTTATTAAAAAATTTTGTAAATCACAAATTTTTGGTGGAACGGCATATATGTTGAAGACTAGCAGAGTTTAGTCTGGGACCACTGGAGTGGTAGGGTAATTAGAGCAGTTAAATTAGACAAGTAGAAAAGAGTCCAGGTAAGCCCTGACCAGACTTGGATTATACTTTGTCAAACAGATTTTTAACCTAGAGTGGAGTCTCAACAAAAAACTTTTGCGGTTGCTTTAGTCACACCTTCCCTAGAAGGATGGCACCCCATAGCTTCCACTACATTCTGAAAAGAGTTCAAGATCCTCTGAAAGGTAAAAATGCTACCCATTGGCACTAGGGGCATTTTCCTTACGCGAACTCAAAAAGCCAGCCACAAGCTACAAATGTTCCTGGAAACTTGTCCATCACAGTTTATGTCCTATCTCTGCAATGCTCCAAATCCACAAAGCGCCTCATCTTTGAGTCTTTGTAATATTACTTACAGTATTATTACAGGCTTTATTTTCCTTACCGTTCGTTTGGGCCTCTCCATACGGCCTTACACTGCCGGTCCATTTAGCTTCTACAGAGATCTTTTTTTTTCAATCACAATGTAAACTTCCTGAGGGCTAGACCAATCATAGGCTACACCCGCTTAGCTACCAACTAATTAAGTGCTTACACGTTCTAGGCAACCAATTTACATGCAATTTCCATCTTCCTTGCTAGAAATGCAAAAGAGGAAAAAACAAAAGCAAAAAACTTTCTGTTGTTCTGATGACCAAAAGGTTAAAAAAAAAAAAAAAAGCTTGGAAACAAAACTGAAACTGTTTTCCCGTTGCTGCCATTGACACAAGTCATCTCCGTGGCTCCCAACAAAAATAAACGACGTGCTCGCCAAGGTCCTGGAGCCTCTGTCAATGTATTCTGAGCGTTTCCTCAAAAGCTTGAAAACACGAGCTGTCACAACAGGGTACCCGGCCAAGGCTCAATGGAGCGCATCATCGAAACACGGCTGCGAGCCGGGCCCGCCAGGTGGGGCTGGCCGACCTGACTGAAAGGACCCGGGAGGTCACTGAGCGGCCCAGCGTCCCACGCCTATCCCACCCGCCAGGCCAAAGCCCGGTTCGCAAGCACCGCAGCCCCCGCCTAGAAGACCGCGCGGGCCCTCACGCAGTCTTCGCACCGGTTCCCGCCACCTCTCAGCGCGCGACCGGAGGCAGCGCGGGAAGGCGGCGGAAGAGGCGACGACGGACCGGAAGTGCGCTCCGCAAACCCCTCGCCCGCCGCAGCTGCTCTCGAGAAATCGGGCCCCCGCGTTTCCACCTTTTGTCCTTACCTCGGGCAGGGCCCGCGGCCGGGACCAGCTTCCACATGGGGCTAGGTCCCCCAGAGTCCGGCCAACGTTCGGCAGCTGAACCACTGCTAACAGGCGGGCGCGGCGGAGACTGTGACGTGCGCGCTCCGGAAGCCCGGAGAGCCGGAAGCCGCGCCCGCCTAGGAAAGGGTAGGGACAGACAAGAGAGTGACATTGGCACTTGGTTGCCACCCGGTGGTTAGGAAAGGAATGGCCGCTCTGTAGCTAAACGTGCTGTCTAGGATCCCATTTTAAGGTCTTCAGGGAATCCACACGATTATCGATTTTTTTTTTTCCTGCTTGTGAATGTAAGTTACTTTAAAAATCAGTTTCAAAGCCATCCCAAGAGACTTTCTAATTAAAGATATTAACGTGGTGACCAGTTATGTAGTTCCCTACTTTTGCAATTTCTTAAGTTGCAGTCACTCCTTGATACGGATCCTAATGATGATGGTCATTATGGTGAATATAAGAATTTCACCCAAAATAAACTCATTATTTTTACTCTTCTTCAAGCACGAGTCAACTTCTCCTAACTTGTCTGCTTCTTAATGTTGTTCTTTCTTCTGCTCATGTTCATGGCTTGATGCTCAGTCCCATTCAACTCTTTGCAACCCCATGAACTGTATGTAGCCCTCCAGGTTCCTCTATCCATGGAATTTTCCAGGCAAGAATATTGGAGTGGGTTGACATTTCCTACTCCAAAGGATCTTTCCAACCCAGGAATCAACCAGTGTGTCTTGATGTTGTAGCCAGCTCCCCAAATTCTGTAATACTAGTCTGAACAAAGGAAAAGAAAGATACAATCAAAGTTAACCCGTGATTCCTATGCCTTAAGCCTAGGTAGTTAACAGTGCACAATTATCCATAGGCCTGTGGCCATACCCCAATAAGCATAATAGAATTTATGATTCTATTCGGTTACACAAATAATTAGGGTATTGTTTTAGACTATGGAGAGTCTAGGTATGAACTCTGGGGCTCTTCCTTCTGGGGGGGGGGGAGGTCTGGTTTTCCAGTTGGTATGCCGTTTCCACAGATACTGGGCATATAGCTCAAAGTCCACAGTCCAGCCCAAGATGGAGTCCTGCTTTCAAGATGGAGCATGTTCTGTCTGTTTCCTCCTTAATTCCCCCTTCTTGATGCTCTTAATTCATAGTATGAGCATCATTCATAGGGATATATTATACCCTGGCTCTCTGCCAATTTGGGAGAGTGACACCAACCTTTGGGTTACAAAGTTCATAATACATTATAAAATGTAGGGCCCACAAAGCGGAACTATAGCAATGGTGAATATAGTTTTCCACAAATCACCCTTCACCCGAGATAGGACTGAAGTCCAGAAAGGAATGTTTTCATTTGACATTGCTTTTACCTGGGTTTTCGTGTCATCTAAAGCAGCTGATACATTGCCAGATAAATCAGGAATATACACACAACGTTCAACTTTAATTATAGCACAGGTCCCTCTTTGTGCTGATACCGGCAAGTCCTTGTAGCAGCAGTTGATTGTAGAGCTTCATCTCTTCTTCTTTTTTAAGATGATCTTGGTTTCATGGGGATCAGTGGGGTCCTTTTGTGTAGAACATTTGGCGTCCTCCAGGTCTGCGTGGTTTGCTCTTTTCACCCTCATGTGGTGGATCCAGGAAGTGATACCTGCAACTTAGTAGGGGTGGTTAGAACAACAGTATATGGACTGTTCCAATGTGGAGTCAAGGAGGCTCCACATTGTTTCCATTGTTTCCATTCCTTGACCCACACCTGATCATCAGGCACAAATTCATGAATCTGTTCCCCAAGGGGGAACGGCACCCTTTCTTGTACAAACTTAGTTACCTGATTTATTACCTTACCCAGTTGTTCCATCTGCTGTGAAATCTCATCTCCCCTTACGAGAGGCAAATTTGTTGATATCTGTTTTGTTATGGGAGGGGGCTTCCCATACACAATTTTGTATGGAGAATAGCCATGGGACGGTGGGGTCATCCTGAGTCTGAACAGAGCCATCAGAAGCAAGTCCACCCAGAGCAGCCAGTCTCTGTGATCCATTTGGAGAGTGTCTCTTTATGTGTCCTGTTGGTTCATTCCACCATCCCAGAACTCTGGGGCCTATATGCAATGTGCAGTTTCCATTTGATGTTTTAAGTTTTGCTTACTTGTTGTACTAAGTCAGCTGCAAAAGCCGGGCAATTGTCCGATCCAATGCTGGTAGGAAATCCAAATCTGGGAACTATCTCCCTAAGCAGGCACCGGACTACTTCTGATGCCCTTTCAGTCCGGGAAGGAAAAGCTTCTACCCATCCCGAGAACGTACATACCATGACCAGCAGGTAAGGGTAGTGTCGGTGAGGTTTCATTTCAGTGAAGTCCACTTCCAGGTGTTCAAAGGGCAGCGTGCCTTTTACCTGAATCCCTGGAGGTTTCTGTCTGTGCCGAGAGCCAACATTGACCTGTGAGCAGGCAGTGCAGCCCTGAGATTCTGTCCTGCATAGGGAAGAGAAGTGGGGACCCAAGAAATATTTTCAAATTAGCTCTTCCAGTTTATCATGGCCTAGGTGGGTTGCTTGGTGAGTTTGGCTCACCAGAGTGGGTGCCAGCTCCTCTGGTACCAATAATTTGCCACTTGGCAATTCCCACCATCCCTTTTCAGTCTCAATGGCCCCTTCCGCTTTGGCTAGTTGGTTTTGGGCTTCAGCGTATTTTGGAGAGTCTGGCATTAGTTCAGGCCATTAGTTCTGCCAATACGAAAGCTTTAATAGGGGCTTCACTTGTCACCCCCAAGCCCTCAGCTGCTTGTTTAGTGGTCTTATCTACCAGTCTGTTTCCCCAAGCCTGGGAGGCATCTTTTTTTTTAATGTCCTTGGCAGTGTATGACTGCGACCCTTTCTGGTTCCCAGGCAGCATCTAATAGGGTCAGAATTTCTTCCTTATTTTTATTATCTTTTTCACTAGCTGTCAGAAGGCCTCTCTCCTTATACAGAGCCCCCTGTACATGTAATGTGGAAAGCATGCCTGGAGTCTGTGTAAACGTTTGTCTTCTTACCATTTGACAGCTGGAGGGCCAGGACTAGAGCATATAGTTTGGCCCGTTGAGCAGACCAGTGTGATGGCAGAAAGCTAGCCTCAGCGATGGTTTCTTCCATGACCACTGCGTATCCTGACAGTCATTGTCCTCGTTTCACCAGGCTGAGGCCATTGGTGTACAGGACCCAATCTGGGTCCAGGATTGGCTGGTCTCTCAAGTCAGGTCTGCTGGCGTAAACTTCTTCTAGGATTTCCTGGTGCTCATTTGAGTGCCCACCTTCTCTCACAGAAAGGAGAGTGGCCAGATTCAGGACCTGACAAAGCTCAGCAGTAACATGGGGTAATAGTCCCTGGTACTGAGTAATGTCAACAGGATGTCAACAGCCATGTATGTAGGTCCCCTCGCAGGAGAGTGTTGATCTCATGCGGGACTTTTACAATCAAATCTTGGCCCAGAGTCAGCTTGGTTGCCTCCTGGACCAGTAAGGCAACCGCAGCAACTGCCTGTAAGCATCTCGGCCACCCAGTGGCAACATTGTTCAGCCAATTTGAGAGCTAAGCCTCGGGTCTGTCCCATGTCCTCATAGTCTGGGACAACACGCCCATGGCCACCTTGTCCTTTTCAGTCACGGAGAGTTAAGGGATTAGCAAGGCCTGGCAGGCCCAAGAGGAGTGCTGACGTAATTGTATAGGGTTTCATCTGTCTACAATGCGGGAGACCCGGGTTCGATCCTGGGTTGGGAAGATCCCCTGGAGAAGGAAATGGCAATCCACTCCAGTACTCTTGCCTGGAAAATCCCATGGACAGGGGAGCCTGGTAGGCTACAGTCCATGGGTTCGCAAAGAGTCGGACATGACTGAGTGACTTCACTTTCTTTTGAGTACTATTACCACTGGAACTTGTTGTTTTGTAAGCCTGGAGGGATTGTCTTCCGCCCAGATCTCAGGGAATTGTTGAGTTAACACTCTCTCTCTCGACTGTCGAGCCCATCTAGTTTCCCTTCCAGGAGATCCTGCAACCTCCATTCATCTTGAGGGGTTACCGAGAGGGAGAGTAAATAGTTGGTTGAGCTTATTTAACTTATATGCAGAATACATCATGAGAAACGCTGGGCTGGAGGAAGCACAAGCCGGAATCAAGATTGTCAGGAGAAATATCAATAACCTCAGATATGCAGATGACACCACCCTTATGGAAGAAAGTGAAGAACTAAAGAGCCTCTTGATGAAAGTGAAAGAGGAGAGAGGAAAAGTTGGCTTAAATCTCAACATTCAGAAAACTAAGATCATGGCATCTGGTCCCATCACTTCATGGCAAATAGGTGGGGAAACAGTGGAAACAGTGGTTGACTTTATTTTGGGGGGCTCCAAAATCACTGCAGATGGTGATTGCAGCCATGAAAATAAAAGATGCTTACTCCTTGGAAGGAAAGTTATGACCAACCTAGACAGCATATTAAAAAGCAGAGACATTACTTTGCCAACAAAGGTCCGTCTAGTCAAGGCTATGGTTTTCCCAGTGGTCATGTATGGATGTGAGAGTTGGACTATAAGGCAAGCTGAGCACTGAAGAATTGATGCTTTTGAACTCTGGTGTTGGAGAAGACTCTTGAGAGTCCCTTGGACTGCAAGGAGATCCAACCAGTCCATCCTAAAGAAGCAGTCCTGGGTGTTCCTTGGAAGGACTGATGCTGAAGTTGAAACTCCAATACTTTGGCCACCTGATGTGAAGAGCTGACTCATTTGAAAAGACCCTGATGCTGGGAAAGATTGAGGGCAGGAGGAGAAGGGGACGACAGAGGATGAGATGGTTGGATGGCATCACCAACTCAGTGGACATGGGTTTGGGTAGACTCCGGCAGTTGGTGATGGAAAGGGAGGCCTGGCGTGCTGCGGTTCATGGGGTCGCAAAGAGTCAGACACGAGTGAGCAACTGAACTGAACTGAACTGAGCCCACTCGAAGAGTGAGTCTTTTGGGGGGAGGGGGGAAGGTCACTTGTGCCCCCAATTTAGATAGCAAATCTCTTTCCAACAAAGGGAGTGGGCATTCAGGGATGTACAAAAATTCATGAATCACTTGGTGCTCCCCCATCTGACATTTTCGGGGTAGGCTTGAGACACAAAGCCTGCATTTATCACCATCTGAGACCCAGCGGCCTCTGGATCTATTGGCATATAAAGTCTACAGGCCTCACACAACCGTAGAACTCAGAGGGTGATTCCGTTTCCCTTTGAATCACTTCGGAGAGTTTTGCCATACTCATGGGTTTCCGGGCCCCTCTCTCGAGGCCTTGTAAAATAGCCGCCCGATGTCTCTCCGGTGACCCCTCCCTTCCTCTGTGTCACAGTCCCAGTTGGGGCTCTCATCGGGGGTGGCTAGTTCTGCCCACCTCTGCGGGTTTGCAGTCCCCTCGGTGCCATTTCTCTGAACCGTTTTCAGAGCTCAGTTAGGATCCTGTGTCTTTCCTCAGGGCTGAAAAGGGAGACTAGTAGTTGGATTATGTCATCCCATGTAGGGCAGTGGGTTTGAAAAACAGTCTCCATTAGCCTAATCATGGCTTGTGGCTCCCCCGAGTACTGTGGAGCATACTCTCTGCCAGTTTAATGCATCCGTAGAGGAAAATGGCTGGTGATAATAGGCTACAGGGGGCTGATGGTAGTGCCCACATGCGTCCTGAACCGGAGGATGTTGTGGCTCTCTGAGGGGCATCTGGAGTGGGGTTCTTTCCCCCTGCTCCTTGGTGGAGTGCAGCCTCTGACTAATTCCCTGTGTTTTCTTCCCCCTTCCCATCAGTACTCACCGGGAGAGGTGGACACAATCTAGGAGGTCCAGCTGAGGTGGAATCCCAGGGGTGTTGACCATAGGTCTCCATCGCTGGGATCGGAGCCTGCTGAAACGGTGGCTCTATGATCTCCGGGACGGCTGGCAGAGGAGCGGCGGCCGCTGCAGGAACTTCACCTGGCCTGGATCAGGCGTTAAGGCGGCCTCAGGTCCTGGCAGAGAACTGGGCAGCGGGCGTGTCATCATCCAGTATGGGGGAAGGGGCAGGTCATCCCCGTCTATATCCTGTAGAATTTCTTTTTTATCATCAGTCAATTTTCATGTCATTAATATTTTTCTCTTTCCCTTCTGGATACAGAACCTCATCCAAGGAGGAGGATCTTGAGCTAACCCTAGCCATGAGTCAATATATGGATATTGATCCGGGTGTCCTGGCTCTACTGTGACTACTGTATAGACTGCTTCCTCTATTTTTAAGTTCATGGTGTCCTCTGGTGGCCATCCTACTCCTATAGGGGGCCATTCGATTTCACAGAGTATGTGGAGGCAGTTAGGCATCATCTTTACCCCATAGTCTCTTCCAAGTCTCTTCTTTAAATTTTTAATCATGCACTCCAATTCAGTTGCCTTAGACTAATTTCCTCCCATCTTGTTTACCTGCTCGGACCGTCTTCTACTTTTCCTTTTTGTTCTGTCTACGAAGTTCTCAGTACCCTATGTACTTCTGATATTTCCACTCAATGCAACACTTAAATTGCCATTCTATCGCCTTCCTAATTGGGGTGAGAAGACCCTTACCTCCCAGATCCCAGAGGGAGAAGGGGGATTGGCGTGTCTTCATCTGCCAGTTAGTATGGCCGAACCAGAACACCACATGGTCCGAGACTGTTTCTCCCTTAACTTTGAAAGTCCATTCTGCCTTGGTGGGCTTGATCAGGTGCAGATGAAAACACAGATGGGTTAAATATCCCACGTCCCAGGCCATCTCCAGAAAAGCCAATTCGTACTCACTTATGTATCCCCCTCCTTCTAGCCTGACAATTCCGAGAGGGTCAAGAGTTTCACAGCAGATGGGACACTTCCTTGGGGAGGGCAGAGTACGAGCACACGAAGACCAAGTTTCTTCTCCTAACAACCCCCTGGCGATTGCTTGGTAATAATTTTCCCCAAGACGGCATGGACACCACCTCCTAATGACCTTCACAAATTTCCTTAAGCCCTAACATGCTCGTCGACCTGCGTGCTAAGCAATAGCTGCCACCTGCCTATTCCAGGCTCCTGTGAGTCCATGCCCCTTCTAGTCTCTCCCAGGGGGGTGATCAGGCCCCCTCTTCCACCCTTCCCAGTGGGTTCCTCCTCCCCTGCTGCCGTCCACCACCTACTAACGTGAAAGGTCCGGGCATTGAGAAACAGAATCCTTCCAGAAGGGCAAGGCACCTTCCCCCCTCTAGAAGATTCAAGCCACAAGGCCTTGGAGTAGTCCCAAATGGGACTTTTCTCCTCAAAGTGAGGAGTTTCCCAGCTAATGCACCAAATGTTGTAGTTATGAGTTCTGGGAAACAAACTCACTCAGAAGGACAATGCAGATAGTGGAGTGCAGTTTGTTATACCAGCGGGCCCAAGGCAGAGTCTCCTCTTAGCCAAGGATTCTGACCAGTTTTTGTGAAAACTTTATACAAAGGAACAAAGGAAAAGAAAGATATAATCAAAGTTAACCCGTGATTCATATGCCTTAAGCCTAAGTAGTTAACAGTGGACAATTATCAATAGGCCTGTGGTCATACCCCAATAAGCATAATAGAATTCATGATTCTATTCGGTTGCACAGATAATTAGGGTATTTTTTTAGATGGAGAGTCTAGGTACGAACCCTGGGGCTCTTCCTTCTGGGGGGCCTGATTTTCCAGTTGGTATGTCGTTTCCATAGATACTGGGCATATAGCTCAAAGTCCACGGTCTGGCCCAAGATAGAGTCCTGCTTTCAAGATGGAGCCCGTTCTGTCTGTTTCCTCCTGCATTGGCAGCCGGATTATTTACCACTGTTATAGCCACACGTTCCGGGAAACAAACTCACTCAGAAGGACAATGCAAATAGTGGAGTGCAGTTTATTACACCGGCAGGCCCAAGGCAGAGTCTCCTCTTAGCCAAGGACCCCGACCAGCATTTGTGAAAATCTTTTATACCCCATGTATACGTGTCCCAACCCACCACCCCAAATTCCTTGAGACTTACAAAGGAAGGGTAAATACAATCCCAATAACCCCGTCATTCATGTGTTATGTGTTCAAACAGTTAATAACCAATAAGCCCGCGGTTACATTCCAACCAGTTAATAACCGATAAGCCTGTGGTTACATTCCGATAGAGACAGAAAAAAATGTATGACCTGTCCGGAGGCAGGGGTCATTAGAGTATGTTTTCTCTCAGGCGAGGAGTAACCTGGATATGATCTTCAAGACTGCCCTGCCCAGAGGGGTCTTATCCTTCTGTTGCCGTTTCCGTAGGAACGAAGCACAGAGTTCAGAGTCCACTGGAGAGGCGGCCGAGCATGGTCAGCACGGACAGGCCTGAGATGGAGTCCAGGCCCTATGAGTTCCTTCTTCACCACTGCTCCACCTGGGAAGCTCTGTCACCTAGTAAGGAGGTAAATACTGGGGAGTCGCCCATCCTGTCCATTCCTACTTGCACCCTGCTAGTGCAAGCTCTTCTCTTAATACTCCTGCCTTGCCTGCTAAGTTGCTTCAGTCAAGTCCAACTCTTTACAACTCTATGGACTGTAGCCCTCCAGGGGAAAAGTTATTGCTGAACCACGAAAGAGGCCAGGATTTTGGCCTCTAGAGAAGAATTCAAACCCGGGGCCAGAGACAAGGCTTGATCACTCAGAGCTTTTGTGTAATAAAGTTATATTAAAGTATAAAAGAGATACAGAAAGCTTCTGACATAGGCATCAGAAGGGGGCAGAATGAGTGCCCCCCCTGCCAGTCTTTAGCCAGATGTTATATAGCTACTAGTAGCCTGCTAATTAGAGAGAGGAAATGTCTCAAAGCTTGGAGAATGGCACCAGGCCCCTCACCCACAACATGCATTTTGAGATTACAATGGCACCAAGTGAGTCATCCTGGGCCATAAAGCGATTGACGTAAATCTTGAAGATGGGCAGATTTCCATAGAAATATACAGTTTCATTAACATAGATTAGGAGAACAATGCATGAGTATAACATACTGGTTTGTCAAGTCGGTTCTGAGCCTTTAGGCGGGACTGACTTGAAGACAGTTCACTTCAGTTCAGTTGCTCAGTTGTGTCTGACTCTTTGCTACCTCATGAATCACAGCACGCCAGGCCTCCCTGTCCATCACAAACTCCTGGGGTTTACTCAAACTCATGCCCATCGAGTCAGTGATGCCATCCAGCCATCTCATCCTCTGTTGTCCCCTTCTCCTCCTGCCCTCAATCTCTCCCAGCATCAGGGTCTTTTCCAACGAGTCAACTCTTCGCATGAGGTGGCCAAAGTATTGGAGTTTCAGCTTCAGCATCAGTCCTTCCAATGAACACCCAGGACTGATCTCCTTTAGGATGGACTGGTTGGATCTCCTTGCAGTCCAAGGGACTCTCAAGAATGTTCTCCAACACCACAGTTCAAAAGCATCAATTCTTCAGCGCTCAACTTTCTTTATAGTCCAACTCTCACATCCATAATGACCACTGGAAAAACCATAGCCTTGACTAGACGGACCTTTGTTGGCAAAGTAATGTCTCTGCTTTTTAATATGCTGTCTCGGTTGGTGATAACTTTCCTTCCAAGGAGTAAGCGTCTTTTAATTTCATGGCTGCAATCACCATCTGCAGTTATTTTGGAGCCCAAAAAATAAAGTCTGACACTGTTTCCACTGTCTCCCCATCTATTTCCCATGAGGTGATGGGACCGGATGCCATGATCTTAGTTTTCTCAATGTTACGCTTTAAGCCAACTTTTTCACTCTTCTCTTTCACTTTCATCAAGAGGCTTTTTAGTTCTTCTTCACTTTCTGCCATAAGGGTGGTGTCATCTGCATATCTGAGTTTATTGATATTTCTCCCAGCAATCTTGATTCCAGCTTGTGCTTCTTCCAGCCCAGCGTTTCTCATGATGTGCTCTGCATATAAGTTAGACAGAGTCTAGGGTAAATACATAGTACATTAACATAGCCTAAGACAAACATTTTCATAAGAAAAATGCATTGATTAGCTCAAGGTTTGAGAAGTTAAGTTCAGGTAGAACCAGGTGTCATTATGGCAACACAGAATTTTAAGAGAAACACTTTTTAAATTTGTATGGACATGAGTTTGAGTAAACTCCAGGAGTTGGTGATGGACAGGGAGGCCTGGTGTGCTGCGGTTCATGGGGTCGCAACGAGTCAGACACGACTGAGCAACTGAACTGAACTGAACTGAGAGAAGGGGAAAAAATATAATGCTAGTTTGTTTCATCCTGCTGCTTAAGAGGGATTAAAAATGTCTGACACTTGCAGCCTATTTCCTCCGTTTGGAGACCCCTGGCTTCCTACCTAAACCTTTCACAGGTTCCTCTATCCATAGGTATCTCCAAGCAAGAATACTGGAGTGGCTTACCATGCCCACCTCCAGGAGATCTTCCCAACTCTGGGATCAAACCCACATCTCTTGAGTCTTTTGCACTGGCAGGGTTTTTTTTTTGTTTGTTTGTTTTGTTTGTTTTGTTTTTTTTAATTAACACTAGTGAAAAAAAAAATTAGCACCAGTGATAGTTTACAGTGGTTGGTGTCGAGTTTTTGGTCTCTGAAGGAGAAAATTTCACTCCGGGGGCAAAGACACAGTCTCAGTCTTTTGTGCAGTAAAGTTATATTAAAGTGAAAAGATAGAAAAATCCTCCAGCAAAAGGCCCTGGAAGGGGCTAGGGCATTATATAGTTTTCAACTGGCTGCTGAGAATAGATAAAAAGAACACTTCAAGACTACAAGTTCCATTGGATCCTTTCCCAAGCCACACATTCTAAAATAACTTCAGTACAAGATTAGCTAGAAGGAACATGTTCTTTGTAACATGTTTCTGAGTGAGATATATTGTTACTGAGAACAGGCTCCCAAGCAAGATTTATTACAATTATAATCATTAACATAGAATCTAAGAAAAGCATTCCCTTGAGTAAGACACTGTGCTTTGTCATCATTAGCTCCTAAAGAAAGGCCAGTTCTTGGGCAAGATACATTTTTGCACAAGGCTTAAGGAAAGCTTGAGTGAGAAAGTTCACCTACTCCTTAAAGGCCCCTGAACTGCCTAACTTTTAACTCTCTCACTAGGACCACTTGGGAAGCTCCCTTAATACTCCAGTAGTTGCCTAATCTACTTTACCAAAAAAAAACCTGCCACTTACATTATACCTAAGGTAAATTATTTAATGTTTCCCCCTGACATCAAGAATGAAATAAGGACATATTTGCTGATACCACTTGTTTTAAACGTGGCTTTGGATGCTCTAACCAACACAGTAAAAGGGAAAAAGAAAAGGCATATGAATTGGAAAGGAAGAAATGACAGTCATTATTCACAAACGGCATACTCATGTATATTGAAAACCTAAAAGAATTGGAAAGTATGTTAACAAGGTCACTGAACACAATGTCTAAAAAATTCAGTTGTATACCTTTATTCCAGAAAATAAATAGAAAATGACATTTAAAAAAATAATTATAATAGCACCAACGGTCATCAAATACCTTGTAAGAACCCAATCAAAAGATGTGATACAGAACATTATTGACTAAAAAAAATTACTGACAGAAATTAAAATAAGTTCTAAATAAATGCAAGTTAATATACCATGTTCATGGATTGCTAATGTTAAGTAGTTAGAAGAAGAAAAAGGAGTCCAGAATGTTGGTGGCTAAAAGACAAGGAAGGGAAAAGCCTGCGAAAATAGAACAAAGGAAGGTCTGAGGACTGGAGTGAGGACCTCAGGTAGAACAAACAACCCTCCTGACTAGCCCAACTTATATAAGGCAGGCCCAGGGGGAAGAAAAAAAACAAATAAAAAGAGGAGCCAAAGGGCCTGGGGTCTTTCTCTCTCTCTCTCTCTCTCTCTCTCTCTCACTCTTCTCTTCCTGTCTTTTGGGTCGGCATGACCTCATGGCTCAAGGATGTATTTTCTTTTTATTTTCTAAATAAAACTGAGCGGTAAAACGGAGCTGTAACACTGATCTGTCTGAGAGCAATAACACGGTCTGTCTGAGATCTGTGACACGCCAAGGACGTTAATGTCCATCGCTTCAAATTTTTATTGTGACGAGACAGAACCGGGGAAATTACACACTCCCCTGACACTAAGATGCCACTCCTCCCGAAATTCATCTTTAGATTCAATGAAATTTGATACAATGTCCCAGGTAATTTTTGAGTGGAAATCAATAAGCAGTTTCTAAAATCTATATGGAAATTCAAAGGCTGAGAATAGCCAAGGAAATTTTGAGGAAGAATAAAGCTGGAGTACTTACGACTAGCAACTATCAAGATGTATTATAAAGTTATAGTTACTGTCAACTGTAGTGCTGGAGAAAAAGACTCTTGAGAGTTCCTTGGATGCCAAGGAGATCAAACCAGCCAATCCTAAGGGAAAGCAACCCTGATCCTGAAGCTCCAATCCTTTGGCCACCTGATGCAAAGCGCCAACTCATTGGAAAGGACCCTGATACTCAGAAAGATTGAGGGCAGGAATAGAACAGGGTGACAGAGAATGAGAAGGTTGGATGGCATCACCAGCTCAATGGACATGAGTCTGTGCAAACTCCAGGAGATGGTGAAGGACAGGGAAACCTGGAGGGCTGCAGTCCATGGGGTCGCAAAAAAGTCGGACATGACTTAGTGACTGAACGACAACAACAATTGAGGACCATCTATGAGAGGGTTTTCTTCTTCATCCCAATTCCTGCTGTCATTCTCAAGTAATTGTAAGAAATACCTGGACAATGTATTCTACCAGCTAGGCTCACATTTCTTTGACTTTTCACTCCTGTTACTTTCATTTCTGTTTCACACATACTACCTCTTTGATGGTCAGAGTTCAGTTCTTTCTATCACCGGAACCTCAATATCTTCCTTTCTGACTGGAACTTATTCCTACTACACCTGCAGTTTATCTTCTTCTGGATACCCAGCCACTTGACTCCTCCACTTTACACTGGTTATCAGTATCCTTCTATCCTCATCATATGCAGAATAGACATCAGGATCTGTAGCTTGAACTACGTTTACTTTTAGCTCATCTCTTTTAGTGCTAAGAATAGCTCTCAGAATAACTTTTATTTTCAGAGCTTTGGTTCTCATTTTTGGGCTCTACAGCTCACTTTTCTATGAGTCCGAACAACCCTTCAGTCATGTGTCAGTCACACAGCTACCTTCTATACTGAAGCTTCTGGATAAAATCTGCCTATCTTTGAAAATATGAAAAGAATGCAAGCTCATAAACTCTAGTATCAGTTGAACTACAGAGAACTGTTCATCAATCTCATTTCCTCTTTTTTTTTTAAATTCATTCTCTATAAAACGAAAGAGTTATTCCACACTTTTGCCAGTCTCCTCGAATCTAGTCATCTCCAAACTTCCTTCTAAGAATACGGCATCATATCTCACCGACGAAATTGATACAAGGACTTCCTTTCAATTTCTGATCCTACTCTACATCAATCCATATCATAAGACACACTTCTTTTCTTTTAAAATCTATATCTATACCTCACTCTTACCTTCTTTTAAAAATTTTTGGCTGTGCTGTGTGGCATGTGAATCTTGGTTTCCTAACCAGGGATCAAACCCAAACCCCCCTGCATCAGAAGGGCTGAGTCTTAACCACTGGACCACTAAGGAAGTCCCTTATTCTAGCCTTCTTATATTTGGTTTCATGGTGTGATTTGACATTTCAGTTTGGAATCAAATCCTACATTTGTTCTTAAGCCCATCTCTTCTCATTCCCACTAAGGTTTTGCTTTATGAATTACCTTTTTCTCAACCTATCTTCAATTTCTTTGTTTCCTTCACCTTATCTTAAAAGCATTTAAGAGACCATCTTGTCTTCTCCCCAAATTCCATTAATCTGCCATTATTTTCTAACTAATGTTAAGCTAGAGCATAGTTTTAATAGAGCTAGGATTTAACTGCCTCCAGATCACACGCTAACAAAGGTAGCTCAGTCTCCTTTGACATATAATAGGGCTTAAATAATAACTCTCTTGAGGTATTATTGTTAGCATTAAATGAGATACCATACTATGTATGGTAGGTGTTGAACAAATATTAATTTCCTTTTCTTTCCTTCCTTTCTAGTTTCTAAGGGTAGGGGCTGTGTCTAAATCATTTTTGCATCTCTAATGTATAAATCATTTTTAGATATCTGATTACCTTATCTAGACCATATCTAATTCCCGAAAATGAGGCAATGAGGGGAGGAACAAAGCCTTTTAAAATTTTCTTATTTCAGTTGTTATTTAGAATTCAGTTCGTTTTAGTTCAGTCACTCAGTCGTGTCTGACTCTTTGCAACCCTATGGACTGCAGCAAGCCAGGCTTCCCTGTCCATCACCAACTTCCAGAGCTTGCTCAAACTTATGTCTATTGAGTCAGTGATGCCATCCAACCATCTCATCCTCTATTGTCCCCTTCTTCTCCTGCCTTCAATCTTTCCCAGCATCAGGGTCTTTTCCAACAAGACTGTTCTTCACACCAGGTGGCCAAAGTATTGGAGTTTCAGCTTCAGCATCAATCCTTCCAATGAATATTCAGGACTGATTTCTTTTAGGGTTGACTTGTTTGATCTCCTTGTAGTCCAAGGAACTCTCAAGAGTCTCCTCCAACACCACAGTTCAGAAGCATCAATTCTTCAGTGCTCAGCTTTCTTTATAGTCCGACTCTCACATCCATACATGACTACTGGAAAACCATAGCTTTGACTAGATGGACCATTGTTGGCTAAGTAACGTATCTGCTTTTTAATATGCTGTCTAGGTTGGTCATAGCTTTTCTTCCAAGGAGCAAGCATCTTTTAATTTCATGGCTGCAGTTACCATCTGCAGTCATTTTGGAACCCCAAAAAATAAACTCTCTCAGTGTTTCCATTGTTTCCCCATCTATTTGCCATGAAGTGACGGGACTGGATATCATGATCTTAGTTTTCTGAATGTTGAGTTTTAAACCAACTTTTTCACTCTCCTCTTTCACTTTCATCAAGAGGCTCTTTAGTTCTTTATTTACAAATCAGTGAGTTTTATATTGTGATATCTGATTCATGACTAAGTTTAGAAAATGAAACTAGATCTCTCGCTGTGTATGTTTGGATATATATATGCCTCAGTATGTGTCTTTGTCTTTGGATAATATTGCTGGAGGTTAATTTGCAAATGAGCTCTAATCTAGTTGACCTAAAGAAAAGTAAGCACTTACAAATAAAACAATTCTAAATACAAGAGAAATTAAGCAATTATGAATTACTGAAGTCATAATTAATGATTTTCAGGTTCACATGAACTGGGAAATATTCAGTATTAAATTACTACTTGGTATTAATGTTTATTTGTTAATCTAATTATTATAAACATGTCTAAGAGTCATTAATATTAAGCATAATATTTTCATTCTGCCTAGGTTTAATATAAGTTAAATAAAATCCTGTTATATCTGTTACAAATTTGTCAGCAAGGAAAGTACCAATGTGAAGAAATGTTTAAGGAAAGAAAATATAAATGAGATAAGTTTTTAGATAAACTCTGTTAAGAATCATTATGCTTTAACAATATCCATTAGTCTCTCTGCTGCGTTGTGGTGGTGGTGGTTTAGTTGCTCTGTTGTGTCCGACTCTTTTGACTCCATGGACTGCAGCTTCTGGTTCTGCTGTCCATCAAATTTTCCAGGCAAAAGTGGAATAGGTTGTCATTTCCTACTCCAGGGGATCTTCCTGACCCAGGATTTTGGTAAGCTGAAATTTCTAGGGTTGTGCTAAACTAAATAATGGAAGTTTATTGAATAGATAGGTCATTGCCAAACAAAATAAGATTTTGCATTTATTATTGAATGCTAATTTCCTCTTACAGAGAAACTAAAGAAATTTTAGACTATTAATGAAAAATGTATGGTGCCTATCCTGAGATGTTTTCTATAAGATAAGCAAAGGTTTTTGGAAATTATCAGGGGTATTAATGCTCATCAATCTATAGAATGCTAATATAAAGTCAGTTCTTAGTTGCTTAAGGGAAGTAGGAAGTGTTTTCTGTAAAGAAGGTATGAGAAACGGAATTGTATTTTATTAAGCTAAAAGGAAGTAGGTCTGACTTACAAGTGACTGCTTCAGGATGGGAGAATAACGTAATGGGTACAGAAAGTGATAAAAAGTTTTGTGGAAAGTGGATGCTGAGAAAGAGTTTTGGGCTTCATCAGGATTGACTAAGTTTAAAATAAATTTAATTTAGTAAATTAATTTAAAAGTAAGCTGATACAAAACTTGAATTTGCCTTTTCTCTCTGTTAAGAGGACAAGTTTTCATTAGATGTTGAACTGCCTTTGATAATAATTGGATTTTAAGTTTCTTTTCCTCTTAACTGATCTGTTCTGTATTTGCTTTTGAAATCTTCTGTTGTTAATTTGGCTAAGTAAATAACTATTGTTTCACAGAGACTTACAATTCTATCTGGCTGAGTATTCTAAGCCCTTTTGATATTTATGGACAAAACTTCTTAAATTCTAATGAAGCCTTTTTGACCTCTAGCTACCTTTGTAATACTTCAAAGGACCCTTGAAACATCCCAAAGAGAGATATTAAGCTAATTAGGTATATTTGATATGCTGAATCACATGGGAAATATTGTCAAATGAGTAGTAAATATCTTCAGGTTATATTATGTGGTAAAGGTTACACTTATTATATGGTAAATATTACATATATGTATATATCCTAGAAATTATATGGAGTTTCTAAAATTCTTATATGTTCTGGTAAAATGTTATCAGTCATAATTCTAGTTACTATATTAAAATGTTGTGACAGCAGTAACTGAGTTTCTTTGTCAAGTGCACTGTAATCAGATTTTAAGCATGACTTCTTAAGGGTTTTGTCATTATAGACAGTTAAGGTTTTATTCTGGTACTTCTGCAAAAATGCCTCCTCTTGAAGGCAATTTATAGAAAGGACTTTTGAATAAATACCAGTTTCTGACTTTCAGACCATAATGCTGAACTAGATAAAAAATTGAAGGATTCTAATGGGAAAACGGATGACTTCACAAAAGGTTAACAAAAGGACTGCATGGGCTGGTGAATGTGCTTATAACTTTTATGGTTTCTACATGAAAAATTACTGGCTTGAATCTGTGTTTTCCAGGTGTAAGGAAACCCTTACCCTCAAACTACTTATGATTCATAATATAGCAAAATTATACTTTTGTAAGCAAAATTGAAACATTTACCTTTTCTCTGTATCTGATCCCTTCACAGATTGGAAACTCCTAGGTTTCCAGTCATTTTTTCAGATAAATTAGGAAGGTTATCTCCCTAACAGTACTAATGCACCCACCAGAGATGCTTGGAGGGTACAAACAAAACATTGTGTGCACCAGGACCCAGGGAAAGGAGCTATGATCCCCAAAGAGACTGAGCCAGACCTGCCTGTGAGTGTTTGAGGGTCTCCTGCAGAGGTGGGGGTTGGCAGTGGTCTGTCCCGGGGACTGTGGCAGCAGCCATCCTGGGGGGCTCTGCATGTGGCGAAAGTCCTCTTGGAGGAGCTTGCCATTAGCCTCTGTGGAGAGCCACTGGGTGGGCGATCCACGAAATGGAGAACGACTATACCAAAGAAGTTCTCACACTGCTGTGAAAGGCCCCACAACAACTTCCCAAAGAGACGGGAATCCCCCCGGGAATCTGACTTTGAAGGCCAGTGGGATTTGATCGCAGAACTTCCACAGGACTGGGGAGACAGAGACTCTTGGAGGGCGCAGACAAAACCTTGTGCGCACCAGAAACCAGGAAAGAGGAGCAACGACGCCACCAAAGACAGAGGCAGACTTGCCTGTGAGTGTTTGGGAGCCTGTGGTGGAGGCGTGGCTTGCCACTGGCCTGCCACGGGGTCAGGGCACTGAATGCAGCAGACCTGGGAGGCATGGTATCCTGGCATAGGTCCTTTTGGGGGCGGTCACCATCACCACTAGCATAGTTGGGCCTCAGGCCAAACTACAGGGAGGGAGCACAGCCCCACCCATCAGGAAGCTTGCACAAGCCTCTTATCCTTACCCGTCAGAGGGCAGTCAGAATGAAAACGACAGTCACAGAAAGCTAACCAAAAGGATCGTATGGATCACAGACTTGGGCAAATCAATGAACTTACGACCCATGCCTTGCAGGGCCAACTAAGATGAACAGGTCATGGTGGAGAGTTCTGACAAAACTTGGTTTATGGAAGAAAGGAATGGCAAACCACTTTAGCATTCTTGCCTTGAGAACACCATGAACAGCAGAAAAAGGTAAAAAGATACAGCACTGAAAGATGAAAGCCCCCCACCCCACCCAGGTCGGTAGGCGTCCATTATGCTACCGGAGAAGAGCAGAGAAACAGCTCCAAAAGGAATGAGGAGACTGAGCCAGAGTGAAAATGACATCCAGTTGTGGATCTGTCTAATGGAGGAAAGCAAAGTCTGACTCTGTAAAAAAGAATATTTTATAGGAACCTGGAAAGTTAGGTCCATGAATCAAGGAAAATTGGAAGTGGTCAAGCAGAATATGGCAACAGTGAAGATTGATATTTTAAGAAGCAGTGAACTAAAATGAATGAGAATGGGTGAATTTAATTCAGATGACCATTATATCTATGACTGTAGGCAAGAATCCCTTGGAAGAAAGGAGCAACTCTCATAGTCAACAAAAGAGTCAAAATGCAGTACTTGAGTGCAATCTAAAAAAGACAGAACAATTTCAATTCATTTCCAAAGCAAACCATTCAAAATCACAGAAATCCAAGTCTATGCCCCAACCAATAATGCTAAAGAAGATTAAGTTGTAAGTTGTAAGTTGTGAAGATCTACAAGACCGTCAAGAAGTAACACCAAAAAGATATCCTTTTCATCATAGGGGATTGGAATGCAAAAGGAGGAAGTCCAGAGATACTTGGAATAATAGGCAAGTTTGGCCTTGAGTAAAAAATGAGGCAGGGCAAAGGCTAACAGAGTTTTGCCATTGAAAGGGCACTGGTCTTAGCAAACACCCTCTTCCAACAATACAAGAGATGACTCAACACATGAACATCACCAGATGGTCAATACCAAAATACATGCATTATGTTCTTTGCAGCTGAAGATGGAGAAGCTGTATACAGCCAGCAAAAACAAGACTGGGAGCTGACTGTGGCTCAGATCATGAACTCCTTATTGCAAAATTCAGAGTTAAACTGAAGAAGGTAGGGAAAACCACTAGGCCTTTCAGGTATGACATAAATCAAATCCCTTATGTTATACAGTGAAAGTGACAAACAGATTCAAGAGATTAGATCTGATAGACAAAGTGCCTAAAGAACAATGGATAAAAGTTAGTAACACTGTACAGAAGGCAGGGACCAAAACTGATCCTAGTTTTCTGAATGTTGAGTTTTTTAAGCCAGCTTTTTCACTCTCCTCTTTCACTTTCATCAAGAGGCTCTTTAGTTCTTCTTTGCTTTCTGCCATAAGAGTGGTGTCATCTGTATATATGAAGTTATTGATATTTCTCCCGGCAATCTTGATTCCAGACTGTGCTTCATCCAGCCCAGCACTTCACATGATGTACTCTGCATATAAGTTAAATAAGCAGGGTGAAAATATACAGCCTTGACGTACTCCTTTCCCAATTTGGAACCAATCTTTTGTTCCATGTTCGGTTCTAACTGTTGCTTCTTGATCTGCACACAGATTTCTCAGGAGGCAGGTAAGGTGGTCTGGTATTCCCATCTCTTTCAGAATTTTCCACAGTTTGTTGTGAACCACACAGTGAAAGGCTTTGGCATAGTCAATGAAGCAGAAGTAGATATTTTTCTGGAATTCTCTTGGTTTTTTGATGATCCAACAGATGTTGGCAATTTGATCTCTGGTTCCTCTGCCTTTTCTAAAACCAGCTTGAGCATCTGGAAGCTCACAGTTCACAAACTTCTATGAAGAAGGATCTCAATAAATCTTATCTACAGTGTTGATGTTGTTGTTGTTCAGTCACTGAATCCTGTACCACTTTTTGTGACCTCATGGACTGTAGCACAGCAGGCTCCTCTGTCCTCCACTATCTCCCAGAATTTGCTCAGATTCATGGCCATTGAGTTGGTGATGCTATTTAACATCTGATACTTCGCTGACCACGTCTCCCTTTGCCTTCAATATTTCCCAACATGAGGGTCTTTTCCAATGAGTCGACTCTTCACATCAGGTGGCCAAAGTATTGAAGCTTCAGCGTAAGCATCAGTCTTTCCAATGAATACTCAAGGTTGATTTCTTTTAGGACTGACTGGTTTGATCTCCTTGCTGTCCAAGGGACTATCAAGAGTCTACTCCAGTACCACAATTCGAAAGCATCAATTCTTTAGCTCTCAGCCATCAGAATGGTCCAACTATCACATCCATACATGACTACTGGTAAAACCAGAGTTTTGCCTGTAACATCTTTTGTTAGCAAAGTGATGTCTCTGCTTTGTAATACACTGTCTAGGTTTGTCATAGCTTTCCTTCCAAGGAGCAAGCATCTTTTAATTTCACGGCTACAGTCACTGCCCCGGGTGACTTTGGAGCCCAAGAAAATAAACTCTGTCACTGTTTCCACTTTCCCACCTTCTATTTGCAATGAAAGGATAGGACCAGATACCATGATCTTTGCTTTTCAAATGTTGAGTTTCAAGTCAGTTTTATCATTCTCCTCTTGCACCTTCATCATGAGGCTCTTTAGTTCCTCTTCACTTTTTGCCATTAGTATGAAACTATCTGCTTATCTCAGGTTGTTGATATTTCTCCTGGCAAACTTGATTCCAGCTTGCAATTCATCCAGCCTGGCATTTCACATGATGTACACTGCATAGAAGTTAAATAAGCAGGGTGACAACATAGAGCTTTGTTGTACTCCTTTCCCAATTTGGAACCAGTCCACTGTTTCATGTCTGGTTCTAACTGTTGCTACTGGATGTGCACATAGGTTTCTTAGGAGACAGGTAAGGTAGTCTGGTACTCCTATCTCTTTAAGAATTTTCCACAGTTTGTTGTGATCCACACAGTCATTTGTCATAGTCAATGAAGCAGAAGTAGATATTTTTCTGCAATGTCCTTGTTTTCTCCATTCATGATCCAAAAATGCTAGCAATTTGATATCTGGTTCCCTACACTTTCAAAACCCAGGTTGTACACCCGGAAGTTCTCAGTTCATGTACTGCTGAAGACTAGCTTGAAGGATTTTGAGTGTAACCTTACTAGCATTTTAAATGAGCCCAACTGTATGGTAGTTTGAACATTCTTGGCATTGCCCTTCTTTGGGACTGGTATGAAAACTGACCTTTTCCAGGCCTGTGGACACTGCTGAGTTTTTCCAAATTTGCTGACAGCACTTCCAAATTTGAGTGCAGCACTTTAACAGCATCATCTTTTAGGATCTGAAATAGCTCAGCTGGAATTCCATCACCTCCACTAGCTTTGTTCATAGTAATGCTTCCTAAGGCCCACTTGACTTCCCATTCCAGGATGCCTGGCTCTAGGTGAGTGATCACACCATCATGGTTATCCAGGTCATTAGGACCTTTTTTGTATAGTTCTTGTTTATATATTCTTGCCATGTCTGCTTAATATCTTCTGTTTCTGTTATGTCCATACTGTTTCTGCCCTTTATCATGTCCATCCTTGCATGAAATTTCCCTTTACTATCTCTGGTTTTCTTGAAGACATCTCTATTCTATCCCATTTTATTGTTTTCCTCTATTTTTTGCATTGTTCATTTAAGAAGGCCTTCTTATCTCTCCTTGCTATTGTCTGGAACTCTGCATTCAGATGGGTATATCTTTTGCCTTTCTCCCTTGCCTTTTGCTTCTCTTCTTTCCTCAGTTATTTGTAAAGCCTCCTCAGACAACCACTTTGTCTTCTTGCATTTCTTTTTCTTTGAGATGGTTTTAGTCACTGCCTTCTGTATAATGTTATAAACTTCTGCCCATAGTTCTTCAGGCACTCTGCCTATCAGATCCAATCTCTTCAATCTATTTGTCACTTCTTCTGCATAATCATAAGGGATTTTATTTAGGTCATACCTGAATGGCTGAATGGTTTTCCTTACTTTATTCAATTTAAGTCTGAATTTTGCAATAAGGAGTTTATGATCTGAGCCACAGTCAACTCCAGATCTTGTTTTTCTGGCTGTATAGAGCTTCTCCATCTTCAGCTGCAAAGTATATAATGCATGTATTTTGGTATTGACCATTTAGTGGTGTCCATGTGTGAAGTTGTCTCTTGTGTTGTTGGAGAAGGTGTTTGCTATGAGTGCATTCTCTTGGCAAAACTCTGCTAGCCTTTGACATGCTTCACTTTGCACTCCATGGCCAAACTTGCCTGTTACTTCAGGTATCTCTGGACTTCCTACTTTTGCATTCTACTCCCATATCACGAAAAGGACATCTTTTTGTGTGTGTGTGTTGTTCCTGAAGTTCTTGTAGGTCTTCATAGGGCCATTCAATCTCAGCTTCTGTGGCATTAGTAGTGGGGGTATAGATTTGATTTACTGTGATGTTGAATGGTTTACCTTAGAAATGAACTGAGATCATTCTTTTGGTTTTGAAATGACAACCAAGTACTGCATTTCAGACTCTTCTGTTGACTGTGAGGGCTATTCCATTTCTTCTAAGAGATTCTTGCCCACAGTTGTAGAGATAATGGTCATCTGAATTAAATACACCCATTCCTGTCCATTTTAGTTCACCAATTCCTAAAATATCAATGTTCATCTTGCCATCTCCTGCTTGACCACAGCCAACTTACCTCGACTCATGAACCAAACATTCCAGGTTCCTATACTGTAGTATTCTTTATACTATCAGATTTTTCTCACCACCAAGACATATTCATAGCTGAATGTCATCCTTGCTTTGGCCCAGCCACTTCATTCTTACTGGAACTATTAGCAATTGCTCTCTGTTCTTTCCCAGTAGTGCATTGGACACCTACTGATGGGGAGTTCATCTTTAAGTGTCTTTTGCCTTTTTATACTGTCCATGGGGTTCTCGAGGCAAGAATACTGGATTTCATTGTCATTTCCTTCTCTAGCAGGCCACATTTTATCAAAACTCCTCACCATGATCCATCTGTGGGTTCACAGCTTCATTGAGTTATGCAAGCCCCTTCACCAGGACAAGGCTATGTCCATGATGTGGTATCTATAGTGATAGGAGACTAAATTGAAATTAAAGTTGCAACTGGTAAACAAATAGTCACTCATCTGGGCCAAGTGCTGGGTGGTCAGGTACTTGCTGGCGACAACAATGAACTCCTTTCCTCTGTGCTTAGACAAAACTGTGAAGTGGGTTTGCTTTGTCTCACCTTCTTAGCCGAGTGATCTTTCTGAGGTTGGTATTCAGTGGGATAGCTAAGAGACTGCTGTTGTCTGCTTGTGAGCCCCAGGCTGGGTTCTCAAAGTCTGGTCTGGGCTACTTTCTAAATTTCTCAGCACTTAAGAAACAGCAAGGCACTCAGTAAACTCTTAGTGTCATATACCAATCACCAGTCTATCGCTGGGACTTCACAAGCATCCTCCTTTAATGTTAACGACAACCTTGAGTTAGGTATGTATGCACGCAAGGGTACTAAGTCACTTCAGTTGTACCCGACTCTGCAAAACCCATGGACCTAGCCCGCCAGTCTTCTCTGTCCTTGGGATTCTCCAGGCAAGAATACTGGAGCGAGTTGCCAGGCCCTCCTCCAGGTATGGATAACATTCACATTTTAGAAGTGAGGAAGAGATGTGATCTGTGCTTATAGCGGATGTCAACAGGTACATTACACTAAGAGGTAGGATGATACAACAGAGAGCTGCCTTTACTTCTGAAGTGTATATTACTACTCCCTTGGTGAGAAAAAGCCAAAGCAGGAGGGTCAGACTCCCGCTGTGTCTCTGCCAAGAGACAAAGCGCGGGGTGTCTCTGGAAAAGTCAAAGCTGCCCAGAAGCTGCAGCTTCTATTAGATTTCAGCCACTTACCTTAAGCAAAGAGAGATTGTGTCTTAACTCTAACATATTATTACTCTGATGATGAGTGGTTCAGCTTCGACATAAACATTCACTTAAAGAATAAACATAAACTACTGAAAAGGGATTAGCACTCTGGCAGTGTATACA
This sequence comes from Cervus canadensis, assembly GCF_019320065.1. Classification (NCBI taxonomy): domain Eukaryota; kingdom Metazoa; phylum Chordata; class Mammalia; order Artiodactyla; family Cervidae; genus Cervus; species Cervus canadensis. The sequence goes on along the minus strand of NC_057397.1, from coordinate 69,779,285 downwards.
AAGGGCTTCCCTGCTGACTCAGGGATAAAGAATTCGCCTGCCAATGCAGGAGAGGCAGATTCTACCTCTAGATCAGAAAGATCCTCTGGAGAAAGAAATGGCAATCTACTCCGGTATTCTTGCATGGGAAATCCCAGACAGAGGAGCCTGGCTGGCAACTATGGAAGGAAAGTCACAGGGCTCAAAATAGCCGGGAGTTAGAACTCCCCTTCAGGTCCTCCCCACCATTCTATGCAAAACAAAGAACCCTCTCAACGGAAGGGGAAAAAATGGACTTTAAGGTTGATTAGCCCAGCTCCCAGCCGGTCCCAGAGCTCTGGTGGATCTCCAGAATTCCTTGCCCCAGCCCTTTAAGAGATAACTAACAACCTCGGAGAAGAACAGCCCCCTTAGGACAGCAGATTTCCACATGCATGCCTGCATAATACCTACTCTTTTCTCGGGTTAGTGCGGCAGCTCACTGGTCTGACTGCTGCCCCTTCTCGCCTCGTTAAAGGTGATCTGTTCCCGTAAAGTGCCGGTCTGGTTCTTTTCTCTGAACCTCGCCTTCTCTAACTCCCTTACCCTACCACCCAGTCCATGGGGGTGCCAAAGAGTCAGAGAGGACTTAGTCGCTAAGTCCCACGTGTATCCATGTCGCGCATTTCTGCAGTCTTCAGACTTTTCTGGCACGGTAAGTCGGGCACTCACAGAGGGACAGATGAACCTCCATTAAAGACCCTATTAAAACAACAACAGCAATCGGGAAAACAAAGGTAATTGGAGCACAACAAAGCGCTGGAGAGGCCTGGGCTCTGACCCGGGGTGGGGCGGGGAGCCCCAGCCGCCCAGGCGGGTCCTCCCTGGCCAGCCCAGTCCTGCCAACTTGGGGCTCTCTGACCCGCCTCCCTTCGCGCGCGCATTTCCTGCCAGACCTGGGGAGGCCAGACATGGCGGTGCTAAGCCAGCTTCTCTTTTCTTGGGGTCGCGGTCCCCGGCGGGTAAGGCAGCGCCGAAAGGGCCGGGTGCCCTGCGTGTCCCCTGCAAGAGCCCCGTCCGGGGGGCGCGCTGAGCGCAGACGCGGCGTCCCGGGCGCGGGGAGGAGCGCCGTGGGGCCCCGCGGCCCCGGTGCGGGGAGCGAGGCGCGGGGGTCCTGCCGGCGCGGGGCCGGGGCGGAGGGCCGCGACTTCCCGGCACTGGGATGAAGCGGGGCGATCACGTCCAGCTGCCCTCGGAAGAAGCCCTGGGGTGCGTTTGTGCCGGTGTGGAGGGGCACGGTGAGCGCCTGCGTGGTTCTCACAAGTTGCACATTCTTGTGAGTTTCCAGTGAAAGTCGGGCTTCCCTCGTGGCTCAGCTGGTAAAGAATCGCCTGCAATGCTGGAGACCTGGGTTCGATCCCTGGGTTGGGAAGATCACCTGGAGAAGGGAAAGGCTACCCACTCCAGTTTTCTGGTCTGGAGAATTCCATGGACTGTATAGTCCATGAGATCGCAAAGAGTCCAAGTTGCATGTAAATAGAGAGAAGGACCCAGCACACACCGGCCGGCCTGGTGACGAGCGGGAGCGAGGGTGGGAAGCAGGGCCCAGAGGAAACACTGGCCTCAGCTGGAGTCCTTTTTTTAAACGAAGAAATTCGTTCACCTGTTTGTTGTTCAAAGATTAATACCAACCTGGCGCGCATGAGTGCTGAGTCACGTTGGACTCGTTGCGGGCCCCATGGACCGTAGCCTGGAGGCGCCTCTGTCCAGGGAATTTTCCAGGCTCTTGCCTGGAGTGGGTTGCCATTTCCTATTCCAGGGGTCTTCCCCATCCGCGGAGCAGAACTCGCATCTCTTTGCGCCTTTGCTTCCTGCATTGGCAGGTGGATTCTTGACCTGTGCGCTACACCTGGGAAGCCCATACGAACATATTCACATAAACAAGAAAATAAGAAAGCAAATCTAGCTGTTTAAGTTTCCCTGCCTGGAATTAATGCTGGGAGAGCTGCATCTCAGGCTGGCTTCCACTGCTTTTTCTCTCATAATTTTGTTTTGTTTTGTCAACGTCTTTCCTCTAGACCGATAGTCTAAAGTGGGCAAGACGAAACAGCTGGAGAGGGGAAGAAAGAGAAAGGAAGAAAGAAGTAATGATGTTCCAGACAACCCCCTTCCCCAATCAAGTGAAAAGAAATCTTAGTGAGCTACGCTAAACTAAACCTGAATTCACAATTTCCTTAGCCAAGTAGAAAAATTAATCTGCCAATTGTGGGGAAAAAAAAAAAAACTTTTTTCAGTTAGATAGAATGAGTAGCCATGTTTTTATTTTTTTGAAAAACATGGACAAATTTCAAATTCCAGATGTGAACACAAGGAAATACTATGAGTCTCTGACATAAGAACTTCCTTTTAAAAAGTGAGATTTGTTCACGGCCGTGGTGTTGTTGATAGTATTTTCTCTTACAAAGATTTGGGTTGTAGGTTGTAAAAGAAGGCTACACTCTGATCCCTCTTAAAGAACTCTTCATTTGAATCCTATAATGACTCTGTGAAGGAGAGAAATCTTCAGAGATTTTCTTAAAAAACACAAATTGTTAGAATTGTAGTAATAAGGTCACACAGACATCAGCTCTTCTGACATCACTATACAATATAGCATGAAATGGAGAAAATGAATCTCATGTAAAAATTAATTGTAATCACAGTTTTGAAGTTCCTTTGCTTAAGAAAAATGGAAGTTTTGAGGATGGAGGTTTGAAGGCAAGAGAGTTCCTTATAAGTGGTGTCTCTCCCCTTCCTGGCCCACACAAGCTTGAGTGTGAATTCCTGGGCATAGAAAAGTTTTCACATCTGTGAAGTGGCAGGTTGTTCTGGGAAACATGTTTTTGTGGGCAAATACAAATTGTTACAATTAAAGCCCCCGATTTAAATATTTTAGTTATCAAGAATCTGAGAAATGTTTCATCCCTCATACATCTATTTATGAAGTGAGCTTCCCTGGTGGCCCAGCTGGTAAAGAATCCCCTGCAATGCGAGCAGGCCTGGGTTCGATCCCTGGTTTGGGAAGATCCCCTGGAGAAGGGACTGGCTACTCACTCCAGTATTCTGGCCTGGAGAATTCCATGGACAGAGGAGCCTGGCAGGTCACAGTCCATGGGGTTCCAAAGAGACGGACATGACTGAGTGACTTTCACTATTTATGAAGTGCCATATTGTGCTATTGGCTACTAGGGCTCCATTCAGTACCGCGTTTAATGAGAACTAGCTCTTTGCGGAGAGGGCACTGGCAACCCACTCCAGTACTCTTGCCTGGAGGGTCCCGTGGTAGGCTGCAGTCCATGGGGTCGCAGAGAGTTGGACATGACTGAGTGACTTCACTTTCACTTTTCACTTTCATGCATTGGAGAAGAAAATGGTAACCCACTCCAGTGTTCTTGCCTGGAGAATCCCAGGGACGGGGGAGCCTGGTGGGCTGCCGTCTATGGGGTCGCACAGAGTCTGACACGGCTGAAGTGACTTAGCAGCAGCAGCAGCTCTTTGCTTGGCCATGGGAATGCAAAGGTTCAAAAAATACAAAATTTGCTCTCAAGTTGCTTTCAGTTTTACTGAGGAAAACAGTCACTCATTCAGTCGTTTATTAGGAAATGCTAATTAAGTGCCCAAGAAGTGTTGGGCATTCTTTGACAATCTTTACTTGGAAACTATGACTACCATCCTTGAATTAATAGCCTCTTGTATATTTTTCAAGTTATGAATAATAACTCATGATTGGAACTTCAAATAATTTAGTGGAACAAAATGAGTTTAAGAAAAGCAAAATGGAATAGAATAGAAAATACAAGAATTCACCTTATGTGGTAAGGTTAAGCATACAATTTGTGGAACTTTTAAAAACTTATGGTTCTTTGATATCTCTGATGCACACTGCCAGCCATCCTTTCCCTCCTCCCTTTTTTTTGGGGGGGGGGCTTCCCTTGTGGCTCAGCTGGTAAAGAATCCGCCTGCAATGTGGGAGACCTGGATTTGATCCCTGGGTTGGGAAGATCCCCTGGAGATCTTCCAGGGGGAACTGCTACCCACTCCAGTATTCTGGCCTGGAGAATTCCATTATAGTCCATGGGGTCACACAGAGTCGGACACAACTGAGGGACTTCCACTTTTTAAAAAAAATCAAGAGTAATTAGTATTTTTATGAAACTGATACTGGGCCAGTTATGAATTCAAGTAATAGTTAAATTAAAACAAACAAAATAATACATGTCTGCAAACTGGCCAGTCAGAAATAACCAGGGTTAATGTTTGGCCAGCTTGATCCCAGGCATCTGTTTGTAGTGGCAAAGAGATGGCTGACTAGGCATATTTTTCTTGGCTATATCACATTTGTTTTTCACATTGAATTTAATCAACATTGTTTCATTTTCTTCTGATGCTGAATTTTGTCAGGGAGAAGTATAAAGCCAGCTGGATTTTTTCCTTGTTGTTTATGTTTCGAGTTTTCTTTATTTTATTTTTTTCTATCCAGAAAGCCTAAGAAGTCTTTCTTTACCCAACTCAAAATTTCAGAATATAGGCTTCTTGGAGGCAAATATTTTCATCTGATTTGTTCACTGCTCTATCTCCAGGCCTAGAATAGTGCCCAGTGAAGTGATAGTAGCTTAGTCATGTCTGACTCTGTCCTGCCAGGCTCCTGTGTCCATGGAATTCCCCAGGCAACAGTAGTGGAGTGGATTGCCATAGAGCACAGAGTAAATAACTAACATCTGTTACACGACGGGATACATGTACTGTGTTGTGTGTAAGGCATATTTCTTACTGGGTCCTCATTCAGAATCTGTCTGAAATACATTTCAGTGGGTCATCATGAGACATCAATAGACTGTGAAAATGCAGAGGTGTTATTAGAATGCACATATGAACAAAACAGTATGTTCCTAAAGGAGACAGGGAGGGCTTCATGAAGGAGATGGCTCCGAGCTCACTTTTAGAATAGAATTATATGGAGCCCCAAAGACAATCTAGATATTAATATAAGGAATAGCATGCTTCAAGAAGTGAAGGAGCATGGCCAATTTTTAAAAATCCAAGTGGTTTGGCATTGTGGAGTTTGTGAAGTTTTGGAGTCAGAGAGAAGTGCATGGAGATGAGGCTGAACAGGTTGCTGAGGGCCCAAGGCATGGTGGGCTTCACTTATTTATGTGTCAGATTAAACATTTGCTACATATTAGGCACTATACTAAGCCATCCAAGCAGGAGAAAGAACTGATTCTTGCTCATGAAGCTTAACAGTCTAGTAACATTATGATATAATATGGCACATAGAAGGGGGAAACGTGGAAGCAGTGACAGAATTTATTTTCTTGGGGTCCAAAATTACTGGGGACAGTGACTGTAGCCATGAAATTAAAAGATGCTTGCTCCTTGGAAGGAAAGCTGTGCCAGACGTAGACAGCATATTACAAAGCAGAGACGTCACTTTGCTGACCGAAGTCTGTGTAGCCAAAGCTATGGTTATTTCCAGTAGTCATGTACTGATGTGAGATTTGGACCATAAAAAAGGCTGAGCACCAAAGAATTGATGCTTTCAAATTGTGCTGGAGAATATTCTTGAGAGTCCCTTGGACTATGAGGAGATCAAACCCGTCCATCCTAAAGGAAATCAGTCCCGAACATTCATTGGAAGGACTGATGCTGAAGCTCCAATACTTTGGCCGCCTGATATGAAGAGCTACTCATTGGAAAAGACCCTGATGCTGGGACAGGTTGAAGGCAAAAGAGGGAGCGGGTGGCAGAGGATGAGATGGTCAGGTGGTATCACTGACTCAGTGGACATGAATCTGAGCAAACTCTGGGAGATGGTGGAGGACAGAGGAGCCTGGTGTGCTACAGTCCATGAGGTTGTAGGACTTAGCAAGTGAGCAACAACAATCACCTTAGGAGGAATATTTGCCCTCTGAGGGCGGCTAGCTCCCAAGAAGGAGAAGGCTTTTGTTATTTTTTTTAATTAATTAATTAATTTTAATTGGAGGCTAATTACTTTACAATATTGTGGTGGTTTTTGCCATACATTGACACGAATCAGCCATGGATTTACATGTGTCCCCCATCCCGATCCCCCCTCCCGCCTCCCTCCCCATCCCGTCCCTCTGGGTCATCCCAGTGCACCAGCCCTGAGCACCTGTCTCATGCATCCGACCTGGGCTGGTGATCTATTTCACATATAATATACATGTTTCAATGCTATTCTCTCAAATCATCCCACCCTCGCCTTCTCCCACAGAGTCCAAAAGTCTGTTCTTTACATCTGAGTCTCTTCTGCTGTCTCGCATTTAGGGTCATCATCACCATCTTTCTAAATTCCATATATATGCGTTACTATACTGTATTGGTGTTCTTCTTTCTGACTTACTTCACTCTGTATAATAGGTTCCAGTGTCATCCACCTCATTAGAACTGATTCAAATGCATTCCTTTTAATAGTGGAGTAATATTCCATTGTGTATATGTACCACAGCTTTCTTATCCATTGGTCTACCAATGGACATCTAGGTTGCTTCCATGTCCTGGCTATTGTAAACAGTGCTGCGATGAACATTGGGGTATCTCTTTCAATTCTGAACATGTCTCTTTCAATTCTGGTTTCAAGAGGGAGAAGGTTTAAGAAGAACTACTCATGCCCAATTATTCTTTCCAAATTTTCTGGTCAGGTAAACCATTTGTAGGGGGACTGGGTGACTAAGGGGGAAAAGAAGCCTGTAGTTAAACTAAGACATCTTCCCTCCTGGAGGGACGTGAAGCATCGGGACTGGGGAAGAAGACACTCCCACTCACAGTGGGAGAAGTGTGCAGTTTCAAGGATTTATCATTTTGGGGTTTTACATTTAAACTAGGACCTGAAGGATCAGTGGAAGTTAGCCAAGGGGAGGAGTAAGAGTAAGAAAGTTCTAGACAGCAGAGTGGCCTTTGTGGAGGCCCAGGTTAGAGTTATAGGTCCCAGGTAAGGAGGCGGGTTGTGAGAGACAGGCTGGGGAGGCCTGTGAGCCCCAGGAAGGAGTCAGAGCTTTGTCCTGAAGGCCTGAGAGCAGCATGAGAATGGAGGCCACTTGGGCAAGCCTCTCTCCGGATAAGAGACCGTGGTGGCCTCAACCGGGGAATGGCAGTGTGTGAGAGGCTTGCAGTCTGGTGATATTCAAGTGGTAAATCGAGAGCCCCTGTTGCTTGGTTCATGGTAGGAGGTGAGAAAGGAAGACTGGGCCAGGCTGAGGAAGCGAATGGCACCATCAGAAGTGGGAGCAGGAAAGTAATGTCATCAGGTGGGATTTGAGATGGGGATCCTAGAGTGTAAGTAAAAGTGACAGGGATCTGAACTAAGGGCAGTTTTTGTAGCTATTTAGAACTAAAATGAACTCAGTGGATTGGGTGCATGGTGTGAGATGAAGTCTAGATTTCTATCGTTGGGCCCTGAGCTAAGGAAAATGTTCCTCTCTGAGAGAATTTACTAGGGGGAGCCAGAGAGAAGAGAGGGGTAAATGATGTGTCTTGAAAATGTTAAATGGCCTCTAGGACTTCTAAACTGGTGTACAGTTGATTTGATTAAGTTGTAGAGGTGGTGGGGAGAATAAGTCTGTCAGGAGTGCTAGCGAAGGCCTTAGTCTTTGAATGATGCATGTTGAGTGTTGGTGGAGATCCATTTGTATAAAGATAGGGAGGTGGACACAGTTCGTATTTGGGGAACCCTGAATATTTTGTTCATCTGAGTATAAATTTTAAGGAGGGGAAAGCAAAGGGCGATAAGGCTGGACAGATGGACAAGAGCCAGGTCATGATGACTTGCTGTGCTGGGTGAAGCTAAGGAATCTGAACTTTATGCAGGGAATCCCTGAAGGAGGTCAAAGAGAGAAGTGCTACAAGCCGGCTTGCAGTACTCTGGAGAGCAGTTCGCAGATGTGCCGGGGTAAAGCGGACTGGAGGACAGAGACCGCATAGGAGACGATGTAGCACAGACCCTTAGGGTTTGTGAATGGTGGAAGATAGAAGTCTTTAAAGTAAGACAGGAGGCAGAGAGGAAAGATACTTACGTGCAATTTGGAGAGGGATGGACTGTATTAGGTGCCCATATTAGAAGGCATGTCATTAATCCTTGGCAACCCTTAGTTTTGTTTTTTTTTTTTTCTTTTGTTTATTTGTTTATGGCTGCACTGGACCTTCATTGCTGAATGCAGGCTCTCTCTAGTTGCAGAGAGCGGGGGCTACTCCTCGTTGAGGAGCTCGGGCTTCTCATTGCAGTGGCTTCTCTTGTTACAGAGCCCCGGTTCTAGGGTGCGTGGGAGTCAGTAGCTGCGGCACATGGGCTCAGGAGTCGTGGCTCCCCGGCTCCAGAGCACAAGCTCAATAGTCGTGGCGCGTGGGTTCAGCTGCTCCCTGGCATGTGGGATCTTCCTGGGCCAGGGATCGAACCTGTGTCTCCTGCATTGGCAGGCAGACTCTTTACCACCGAGCCACCAGGGAAACCCAGCCCTTAGTTTGTAAAGAAGATTCCAGGTGGAAAATAAGCAGCAAACTTAACTGTCCCATATTCTCTTCCTAAAATGATAACGCACTTTGACATTAGAGATGACTGGGTAAGTTAAGTAAGTTAAGAGTAAGGGGACAACTGTACTTTGATCCCTTCCAGAATGGGGAAAACTCCTATGCTGTCTTGCATCGAAAGCTGTGATAGAACTGTAGGCTTTCACAGTTTGTGAAATGATGTTGCCGTTCACCTTTAGCCCTGATTTATTCTGCTTATGCTTTGAAATTATATTTTTAACTCCAGATTAGATATCTCCACCTGAATATTCCACAGGCATTCCAGGTGAAACATTTCTGATACAGAACTGGTTATTTTCAGTTCTCCAACTTGAGTCTTCTCAGATCAACGGAGTCATTTCAGTTACAGTTGTTTACACTAGTTAACCTCTCATCGTCAGCTCTCCCCTCCTTGCTTACCATTTCCAGTTGGTTGGCTTCTGAGTTCAGGCTAACCAACGTGTTAAACATGTGTGGAAAGTATTGTCTTGCCTTGATTTCTGCTGTCCTCATTATTTCTCACCCAGACTACTGACTTTTGTCTCACTCATCTCCATTTCCTTCTGGTTCACTGTTAAATCTTGGTCTTTCTAAAACACAAATGCAATGCAAAAAGTAGCTTGAGATACTGAGATGAAGGTGAGAGAAGTGGAAAAGTTTCGGTCCACCAAATAGCCTTGATTAAAGAGAGAGACTTCTTTGTCTTCTTTTAGTGATATAGGTCAAGGTGTGCCGAGGTTGGACTTTGAGGCGAGAGGAAATAGCAATTCACTGCATCTTCTTTTTCTGGGACCTTCTCACCTGCAAGTAATTTTATTTGCTGACTTCCCACTCCTTCTATGGTGGCGTTCAGTCAAGGTCATCATCTCTTGCCTGGCCTGGGACAAAACATTTTACCTACTCTCCCTGCTTTCAATTTTGCCTCCTACATTTTCTTCTCAGTTTAGTAACCAGAACAAATCTCTACAAACCTAAGGCAGGTCATGACAGCCCTGTGCTCAAAGCTTTGGAGAGTTTCCCACTCCACTTGAGTAAGAATGTCGGTTCATGTCGTGGCTGACTCAGCCTTTGGGATCCCGTCCTCTGTACCTCACTGACTTCGCCTCTCTCCCTCTGTCTCCTTCCTCCGTCTGCTTCAGCCATACTGGCCCGCTGACTCTTCATGTGCTCCGTAGGCTTCCTTCTCAGGGGCTTTGCTCTTAGCTTTTCCCCTGCCTGAAAGAACCACATGACTCAGCCCCTCACTCCCTCTGGGTCTTTGTTCAGTGTCACCTCAGTGAGACATTTGCTGACCACTCTATTTAAAATAGCAACACTCTATCCATATTCTATGCCTTATTTTTCCCCACAGCAACACATTAGCTTTTACTATACTGTATATTTCACTTAATTTATCTGCCCTCATCCCAGAGATAATCTCTCTGTGGGTGGAATATTGTATCTGTTTTGCTCACCACTATATTGCCATTGGTTGGAAGAGTGTCTTGAGTACAGCATATGCTCAGTAAAAACTTGCTAAAAATAAAATGAGTTAACAGTATACCTAATTATAATATTATATTTGTCTCTAGTACTTTTTCATTAGAAGCAAATTCCCAAATCAAAACAAATCCCTTTCAAGCGCAGGGTTTCTATTTCTTGGTTCAAAAAAGTTAGTCATATTAGTTTTGGCTAATGTGATAGGGACCAACAGGAGACGACTTGAATGAGAGGCAAGCAGGAGTGAAAACTCCACTTGAAAATTTCAAATTGCCTATTAATTTATCTCTTTGACTTCATCTTCCTTGACTATATAGTATTGGTGAAGCATCTATTTCACCTACATCTAATTGCATACAGGTAAGAACTGCAAAGAGTCGGACACGACTGAACTGAATTGAACTGAACTGAAGAACTGTAATAAAAATTAGCAAGTACACCTTGTAACACAGAGCAGCTACTTTTTCAAGGACTGATGTTCATTGCTATGAGATGTATCATCACTCAAAAGTGTAGTTTTGTTTTGTTACTGGTAACTACCACATAATTCAGCCTAGCCACTGAAGCTTGTAGTCAGCTAACTTTCTTTTATGTTTGCTTAGCCTTACCTTCACGTTGCTGTGGCAATGAGATCTGTGTTCTGCAGAAGCTTAGAATATCAGAGGCCTCTGTACGGTGCCTGGCTTAAGTGAAGGAGCAGGTAGAGGTGCTCGTGCAAACCACACAGGTGTGGAGTTTGAGTTTAATAAAGCCTGTGGCAAGCAATGGAATGGGTAGAATCTGGGCTCTTCAATTCTGTTAAAGTTTGTAGTATACTGACACTATTGGCATTAGCAGGTGGGATGATCTTTTTATTCTGCAGGAAATAGTGTCCTGTCTGCTCCTTATATTTCCAGACACTATGAACCATGTCAGTTATGCTGAAGTGATCGTAGGGTCTGGGCACTGAAAAGAATGCATGCATGTCACAGACTTAACGCCTTCTAGCAACTGCATAAAATAAATTCCAAAGTAGTTATTGCAGACTTACTCTGTTCATGGGCTATATGAACTCCTTTAGAAATGCAAAAGTGTGTACTTTGCAAAGTTGCTTGAAAAATAAGATTGTTTGGTCTTCACCAAATTGACATTTAAAGAATTATTTATTTTTAATTGGAGGATAATTGCTCCACTGTATTCTGTTGGTCTCTGCCGTACATCAACATAAATCTGTTTTATCTGATATGAGTGTTGCTGCACCTGCTTTCTTTTGATTTCTGTTTGCATGGAATATCTTTTTCTAGCCTTTTGCTTTCAGTCTGTATTTGTGCTTAGGTCTAAAGTGGATCTCTTGGCTATTATAAACAGTGCTATTATAAACATTGGGGTACACGTGTCTCTTTCCGATCTGGTTTCCTCGGTGTGTATGCCCAGAAATGGGATTGCTGGGCCATATGGCAGTTCTATTTCCAGTTTTTTAAGGAATATCCATACTGTTCTCCATAGCGGCTGTACTAGTTTGCATTCCCACCAACAGTGTAAGAGGGTTCCCTTTTCTACACACCCTCTCCAGCGTTTATTGCTTGTAGACTTTTGGATAGCAGCCATCCTGACTGGCATGTAATGGCACCTCATTGTGGTTTTGATTTGCATTTCTCTGATAATGAGTGATGTTGAGCATCTTTTCATGTGTTTGTTAGCCATCTGTATGTCTTCTTTGGAGAAATGTCTGTTTAGTTCTTTGGCCCATTTTTTGATTGGGTCATTTTATAATAGCCAGGACATGGAAGCAACTTAGATGCCCATCAGCAGACGAATGGATAAGGAAGCTTGGTACATATACACCATGGAATATTACTCAGCCGTTAAAAAGAATTCATTTGAATCAGTTCTAATGAGATGGATGAAACTGGAGCCCATTATACAGAGTGAAGTAAGCCAGAAAGATAAAGACCATTACAGTATACTAACACATATATATGGAATTTAGAAAGATGGTAATGATAACCCTATATGCAAAACAGAATAAGAGACACAGATGTACAGAACAGACTTTTGGACTCTGTGGGAGAAGGCGAGGGTGGGATGTTTCAAGAGAACAGCATCGAAACATGTATATTATCTAGGGTGAAACAGATCACCAGCCCAGGTTAGATGCATGAGACAAGTGCTTGGGCCTGGTGCACTGGGAAGACCCAGAGGGATTAAGTAGAGAGGGAGGTGGGATGGAGGATCGGGTTGGGGAATGCATGTGAATCCATGGCTGATTCATGTCAATGTATGACAAAAACCACTACAATATTGTAAAGTAATTAGCCTCTGACTAATAAAAATAAATGAAAAAAAAAGCTATAAAAAAATAAATAAAGTGGACCTCTTGTAGATAACACATATAGGGGTCTTGTTTTTGTATCCATTCTGTGTCTTTTGGTTGGAGCATTTAGGCCATTTACATTTAAGATAATTATTGTTATGTCTGTGCTCCCCTGGTGAATGAGCAGTAAAGAATCTGCCTGCAGTGCAAGAGATGCAGGGACATGGGTTTGGTCCCTGGGTTGGGAGGATCCCTTGTCGGAGGGCATGGGGACTCACTCCAGTATTCTTGCCTGGAGAATTCCATGGGTGGAGAAGCCTGGCAGGCTACAGTCCACAGGGATGCAAAGAGTCAGACATGACTGACGTGACTGAGGATGCACACACACGATCCTATTACCATTTACTGTCTTGTATTGTTTGGTTTTGTAGACCTTTTCTTTCTCTTGTACTTCCTGTCTAGAAAAGTTCTTGAGCATTTGTTGTAACGTTGGATTGGTGGTGCTGAATTTTGTTAACTTTGGCTTGAGTGTAAAGCTTTTGATTTCTCCTTCAAATCTGAATGAGATCCTTGCTAAAAAGAGTAATCTTGGTTGTAGGTTTTTTCCCTTTTATCACTTTAAGTATAGCCTCCCATTCCCTTCTAGCCTACAGAGTTTCTGTTGAAAAATCAACTGTTAGCCTTAGGGGGATCCCCTTGTAAGTTATTTGTTGCTTCTCCCTTGCTGCTTTTAATGCTTGTTCTTTGTATTTAATTTTCGTTAGTTCGATTAATATGTGTCTTGGGTTTTTGTCCTTGGGTTTAACCTGTATGGATTCTCTGGGCTTCCTGGTCTTGGCAGGCTAGTTCCTTTCCAGTGTTAGGGAAGTTTTCAACTCTAATCTCAAATATTTTTTCATGCCATTTCTTTTCTTTCTTCTTCTTCTTCTGGGACCCCTAAAATTCGAATGTTTGTCCACTTAATCTTGTCCCAGATATCTCTGAGACTTCCTCATTTCTTTTTATTCTTTTCCCTTTATTCTGCTTTGCTTCACTTATTTTTACCATTCTACTTTCCGGTTCACTTGTCTGTTCTTCTGCCTCAGTTATTCTGCTGTTGTTTCCTGCTAGTGTATTTTTAATCTCAATTATTGTGTTCATTGCTGATTGTCTATTCTTTAATTCTTCTAGGTCCTCGTTAACTTTTTCTTGTATCTTCTTGATCCATGCCTCCAGTCTACTTATCTGTGCCTTCATTTTATCTCCAAGACTTTGGATTGTCTTTACTTTCATTACTCTGAATTCTTTTTCAGGTAAGCTGTTTATTTCCTCCTCATTTTTTTGGCCTTGTTTTTCTGTTTTTGTTTTGTTTTTTTTTACCATGGTCCTTAAATTTTCACATGTTTCTCTTGTTATTTTATTTAACTTACTGGGTTTGGAGTCTCCTTTCTGCCTGGTGGTAGGTCATAGTTCATCTCAGTTGTGGAGTCTGCCTCTCTTGGGTGGAGTTGGACCAGTGCCTTGTGAAAGTCTCTTGGCTGGGGGAATGTGTGGTGTGTTCTGGTGCATGGAGCTGGGCCTTGTCTCTCTGAAGGGTAGTGCCGTTTCCAGTCATGTTTTTTGGGTGTCTGTGCCTTGGTGAGGCTTTCCACAGTCTTTCTGCTAGTGAGAAAAGTTGTGTTCCTCTTTTGCTAAAGTACTGGCATGAGACATTTGGAGCTTGCTGGCTTTGGGGTGGGCTTGGTCTTAGTGTTGAGGTGGGAGGCCTTTGGGAGAGCTCTCATCGATTAATGTTCCATGAAGTTGGGAGTGCTCTGGTGGTCCCAAGTCCTAGACTCGGGTCTCCCACCTCGGGGGCTCAGGCTTGACCCTTAACTTTAGCAGCAAGACTTCATAGGCCCTGCGGCACAAAAGACAAAACCCCAGGACCAACGGTGAAAGCAACACTCAGTAGCCAATAACACCCAAAGAAACTCACACACTTATAAAAAGAAGAGAGAAAACAGAAAAAAGGATAAAAACTAGAGTCAAAAAAGAAGAGAGCAATCAAGCCAGTAAACAAGCCCCTAAGTGAAAATGTATAGTAAAAACTTGACTAGCAAAAATGCAAAATGAAAGCATGGGGGGAAATGCAGTGTAACTACATAGTACCCTAAAAACAGTGAAAAAATGAAATGAATTTTTAAAAAATAAGATGTTTTAAAATTGGAAAAAGTAGGTTAAAAAGTGAAAGTTAATGGAGTAGTAAAGAAAGGACAACATAAGAACATAAGAAAAAAGAGAAAAATATATAGAGAGTGGCACTATGAAGAATATCCTTATGATTCCTCCGTTTTCCTCTCCACACAGTTTTCTTCAATCTCCCTGCTCAGAAAGTCATCCAATATCTGTAGGAAGGTCTCCGGACCTGTTGTGGGCAGTGTTGAGTCAACTCAGACTCAGGTGTTACCTTACTCCACCGTTTGTGTGCATGCATGCTAATCAAGGTAAATTGGATGTGGTCAAATAGGAGATGGCAAGAGTGAACATCATTATTTTAGGAATCAGTGAACAAAATGGACAGGAATGGGAGAATTTAATTCAGGTGACCATTATATCTACTACTGTGGGCAAGAATCTTAGAAGAAATGGAGTAGCCGTCATAGTTAACAAAAGAGTTCAAAATGCAGTACTTGAATGCAGTCTCAAAAATGACAGGATGATCTCAGTTTGTTTCCAAGGCAAACCATTCAGCATCACAATAATCCAAGTCTATGCCCCAACCACTAATGCCAAAGAAGCTGAAGTTGAATGGTTCTATGAAGACCTACAAGATCTCCTAGAACTAACACCAAAAAAAAAAAAAAAAGATGTCCTTTTCATCATATGGGGACTGGGATACAAAAGTAGAAGGTAAAGAGATATCTGGAATAACAGGCAAGGTTGGCCTTGGAGTGCAAAATGAAGCAGGGCAAAGGCTAACAGAGTTTTGCCAATAAAACACACTTGTCATAGTAAACACCCTTTTCCAATGACACAAGAGACGACTCTTCACGTAGACATCACCAGATGGTCAATACCGAAATCAGATTGATTATATTCTTTGTAGCCAAAGATGGAGAAGCTCTATGCAGTCAGCAAAAACAAGAGCTGGAGCTTACTGTGGCTCAGATCATCAGCTCCTTATTGTAAAATTCAGACTCAATTTGAAGAAAGTAGGGAAAGCCATTAGTGCATTCAAATTGCTTATGATTATACAGTGGAGGTGATGAATAGATTCAGGGGACTAGATCTGGTAGACAGAATGGCTGAAGAACTATGGACGGAGGTTTGTAACATTGTACAGGAGGTGATGACCAAAACCTTCCCCAAGAAAAAGAAATGCAAGAAGGCAGAGTGGTTGTCTGAGGAGGCCTTAACAAATAGCTGACAAAAAAGAGAAGCGAGAGGCAAAGGTAAAAGGGAAATATATATCCAAGTGAATGCAGAGTTCCAGAGAATAGCAAGGAGAGATAGAAGTCCTTCAAGGCTTTGTCAACATGGAACTAAAGGAAATATAATGAGCAGCTTGGAAGATTACCAGATCTGCAAATTTTTCTTTATCATTTATACACATTTTCAAATTTTATCATTCAGTAACTTTTTCCCCCTGGTTTAAAAATCAAATCATATTAACATTTATTGAATAAAATTTGAAATTACTCAAAATCAACCAACCTAACAAAAAGAACAAATAATCTTCTATTATCCCATCACCTAGTCATACATGATGACTGTGAAAGGTAATGAATGAAGTCAGATACATCTTAGATTTGAATCTTTACTGCTTTCATTATTTGCCTCTGAAAGTTAGTTACTTCACCTACCTGTGTGCCTCAGTTTTCTCATCTGTAAAATTGGAATAACAGTGTTGTTGTTGTTTTTGGCCCCTAAGTTGTCTCCAACTCTTTGTGACCCCATGGACTGCAGCATGCCAAGCTCCTCTGTCCTCAACTATTTCCTGGAATTTGCTCAAATTCATGGCCATTGAGTTGGTGATGGTATCTAACCATCTCATCCTCAGTTGCCCACATCTCCTTTTGCCTTCAGTCTTTCCCAGGATCAAGGTCTTTTCCAATCTCTTTACATCAGGTGGCCAAAGTATTGGAGCTTCAGCTTAAGCATCAGTCCTTCTAATAAATATTCATAGTTGATTTCCTTTAGCATTGACTAGTTTGATCTCCTTGCAGTCCAAGGGATTCTCAAGAGCCTTCTCTAGCACCACAATTCAAAAGCATCAGTTCTTTGACTCTCAGCTTTCTTTATGGTCCAACAGTCACATTCATACATGACTACTGGAAAAACCTTAACTTTGACCATATGAACCTTTGTCAGCAAAGTAATGTCTCTGCTTTTTAATACACTGTCTAGGTTTGGCATAACTTCCATTTCAAGGAGCAAGTGTCTTTTAATTTCATGGCTGCAGTCACTATCCCTGGTGATTTTGGAGCCCAAGGAAATAAAGTCTGTCATTGCATCCACTTTTTCTCCTTGTATTTGCCATGAAGTGATGGGACTGGATGCCATGATCTTAGTCTTTTGAATGTTGAGTTTCAAGCCAGCTTTTTAACTCTCCTCTTTCACCCTTATCAAGAGATTCTTAATTCTTCCTTTTAGAGTGTTACAGTCTGCATATCTCAGGTTGTTGTAATTTCTCCTGGAGATCTTGATTCCAGCTTGTGATTCATCCAGCCTGGCATTTCTCATGATGTTCTCTGCATAGATTTAAATAAGTAGAGTGACAATATACAACGTTGTCATACTCCTTTCTCCATTTTGAACCAGTCAGCTGTTTCATGCCCAGTTCTAACTGTAGCTTCTTGACCCACATACAGTTTTCTCAGGGGTCAGGTAAGGTAGTTGGTACTCCCATCTCTTTAAGAATTTTCTACAGTTTGTTGTGATCCAGTCTGTCCTTTGGCAGAGTCAATGAAGCAGAAGTAGATGTTTTTCTGGAATTCCCTTGCTTTCTCCATAATCCAACAAATATTGTCAATTTGATCTCTGGTTCCTCTGCCTTTCTAAACCAGCTTGTACATCTGGAAGTTCTTGGTTCACGTACTTCTGAAGCCTAGCTTGAAGGATTTTGACCTTAACCTTACTAACACGTGAAATGAGTGAAATTGTACAATAGTTTGAACATTCTTTGGCAATGCCCTTCTTTGGGATTGGAATGAGAACTGATCTTTTCCAGCTGTGTGGCTACTGCTGAGTTTTCCAAGTTTGCTGACATATTGAATGCAGCACTTTAACCACATCATCTTTTAGGATTTGAAATCGCTTAGCTGAAATTCCAATACCTCCACTAGCTTTGTTCATAGTAATGCTTCCTAAGGCCAACTTGACTTCACATTCCAGGACGTATGACTCTAGGTGAATGACCACACCATCATGGTTATCTGAGTTGTTAAGACCTTTTTAGTATAATTCTTTTTTCTGTATTCTTTCCACTTTGCAATCTCTTCTGCTTCTGTTAGGTCCTTGCTGTTTCTGTCGTTTATTGTCCTCATGCATGCATGAAATGTACCTTTGATATCTGCAATTTTCTTGAAGAGATCTCTAGTCTTTCCCACTCTATTGTAACAATACAGTTTACCTTATAGGGTTGTAGAAAGTCCTAAGTAGACCTGGCACTTGGCAAATATTGAATCCACTACTTACTGTTGTTATTTCCTTCTAGTCATTTTTCTAAGCATATATTTTTATTTATAGTTCAGGACATCCCGTATATTTCTCTTTTTTTCCCTCATCATATTATAAGCATTTTCTTGTTCAATTTCTGCTTGTGAATAGCCTTATCCTAAGTTATTGACTACATTTCTATTTCTTTACAGTAAATTTCTAGATATCTCAAGACAAATAATGACAGCCCATTTAATGTATAAGAATGCTCTAGTGGGAAATTATATATTCTGAAGTTTTAATCTTACAACCATGACCTGATGGGGAATATCAGATACCCAAATAGTGTGATCATTAAACTCAGTAGGATCTCAATGAATATAGAGAGACAACATGCAAGGTTTTATAATCTTGGTTTTGCAACTTGGGCAACATATTTAACTTCTCTGGGCCCCTCCTGTACAATGGGGATAAAAATAATACCTATTTCATGGGGTGGTGACAATTAGTTTCTAATCCTGATACGTGATAAACTCTTAATGAATATTATTGGCTCTTTATCTGTTACTGTGTTTAACACTTAAAAGTTTGTTTTCATAATTAAAAATGAGAGAATAGCAGTGTTTTCAATAAGCAACATGAGTAGCTGTAAAATATAAGATAGAGCAGTGCAAATACTTTTTTAGTCGAAAATGATTTTATATTTTCCCCCATTTTAATTATTACAAGTATTTTTTCCCGTTCTAAATTTATTATTCAAAGACAACATGAGAAGAGGCATTTGATTTGATAAACCTTATAGAGGACTTTTATAATGTTCTTAAGTGATTCAAAAGATGGAATGTGATTTTTTTCCAAGTTGTTCTTGTTAAAAGACAAACATGCTTTAAGCTCTTTTTAAGTTAACTTGAAACTAAACACATAAACTAACAATGCCAGCATATATAACACGTTTTCTATGTGCTATACAATTTTCTAAGTTTATTGTTTATATTGTCTCATGAAATCCTTATAATGACCTGTGAGGAAGGTTCTGTCATTATTTCCAATTATAGAAGAAATTGAGGCAAATAGAGATTAAATAACCGCTGAAGGTTGTATGATTAGGGAGAAAGTTCTCTCCTGTGTAGACTAGCTCCAAAGCCCATGCTTTAAAGCATTCTATGTTACTTAACATTCCAACAGAAAAAGTATAAAAATTGATTAAATACAGTACCAGTATGTTTACAGTGTTTGTGTTAATCCAAGAATTTGACTAATATTAAAGAATAAATTTAAAAACTCATATCTTTTGTGGGAATACAAGTATGCATATTTCAATTCATTTTTTTTCTATTAGTTTTTCAGTTATGGAACAAAAACATTATATCAAAACAATGAAGCTGTGTGGTCTAAATTCTTTCCACCTTTTCCAAAAGTGATGCTACCACCCAATAGTTTTCAAGGAAAAGTGGCATTTATTACCGGGGGAGGCACTGGCCTTGGAAAAGGAATGACAACTTATCTGTCCAGCCTGGGTGCTCAGTGTGTGATAGCCAGCCGGTAAGTGAGTCTCAGTGAGTTGCCTGTCAAGAGTCCATTGATGGAATAATTCTGTGCTACAGTGTTGAAAACACTTTTTGCCAGATTTGTTTGATCCCTATGAAATATTCTTCAGATTATTTAAATCTCCTTGGAAAAAGTCAGTTATTATTTGTGATGATAGAAGTAATGATTGATGATGGAACTGATAATATACTTTATAAATTCAGTGACAGAATTTTTTCTGTGTATAAAGTAATAAAGTACTCTATTGAGGCTCCTTTGTTTTCAATGAGAGTGATTATAATCACTGATTCAGTAGATAGTTAACCTTGCACCAGGATAGAATGCTTCCATTTCCTATAAGATGGGCAAATATTTCAAAACATCTATTGTGATGAGTGTAGGAAGGGGGAGGCCTTGTGGAAAGAATTTATTTAGGCATTTCCTTGTATCTTATAGCTATTCAAGTTAGAAGTTTAGAGACTGGCCAAAAAATCTATCCCTTCTTTCAGTTTGGAATACTATAAATTTTTAGATAGGTTAAGTAATAGTCTGGATAAGTCACTGTGTAATTTATAAGGGCCCAAAGGAATTTCTTTCAGATGTTTCTTTTAATGCAAATTGGCCAGAACATTTATTTTTTATGTTGCAGTGTTTTTAAGGGTGTTAATATATTATTTTCTTTGTAATACTATGTGATTTACATTGCTTTTTTGTGTATATTTTTTTCTGAAGACTGTAAGATTCTGAATACATATAGGTTGTCCAAACCCATCAATTTGGTATAAAATCTGGTAACATAGATTTTATATACAGCATAGATTTTTAAAAAATAGTTTAACCTCAGCTTACATCATTCCAGGAATGTATTGTCCTTCTAAAGTATGCCTCGGCAAGAAAACACATAGAAGAGAATATAATTAAGGAAATAATTTAAAATTGAACTGGCTTAATAGTAATTCTATCAATTATTGTCAGATATATGAAAATTGATTAAATTTAACTTCCGGAAAATAAATGCACTCAAACTAACTTGTTTATAGATTTAGCTTTTCTATTGTCCTCAAAATGCATGTCTTTAAGCTGTAAATTCTCTTTCTTAATTTATGAAATTAAAAAGAAAAATATAACATGAAGTTATTTCAGAACTCATACAAAGTACCATGTGTTTATTTCTAGAAAAATTGATGTTTTGAAAGCAACTGCGGAACAGATATCTTCTCAAACTGGAAATAAGGTACATTAAAAAGTTATTTAAATCAGATTTAGGAATTATAACATGCTTAAGTCAGTAACTCATGCTTATGGATTAAGAAGTCTGAAAAAATGTAGAAATCTTTTTTCTTTTTGTTATTTTGCAGGTTCATGCAATTCAGTGTGATGTGAGGGACCCTGATATGGTGCAAAACGCTGTGTCAGAGACGATCAAAGTCTTCGGACACCCTGATGTAAGTTTGATGGTGATGAGGCGATGGTATGAGGTGTTTGATGTTGATAGCACCTACCAAGGTGTATTAACGAAATAAAATATTGATGCTGAGCAAGTCCTGTGTTAAGAAGCCCCTGTTTTCCTTTGCTAGCAACAAGCCAGCTCTTTTTGCTAGGGAACAGAGTAGGTAGACTGCTATACTATTTCCTTTCAGGAATACTTTAAAAATACATTTACAGTCATATAGAACAAACTTAATTTCACTTTATTTAATGAGATTAAGAAATAAGAGTAGCTATCCAAGAGCACAATATTTAGTTTAAATGATTCATGTTCTTTGCTTTTCTTTATAATTTTCGATTATCTCTGTCCATAGAGGAGAATAATACAAACAAGGAAACCTACAAAAAAGCTACAGATTTCTCCTTATAAGACCTGAGATATACATGGATGTTTTGCTTTTGTTTGGTTCACATATTGGAAAGAGGCCATTTCTCCAGTAGTCTCAAAGAGAGCACTTTTCTATGTTAAATATATTTTTGGACATATCAATATCGACTATAGAACTAAGTGGAATTTTTATTGTTATTGAAGAAGCAGGTCATCAACCAAGAATTTCATTAGCTAAATTAAGCCAAAATGATACCAGAAATTAAAGGCACTTTAACTGAGATTCCTCGAAATAAATAATCACATCCTAGACATGCTTAATCTATATGTATATTTTTAATAATAGACTCTACCCTAATTTTGAGACAGGGATTAGAATTCCAAAATTTGGTAAATAATAGGAAATTTTCAGGCTCACAGAAGGTAAAACTGAACCAAATCTCACGGTATTGTTTCATAACAGACTATGAACTTGAGTTTTACTATATTATTTGGATAAGTTTCAGAAATAAAAGCCCTTTAGGAAAAATATTCTTCCTCATCTAAGTTCCTGTCACTTGCGTTATTCACTTATTAGGTTGTGATAAACAACGCAGCAGGGAATTTTATTTCTCCCTCCGAAAGACTCTCTCCTAATGCTTGGAAGACAATAACTGACATAGTTCTGAATGGCACAGCCTTTGTGACTCTGGCAATTGGGAAAGAACTAATCAAAGCCCAGAAAGGTATGTTTATTTATTCTTCACAGATTAATTGGGTCCCTACTGTGTGCCGGTTCTGTGCTAAGCCCTGGGATACTTAACGATGCAATGACAGTCCTTGTACAGTCAGTTCAGTTGCTCAATCGTGTCCAGTTCTTTGTGACCCCATGGACTGCACCACGCCAGGCCTCCCTGTCCATCACCAACTCCTGGAGCTTACTCAAACTCATGTCCAATGCATCGGTGATGCCATCCAGCCACCTCATCCTCTGTCATCCCCTTCTCCTGCCCTCAATCTTTCCCAGCATCAGGGTCTTTTCCAATGAGTCAGTTCTTCACATCAGGTGGCCAAAGTATTGGAGTTTCAGCTTCAGCATCAGTCCTTCCAATGAACACCCAGGACTGATCTCCTTCAGGATGGACTGGTTGGATCTCCTTGCAGTCCAAGGGACTCTCAAGAGTCTTCTCCAACACCACAGTTCAAAAGCATCAATTCTTCGGCACTCAGCTTTCTTCACAGTCCAACTCTCACATCCATACATGACCACTGGAAAAACCAGTGTGTCTAGAACCAGTGTACTTATTCACTTAACACTTACTGATGACTTTTGTGTACCATACCCTGCGCTGCATGCCCAAATGACAGAGGTGAGCAAGACACTGCCCCTGACCAGGCTGTGGCTGGGACTTGAAGGGTGCAGGTATTCTCTCCGAGAGTTGATAGAGTATTCTGAACCAGGACGGGGAGGAAGTATCCTTGTGTTACTTGAAGGATGTCCTTTGGGGCTTGAGGGGAATGGCATGGAGCTGATCAGTTTCCTACTGTTGATTCAAAGCTTTGTCTCATTAGATCAATTTCTTCTTGAGTACAGTGTGGATAACTCTCAAATCAGCTTGAGAAAGGATGTAGGAACAGACAGAAGGATTCTAGAGGGGCATTAACTTTTATTCTACACATATGCTAACAACTTCCATCTTTTCCCCATTGTATATTGAAGTTGAAACCTTATGTTTCAATTCCTATTATAGCAAAGTGAATATGATTGAGATAGGGAATTTGCTTTTTAAAAAAAAAAAATTTAAGAGGGATGAATGAGCGGGGAGACAGAGAAGTGTGGGCTGACCTCTTCTCTCTCCCAGGATCCTTGTGTCTCTTCTTACTATATCCTTTCTCAAGTGTATTTGAGAATTGTCCACACTGTGTCTGATTTCCTCTCTCCATACCTCTTACTCATTTCTCTGTTCCTCTCTGTCTGTCTGTCTGTCTCTCTCTCTCTTTCAACTCTTCACTTTTGTTTCTCTGTTTATTTCTTCATCTTGGTCTCTCTCATCACTTGGTATTTCCCTGTCTTGGTTGTTTTATTTCATCCCCTGCCCATCTTTGTTATTCTTGATTTCTATCTGACTCTCCTTTCTTTTCTCATTATTGTCTTTCATTGTAATATAGACTTTGATCTATTTTTACTCATCACATTGGATTAAAATTAAAATTCTATGGACTTCATTAAAATTATATTAGCTCAGTCTTCTTAAAAGATGGAGCCAGTTTTTTTTTTTCTGCCAAAATTCCTGTCAGTTATAGATGCTGTAACCTGACAGTCTTCAGTTCAGTTCAGTTCAGTCGCTCAGTCGTGTCCGACTCTTCACAACCCCATGAACCACAGCACGCCAGGCCTCCCTGTCCATCACCAACTCCCAGAGTTTACTCAAACTCATGTCCATTGAGTCGGTGATGCCATTCAACCATCTCATCCTCTGTCATCCCCTTCTCCTCCTGCCTTCAATCTTTACCAGCTTCGGAGTCTTTTCCAATGAGTTAGTTCTTCGCATCAGGTGGCCAAAGTATTGGAATTTCAGCTTCAGCATCAGTCCTTCCCATCAACACCCAGGACTGATTTCCTTTAGGATGGACTGGTTGGATCTCCTTGCAGTCCAAGGGACTCTCAAGAATGTTCTCCAACACCACAGTTCAAAAGCATCTATTCTTCAGTGCTCAGCTTTCTTTATAGTCCATCTCTCACATCTATACATGACTATTGGAAAAACCATAGCCTTGACGAGAGGACCTTTGTTGACAAAGTAATGTCTCTGCTTTTTAATATGCTGTCCAGGTTGGCCATAACTTTCCTTCCAAGGAGTAAACATCTTTTAATTTCATGGCTGCAGTCACCATCTGCAGTGATTTTGGAGCCCAAAATAATAAAATCTGCCCCTGTTTCCACTGTTTCCCTATCTATTTGCCATGAAGTGATGGGACCAGATGCCATGATCTTAGTTTTCTGAATGTGGAGTTTTAAGCCAACTTTTTCACTATCCTCTTTCACTTTCATCAAGAGGCTCTTTAGTTCTTCTTCACTTTCTGCCATAAGGGTGGTGTCATCTGCATATCTGAGGTTATTGATATTTCTCCCGGAAATCTTGATTCCAGCTTGTGCTTCCTCCAGCCCAGTGTTTCTCATGATGTACTCTGCATATAAGTTAAATAAGCAGGGTGACAATATACAGCTTTGATGTACTCCTTTTCCTATCTGTAACCAGTCTGTTGTTCCATTTTGCTCTACCTTTTTATTATTGATTTGTAGAAATTTTTCATAGACTCTGTACTGAGCACTTTGTGAGAAATAGTATGTATTTACAATATCTCCTCCTAGTCTGTTGTTGTTCAGTTGCTAAATTGTGTCTGACACTTTGCGACCCCATGAACTGCAAAATGCCAGGCTTCCCTGTCCTTCACTATCTTCTGGAGTTTACTCAAATTCATGTCCATTGAGTCAGTGTTACCATCCAACCGTCTCATCCTCTGTCACCCCTTTCTCCTCCTGCTCTCAATCTTTCTCTGCATCAGGGTCTTTTCCAATGAGTCAGCTCTTCACATTAGGTGACCAAAGTACTGGAGCTTCAGCTTCAGCATCAGTCCTTCCAATGAATATTCAGGGTTGATATTCTTTAGGATTGATTGGTTTGATCTCCTTGCAGTCCAAGAGACTCTGAAGAGTCTTCTCCAACACCACAATTCAAAAACATCAATTCTGTGGCTCTCAGCCTTCTTTATGGTCCAAGTCTTACATTTGTACATGATTACTGGAAAAACCATAGGTTTGACAATAGGGACCTTTGTTGGCAAAGTAGTGTCTCTGCTTTTTAATATGCTGTCTAGGTTTTTTTATAGCTTTTATTCCAAGCAGCAAGTATCTTTTAATTTTGTGGCTGCAGTCACTGTCCACAGTGATTTTAAAGCCCAATAAAATAAAATCTTTCACTGTTTGCCCCATCTATCATTTTTCCCCATCTATTTGCCATGATGTGATGGGACCAGATGCCATGGTCTTCATTTTTTGCAAGTTGAGTTTTTAAGCCAGCTTTTACACTCTCCTGTTTCACCTTCATGAAGAAACTCTTTAGTTCCTCTTCACTTTCTACCATTAGAGTGATATCATCTGCATATCTGAGGTTGTTGCTATTTGTCCCAGCAGTCTTGATTCCAGCTTGTGAGTATACAGCCCAGCATTTTGCATGATGTACTCAGCATATAGGTTAAATAAGCAGGGTGACAATATACGGTCTTGATGTACTCCTTTCCCAATTTCAAGCCAGCTCATTGTTCCATGTCCTATTCTAACTGCTGCTTCTGGCCCCATATACAGGTTTCTCAGGAGACAGGTAAGATGGTCTGGTATTCCTATCTCTTTCAGAATTTCAGAATTTTCCAGTTTGTCGTGATCCACACAGTCAAAGGTTTTAGCATAGTCAGTGAAGCAGAAGTAGATTTTTTTTGGAATTTTCTGGCTTTTTCTGCGATCCAGAGGATCATAGACCCTTTCTAGGTAATAAAAGAAGTAATGATAAAGGAGTAGGTTATCTGGTCTCTAGAGGCTGTAGTTGTTACCA
The DNA here is from genome assembly GCF_019320065.1 of Cervus canadensis. Classification (NCBI taxonomy): domain Eukaryota; kingdom Metazoa; phylum Chordata; class Mammalia; order Artiodactyla; family Cervidae; genus Cervus; species Cervus canadensis. Next base: position 69,753,442 of record NC_057397.1, on the reverse strand, counting down.
GATATAGTACATTTGTAGTCTTTATTTCTCCAAATGATTTTTCTGTTCCTTTATTCTGGGACTTCAATTATATACATGTTGATATGCTAGATACTTCCACAGCTTATTGATGTTCTGCCTTTCCCCCCCGCCCCCCGCATCAATTTTTATCCCTTCTTTGTCTGTTATTTTGCATGCTTGATATTTGTGGCGAATCAAGACCATGGATCTTTTCTTCTGCAGCTAAGACCATTTATTTGATTTTTCATTTCACATGTTTTTTAATGTTAGAAGTTCTATTTGGTTCTACTTTTGTATTTCTAATTATACTCATGTTTTCCTTGAAATATTTTAGAATACTTACAATATCTTTCTTTCTTCCATCTTTTTGTTTTTTTAAACAAAGATGATATTTTTAATGATAAAAGGTACAATTCACAAAGGAAATAGACATCATAAACCATTACACACCTAACAACAGAGAAACAAAGATACGTAAAGCAAAGATGAGAAGAAATGTAAGGGAAAGGAAAAAATATATAATCATAGTGAGACATATTAGTATTTCTCTGAGACTATTTAATCAATTGCAGAAAAAATAAGAATAGATGTGTCTTGAATGATTTCATTAATAATTTAAATACAATAGTTTTATATTTATAGTAATCTTATATCCTACACAACTATATTTAAAATTTTGTATCTCATTTGTTATTTGGTTTCTATAGGCCATTTAGAAAAACTGACAAAAAGATAAACATTACTGAATTTCAAAAAGTAGATTCTTTTCTTGTGTGATTCAGTTATACAGATACACATATACTATTTTTGAAATTATTTTCCATTATAGGTTATAATAAGATATTGACTTTGTTCCCTGTGCTATAGAGTAAACCATTGTTGCTTGTTGCATATCTATTTTTAAAATTAGAAATCTAGCATTCTATTCATACTAAGTCAGTCAGGTGAAATAAAAATGTCATAAATTTTTTACTTGGGCAAAAATTCATAAATTTTCAAAAATATATATATTATACATATTATTTATATGTGAAAGTGAAAGTCACTCAGTTGTGTCCAACTCTTTGCAACCCTATGGACTATATAATCTTTGGAATTCTCCAGGCCAGAATACTGGAGTGGGTAGCCTTTCCCTTCTCCAGGGGATCTTCCCGACCCAGGAATTGAACCAGGGTCTCCTGCATTGCAGGTGGATTCTTTACCAACTGAGCTATCAGGGAAGCTCTATATTATTCATATACATATGCATACAAAAAAATTTCTACAATGCTTGTTAAAGGCTTGAGAAAGAACATCGGAAAAAAAAAAAGAGGAGGTGGAGAAATTGGAAAACAAACTAAATGAAATGGGAGCACTGAATGTAAAATAGAAAATTTGAAACAAACTAGATAAAAGTAAAAGATCCTCATAGAGTCCAGTTGTTTTTAAACATCGCTGCTCATTAGAAACATATCTGAAACTCTGGCCAAAAAAAAAAAACAAACAAGTAACATCTGGACATTTGTATTTTTCAGAGAATTCCAAGGTAATACTGATATGCATCTGGATTTTTAAAAATGATTACAGGTTTTTCTATTAAATGCTACTTTTGGTGATATAGATTTCTATTTTCTGTTGACCAGTCGTGATACAATGGTACTAAGTGAGTAAAGGTTCAGTTCAGTTCCGTTCAGTCGCTCAGTCGTGTCCAACTCTCTGTGACCCCATGAACCGCAGCACGCCAGGCCTCCCTGTCCATCACCAACTCCCAGAGTTTACTCAAACTCATGTCCATTGAGTCAGTGATGCCATCCAACCATCTCATCCTCTGTCGTCCCCTTCTCCTCTGCCCCCAATCCCTCCCAGGAACCTGGGGAGTTCCTCTTTCAGTATCCTATCATTTTGCCTTCTCATACTGTTCATGGGGTTCTCAAGGCAAGAATACTGAAGTGGTTTGCCATTCCCTACTCCAGTGGACCACATTCTGTCAGACCGCTCCACCATGACCCGACCGTCTTGGGTGGCCCCACACGGCATGGCTTAGTTTCATTGAGTTAGACACGACTATGGTCAGTGTGATCAGATTGGCTAGTTTTCTGTGATTATGGTTTTAGTGGTTACATAATTACAATAGTAAAAGAGGTTGATCAGTTTTCACAATCAATAGCCAGACAAAAAATGAAAGATAATTACTGTTGCAAGCCATAGTGGGAACATGATTAACCTAACAATATACAATAATTACATACAGTTTGGGGGATCAAGCAGAGTGATGTGGTAAGTGGAAGTACATATGTGCACATGTTTTCATCTGCTCAGCCAGTCTGTGTCTTTTGGTTGGTATATTTAATCCATTTACATTTAAGTTAATTATCAATATATATATGATCCTATTACTATTTTCTTGTTTGGGGTTTATTTTCTATAGGTAGATCTTTTCCTTCTCTTGTTTCCTGCCTAGACAAGTTCCTTTAGCATTTGTTTTACAGTTGATTTGGTTGTGCTGAGTTCTCTTAACTTTTGCTTGTCTGGAAAGCTTTTGATTTCTCCATCAAACCCTAAGGAGAGTCTTGCTTGGTAGAGTATTCTTGATTGTAGTTGCTTCCTTTTCATCACTTTAAATATATCATGCCACTCTCTTCTGGCTTACAAGTTTAGTTAAGAAATCAGCTGATAGCCTAAGGGGCGTTCCCTTGTAGGTTATTTGTCTTTTCCCCCTTGTTGCTTTTAACACTTTATCTCTGTCTTTAATTTTTGTCAGTTTGATTACGCTGTGTCTCAGTGTGTTCCTCCCGGGGTTTATCCTGCCTGGGACTTTCTGTGCTCCTGGACTTGGCTGACTATTTCCTTTCCCATGTTAGAGAAGTTCTCAGCTATTAGCTCTTCAAATATTTTCTTAGATCCTTTCTCTCTGTCTTCTTCTGGGACCCCTGTAATGTGAATGTTGAGGTGTTTAATGTTGTCCTCGGACTTCCCTGGTGGCTCAGACGGTAAAGCGTCTGCCTACAATGCCGGAGACCTAGGGTTCAACCCCTGGGTCGGGAAGATCTCCTGGAGAAGGAAATGGCAACCCACTCCAGTATCTTGCCTGAAAAATCCCATGGATGGAGGAGTCTGGTGGGCTACAGTCCATGGGGTCGCAGAGTCGGACACGACTGAGCGACTTCACTTAGAGGTCTCTTAGGCAGTCTTCATTTCTTTTCATTCTATTTTCTATATTCTGTTCTGTGGCAGTGATTTCCACCATTCTGTCCTCCAGGTCATTTATCTGTTCTTCAGCCTCAGTCATTCTGCTATGGATTCCTTCTAGTGTATTATTCATCTCTGTTTGTTTGTTCTTTAGCTCTTGTAGGTCTTCCATTCTTTTTCCCAGATCCTGAATCATACTCACTGTCATTCTGAATTCTTTTTCTGGAAGGTTACCTATCTTCAGTTCATTTAGTTGTTTTTCTGGGGTTTGATCTTGTCCCCTCATCCGGACACAACTTCCTGCTTTTTCATGCTGATTAACTTTCTTCAATGTGGCTTTTGTTTTAGTCACTGTGGGACTGTGGTTCTTCTTACTTCTTCTGTCTGCCCGCTGATGGAGGAGGCTAAGAAAGAGGCTTGTGTAAGCCTCCTGATGGGAGGGACTGCTAATGGGAAAAACTAGTCTTGCTCTAGTGGGCAGAGCTTTGCTCAGAACAGCTTTAATTCAATTACCTGCTGATGGGTGGGGTTGTGTCCCCTCCCTGGTAGTTTTTTGGCCTGAGCCAACCCAGCCCTTGGGTCTGTGGGCTCTTGGTCTGGTTACTGGTGACCTTCAAGAGCATTTACATCAAGGGGGACCTTCCGAGACTGCCGCTGCCTCTTCCCCGCTTCCTGTAGGGAGCTTCTGCCGATCCACACCTGCACAGGAGACCCTCCAACACTAGCAGGTAGTTCTGCTTCAGTTTCCTGTGGGTTACTGCTGCTTTTCTCTGAGTCTTGGTGCACACAAGATTTTGTTTGTGACCTTCCAGGCTGGAGTCTCCATTTCCCTCAGTCCTGTGGAAGTCTTGTAATCAGATCCCGCTGGCCTTCAAGGTCAGATTCCCAGGCCCTTTGTTGGATCCCCAGGTTGGAAGCCTGACGTGGGGTTCAGAACCATCACTCCAGTGGGAGAACTTCTTTGGTATTATTTTTCTCCAGTTTCTGGGTTGCCCATCCAGTGAGGTTGGGATTTGATTTTATCTTGATTGTGCCCCTCCTTCTTTGGACAAAGAAGATACTTTGGAGTATCTGTTGATGGTTGTGCAATAGCTACTTGTGATTATGGTGGTCTCGCAGGAGGAGATGAGCACACATACTTCTATTCTGACATCTTGAACAGAAGTCTTTTCTACTATCTTTTAAATATTGTAAAGTAATTAGCCTCCAATTAAAATAAATAAATTTATAATTAGAAAATAATTTAAAAATTGTGAAGTATAGGTGGTTTAAAATATTATGTTAGTTTCAGGTGCATAACATAGTGATTCAATATTTTTATGGATTATACTCCATTTAAAGTTACTACAAAATACTGGCTATATTTTCCTGTGCTGTACAATGAATGTGTCCTTGTTGCTTATTTTATACACAGTAGTTTGTGTCTCAATCCTATATTCCTATCTCACCACTCCCTTCTTTTGTCACCTCACTGGTGACCTCTAGTTTGGTCTCTATATCCATGGGCCTGCTTCGGTTTTGTTATATATATTCATTTATTTTAGATTTTGGAGAAGGGAATGGCAATCCACTCCAGTATTCTTGCCTGGAAAATTCCATGGACAGGGAAGCCTGGTGGGCTTCAGTCCATGGAGTCACAAAGAGTTGGACATAACTGAGCAGACAGTTCAGTATGTTTTAGATTTTAGATTCCAAATATATGTGATAACATATAGCATTTGGCTTTCTCTGACTTATTTCCTTAAGCATGATACTCTTTCGGACCATTCATTTTGTTGCAGATGTCACAATTTCATTCTTTTTTATGGCTGAGTGATATTCCATTGTATATATATACATCACATTTTCTTTATTCATTCATCTGTTGATGGACGCTTAAGATTGCTTCCATATGTTGGCAATTGTAAATAATGCCACTATGAACATTGGGGTGCAGGTATCTTTTCTAATTAGTATATTCCTTTTCTTCATTCCTTTCTTTCCAGCAATGGAATTACTGGATCATGTGGTAATTCTACTTTTAATTTTTTGAGGACTCCATACTGTTTTCAATAATGGCTGCCCCAATTTACAGTCCCATCAACAACATATTAGGGTTCGCTTTTCTGTACATCCTCGCCAATATTTGTTATCTGTAGACTTTTGATGATAGCCGTTCTTTCAGGTGTGAGGTGATGCCTCATTGTGCTTTTGACTTGTATTTCTCTGATGATTAGTAATGTTGAGCATTTTTCTTATGTCTGATGGCCATCTATATATCTTCTTTGGAGATAGTTTATTCAGGTCTTTTGCCCATTCTTTAATTGAGCTGTTTGGCTTATCTAATATTGAGTTGCATGTGCTATTTACATATTTTGGTTATTAGCCCCTTATTGGTTATCTTATTTGTCTATTTTTTCCCATTTAGAAGGTTTTTTTCATTTTGCTCATGGTTTTCTTTGTTTTACAAAAGCCTTTAAGTTTAATTATGTCACTTGTTAATTTTTGCCTTTATTCTTTTGTCTTAGGAAACAGATCTAAAAAAATATTGCTGTGATTTATGTCAAAGAGTGTTCTGCCTTATTTTCTTCTAGGAGTGTTATAGTTTTAGGTCTTACATTTAGGTCTTTAATTCATTTTTGGTTTATTTTTGTATACAGTATGAGGATATGTTTTTTTTTTTACATGTAGCCATTCAGCATACAATATCATCTGAAAGGTCTTCATCTGCTGATTCTACCTTTGATGTCATTTCTGAGAGACTTTCTATTATCTGATTTTTTTCCTGGTTGTGTCTGTATCTTTTCATGTGTAGTAATTTTTGGTTGCATGCTATAAATTTTATGTCATTGAGGTGTGTGCAGGTGTGTGTATGTATCTGGTGTGTCCACATATATGTATGCATTTTCATTTCCTTTTGAATTAAAAGCTTGTGGATCAGGTCAATTAGTTCAGTGTTCACTTTTAAGTTTTATTTGGGTGCATCTAGAGTAGACTTTACTTTGGGCTAATTAAATCCTCCTACTTTGGCCACCTGATACGAAGAGGCAACTCATTGGAAAAGACCCTGATGATGGGAAGGATTGCAGGCAGGAGGAGAAGGGGGCAACAGAGAATGAGATGGTTGGATGGTGTCACTGACTCAATGGACATGAATTTGAGCAGACTCTAGGAGCTGGTGAAGGACAGGGAAGCCTGGGGTGCAGTCCATGGGGTTGCAAAGAGTTGGACACAACTTAGCAGCTGAGCAACAAACACCCTCCTACCGATGCACAGCCCTTCTGGACATTCCACTGAAAGCCCCGATACTCAACAAGGCTCCTTGGACTCACTTATCTCCCAGCCCTATGTGCACTATGGGAATTGTTCAGCTATGACGCCCAGGTTCTTGCCTGACCTGATGGACTCTTACCCTAACATGTACATTTTGGTGTCTGACCAGACTCAAGGATACACTATACAGATTGATGAGGCTCTATATTTACATATGTTCTCCTTTGGGGTAAATCTCCTCACAAATTCAAACTTCCTCATTCTCCCCCAACTCCAGTCTGTCTCCTAAACACCGTGATAATGCTATATTTTACTGTTTTCCCACTCCTTGTGTGACAGTCTATATGACATATGTATATAGGATATATACTATATAGACTGTAATATACTCTATAATATGTATATATATGTAGTACATACTGTAGTATATGTATAGTACCTTTATGTCAAATGTGATCTTACGGCTCATTTCATTTGTTTTTCTTCTTTCAGAAATTGCTGTCTTCCCTGCCTGCTAAACAGTATCTGAAAATAGTTGTATCATATATTTGCTACAGTTTCTTTATGTTTACAGGAGGAAGGCAAGTCTGTGGTGCTGAAGGCAGAAGTCCCTGCTAATTTAGTTTTAGTTCTGATTTATTCTTGTTTAAATGGGTGGATAGCTAATGGAAATCCTATCCAGCTGATTATGCAGGGCCTCTGAGATTTGAGCCTAGGTATAGGCTGGCCTAGAATTTTGATTAAGATTGGGCCATCCTGAATGACAGCAAGATTACTAGCAAAGAAAGATGAGGCAATTTTAGTAGATTACTGTTTCATTAATTTAGCCTTAGTAAAGTTTTAAAAAGTTCTTCAGTTTTTGTTATACCCTCTTGAATCAGATCCCATTATTTTAAATAATGTTTTCCTGATGTGAATTGGCTTAGCTGTATTGTTAATTACTGTATCATTTAAAAATATTAGGCGCATCATTTCTTGCTATTACAACCGTCTATGCTGAGACTGGATCAGGTTTTGTAGTACCAAGTGCTTCTGCTAAGGCAGGAGTGGAGGCCTTGAACAAGTGAGTACTATCTTGTTAATCTTATATTACTGTGTATATAGTAATCTAATAAGTGCTATCAGGTTAATCCTGTCCCTGAAGATGATGTGCTTTGAAAGCCTGTGTAACTAAATTCTTGCTTTCTTGTTTCTTTCCAGAGAAAACTAAAACAATGACTAATTTGGATTTGCCAGGGGACATTGAGTCTCATGAATAGGTCTTGTTTGTCTACTAGGTCTTGCACTGTCCCCTAGAATTCTCTGAAGTGATTGAACTATTCTGTAGATCTGTACTATCCAGTAGCTACAAGTGGCCACTGAACCCTTGCATTGTGGTTACTGCGACTGAGAAACTAATTATTACTTAATTTTAATCACTTATCCAGTGAAACTGTGTTATAAAGTTTGAGAAAAGGACCGATAGGAACTTAGACTGGAGTGTCCGTGTATCTCTCCTAGCGCCCCCTCTGGCCTCCCTTGAATATGCTTTCATCCTTTTGTTGTACTTGCTCCACTATTATACAGGATTGATAGAACTAGCGTAGACAATGCCCACTTGTCAGGTCTTTTGGCTTTTTCTCAGCAGTGTATGATTGCTTTTTGAATTTGTTCCCCATTGGACTTCCCCAGTTTCTTTGTTTTAATGTAAGTTCTTATCATTGCTTTTCGTTTTTATTGTAATAGCCCCATAATATGTTTCTCTGCTGCCAGTTTATTTTTTTTCATGTTCCCACCAGACTCATCTTTCTAACAATGTATATCTGCTTGTTATAATTCCCTAGCTAAAAACCTTATATCATTTTTCTGTTCATCTTTGGAATAAAAGCCAAAACTCAGTATGATATTCTAAACAGACTTGCCTCTGGCCTTTCTCTATTCATTGGCTTATTAGATCAATATTTACTGTGTACCTTTTGTGTACCTGGCACTTCTACTAGGTAGAGGGATATGGTAGGAATGGAAACAGAACAATCCTCATTCTCCCCTGAGCTTGTATCCTTTCACCATTTTTCCTCTGCTTTAATCACTGCTATTTCTGTGCTCTATACTTCCTTAAACACGTCATGCACTTTCATATGTCTCTACCTAGATTGTGCTGTTGTTAGAATTTGCTATGATAGCTTTCACCTCCCTTCAGGGCTCTCCTACAACCTCCTCTGGGATATTTTTTTCTCATTTCTTGGAGTAACAGGCAAGCTTGGCCTTGGAGTACAAAAGGAAGCAGGGCAAAGGCTAACATAATTTTTGTCAAGAGAACACACTGGCCATAGCAAACACCCTCTTCCAACAACACAAGAGACCACTCTGCACATGGACGCCACCAGATGGTCAATACCAAAATCAGACTGATTATATATTTTGCAGCCAAAGATGGAGAAGCTCTATACAGTTAGCAAAAACAAGATCTGGAGCTGACTGTGGCTCAGATCATTAACTCCTTATTGCAAAATTCAAACTTAAATTGAAGAAAGTAGGGAAAACCACTAGGCCATTCAGGTATGACCTAAATCAAATCACTTATGATTATACAGTGAAGGTGACGAATAGATTTGAGGGACTAGATCTGGTAGACAGAGTGTCCGAAGAACTGTGGACAGAGCTTTGTAACATTGTACATGATGAAGTGACCAAAACCATCCCCCAAGAAAAGAAATGCCAGAAGGCAAAACGGTTGTCTGAGGAGGCCTTATAAATAGCTGAGGAGAGAAGAGAAGCAAAAAGCAAGGGAGAAGGGGAAGGATACACCCAACTGAATGCAGAGTTCTAGAGAAGAGCAAGGAGAGATGAGAAGCCCTTCTTTAAACGAACAATGCAAAGACATAGATGAGGAAAACAACAGAATGGAAGTGACTAGAGATCTCTTCAAGAAAATTGGAGATATCAAGGGAACATTTCATTTTAGGTTGGGCACGACAAATGATGGAAACAGTAAGGACCTAACAGAAGCAGAAGAGATTAAGATGAGGGAGAAAGAATACACAGAAGAACTATACAAAAAAGGTCTTAATGGCTGGGATGACCATGATGGTGTCACTCACGTAGAGCCAGACATCCTGGAGCGTGAAGTCAAATGAGCCTCAAGAAGTATTCCTACGAACAAAGCTGGTGGAAGCAATGGAATTCCCCCTGAACTATTTCAGATCCTTAAAGTTGATGTTGTTTAAGCACCACACTCAATATGTCAGCAAACATGGAAGACTCAGCAGTGGCCACAGGACTGGAAAAGGTCGGTTTTCATTCCAAACCTAAAGAAGGGTGATGCCAAATAATGCTCAAACTATTGCACAACTGCACTCATTTCGCATAGTAGCAAGTGATGCTCAAAATCCTTCAAGCTAGGCTTCAACAGTACATGAGCTGAGAACTTCCAGATGTACAAGCTGGGTTTAGAAAAGGCAGAACAACCAGAGATCAAATTGACAGCATTCAATGGATCATAGAGAAAGCAAGGGAATTCTAGAAAAACATCTACTTCTGCTTCATTGTCTGTGCTAAAGCCTTTGACTATGTGGATCACAACAAACTGTGGAAAATTCTTAAAGAGATGGGGATACCAGACCACCTTCCTTGTCTCCTGAGAAACCTGTATGAGGGTCAAGAACCAACAGTTAGAACCTTACATGGAACAAGTAACTGGTTTAAAATTGGAAAAGGAGTACGACAAGGCTATATATTGTCACCCTGTTTATTTAACTTCGATGCAGAGTACTCATGCAAAATGCCAGACTGGATGAATCAGAAGCTGGAATCAAGATTGCTGAAAGAAATAACAGCCTAAGATATGCAGATGATACCACTTTAATGGTAGAAAGTGAAAAGGAACTAAAGAGCCTCTTGATGAAGGTGAAAGAGGAGAGTGAAAAAGTCTTGAAACTCAACATTCAAAAAACAAAGATCATGGCATCCAGTCCCATCACTTCATGACAAATAAGGAGAATGGGAAACTATGACAGACTTTATTTTCTTGGGCTCCAAAATCATTGCAGATAGTGACTGCAGGCACAAAATTAAAAGACGCTTGCTCCTTGGAAGGAAAGCTATGACAGACCTAGACAGTGCATTAAAAAGCAAAGACATCATTTTGCTGACTTAAGTCCATATAGAAAAGCTATGGTTTTTCCAGTAGTGATGTACAGATGTGAGACTTGGGCCATAAAGAAGGCTGAGCACTAAAGAATTGATGCTTTCAAACTATGGTGCTGGAGAAGACTCATGAGAGTCCCTTGGACTGTGTGAAGATCAAACCAGTCAGTCCTAAAGATAATCAACCCATTTATTGGAAGGACTGATTTTGAAGCTGAAACTCCAACACTTTGGTCACCTGATGGGAAGAGCTGACTCATTGGAAGAGACTCTGATTCTCGGGAAGATTGAAGGCAAAAGGAGAAGAGGGTGGCAGAGGATGAGATGGTTGGGTCGTATCACTGACTCAATGGACATAAACTTGAGCAAACTCTGAGAGATAGTGAAGGACAGAGAAGCCTGGCATTCTGCAGTCCATGGGGTCACAAAGAGTCAGACAGGACTTAGCAACTGAGCAACAATAACCCTTTGCACCTTTAAAACTTTGTTTATTCTGATCTAATGAGAAGAGTAACACATTAATAAATGCTATCTTGTGTTTTAGATTCTAAAATGGAGGCGCACAGAGAAGGGCATTGTAGACCATTTTTAATATATTATTAAAGCTATATAACTCCCCACTAGGATCTGTGTACTGTGAGAGAAGAAAGCAGATCTTATTCATCTTGCTCATTGCTCAGCAAGATCTGGTACATAACCAATGCTCAGTTCCTGCTGAACTATACAGTTCTCTTTTTTGAGTAGTTTTAAGGTACTTTTTAACTTGTAAGCTAGTAATACACATTTGTTTGGGAGACAAAATTGTACTTTACTCAGCAGTTTAAACTTAGTCTGAAGAGAGAGAATTACCATTTTTAAGGTCAAATGATATTGGAAATAAGAGCTTAGAATTTGACTCTTTTGACACCATTTGTACAATATCTGTATTTGTTTTGCCGAGATCTTATTAGATATTTCAATTTCGTGTTCTTTAAGGGCCGTGAACCTGTGCTGCTTTTTTGATGTTGTATTACTACACAGTGAATTGCACATAGTAGATGCTCAATAAATGTGTGTGTTCTTCCCCAGCCTGAGTTCCCATCAGCCCTCTTCCATACCTTGTAGCACACAGTCATACCAGATAAGGTCTTTTAGGTCCTAGAGACTGCGTATTGTTTGCCTTTGTCCTTTACACCCACTGGCCCATGTACCTGGACAGTCTTCTTTTCTCCACCCTCCCTTCCAGTATCTTCCATCCTCTTCTCTTTCCCCCTTACTCCCACAAAAACCTCCTAATCCTTCTTCAAGTGTCTGCTCAACTCTTACTTCCTGAAGGAAGCCTCCCCTCTTTCCCCTGGTAGAGATGGGTACTTCTTCCTCTGAGTAATATTGGCACGTTTTACACAGTTTCCATCATTTACTCGATGAAGGCACTTGTAATGTTGCAGACACCGTGGTCTAATGTACTAAAAGTAAAGTTGCATTGAACTTTATAAGTGCAGGACTGAACTCCAGAAAATGTGAGGAAGAGACATCATTCTCTCAGTTCTTTATGCTAAATAGTGTACCCTCTTTAAAAATGTATGCTGATATTGGTCTTCATACTAAAATGTGAGTGGTAGGTAGTCTAGCATAGTGCCTAGGACACTAGAATGTAAATGTTATATAATACAGAAGCATGTGACTAAGGGCACAAACTCTAGAGCTAGACTTCTGGAAGTTGAAGACTCACTAGCCATATGACCCAGAGCCAATGATTTATTTTCTCTGTGCCTCAGTTTCCTTGTCTGTAACACAGGGAATAATAGTAGTGCTTACCTACTGGAGCTGTAGTCTCTGGCGTGTAGTAAGTCTTGGTTAATAGTATTTGTAATTAATAGTATAATATTTTTTAAATCAGTACTGTTTGTTTGAATTTTTAGGTCTCTTGCAGCTGAATGGGGTAAATATGGAATGAGATTCAATGTGATTCAACCAGGTCCTATAAAAACCAAAGTAAGTTTTGGTTTGCTTATGATCACGTTTTGAGTGATTAAGGAGTGGACGATTAATACATATGTTCTGTAACGGGCAGCATTTTCCAAAGATACCGGAGTTTAGAGCCCTGGTAGAAGGGAAGAAGGTTTTGTTATTATCCAACATAAGAAATAAGGAGCTGGGAAAGAAAATAGCAGTTACACAACTCCTTCACAAGGTCTATTTCAGTGTCTTAATATAATTTTTCTGGGATCTTCTATGCCATGAATTTTGGTATTTTGCCTGATTTGTTTTAATGATCTGTTGTTATATTTCTTATTTTTTCATATATTTTGCAGGTTCTTACTTTGATGTCCTTTTATTAAAATCATGGAAATGTAACTATATTTTAAATGTTAGAGATGCTTTCTAAATGTATCATATAAGCTTGGTCTTATATGTAGAAAATAGGTAGCATTTTCTTTGAGTCATATCTGTGCCTTTTCACTTTAAACACTTATGTATGTCATCTAATTCCCATGTCTCTGGTATTAAAAATTCTTCTGATGGCATGTAATTTACCTATAATCAGATATTCATTGCAACTCATAATTATCACTTATGCTGTTATAGACATTGCTGAAAAAGTTCCCAGATTCTCTGTTCTCTCACATTATCCCAAATAACTTTCTTCTCATACTTTTTTGTTTTCATGCAAAGCAGGAATTTCTAATCCCACCTGCAATGTTGCTTTGAAGGCCCAGGTGGAATTTGCTAACTTTAACTTAATAAACTGAGGGGGCTTCCTTGGTGCCTCAAATGGTAAAGAATCTGCCTGCGATCCAGGAGAACTGGGTTTGATCCCTGGATCAGGAAGATCCCCTGGAGAACGGGATGGCTACCCACTCCACTATTGTTATATAAACAGAAAATAATGCTAAGGAACATTTGCCTTATAGGTGGTTCTGGGTTGTTAAGTATTAACATGAAGATGGTTGTATTAATTAAGTAGTTTGAAGGGTGGAAAATAGAAAACCTGCCTAAGTGAAACTTGACTGAACATCTTATTTGTTTGGCACTTAAATTATAAAAAATGATAAAATTAATGGAAAAATAATTCAAATGCACACAGTAAAATTGATTCAGAGTATCACTGTGTTAAGCACTGTCTGAAAAGGATTAAACAGTCATCGAAACTTCCTCCTAGGACCTCAATATCTAGGAAAGGTCATGTGCATTTTTTATTTATTTAACATATATTTACTGAGTGCCTTGTGTGTGCAGAGGTGCTGAGAAAGATGCAAAAACAGTTGTGACAAAATGCTTGCCATCCAGGAGCTTTAGCAGTCTCGGTATGCGTTTTATGCAAATGACAAGCATATAATTTTAAAGAAATTAAAAGAAAATTGAAGTATGGAAACTCTGTAGCCAGCACTGATAGAACCAGGTTTGAGACCTTTGTCTATGATTTTCTTTATACCTGTCTAGGGAAGGCTGCAGGGCTCACAAGCAGCCTGTGTGTGCTTGCTCTGGCTCATGTCTGTGTTACTGAAAAGAATCATCACCTAGACTTCCAGGCTCTCGTGGAGGAAAAGTCAGTCACTTTCATTAATCAGTGTGCATGCATACTTTGGGCTTCCCCACTGGCGCCAGTGCTAAAAAACCCACCAGCCAATGCAGGAGACATAAGAGATGTGGGTTCGATCCCTAGGTTGAGAAGATCCCCTGGAGGAGGGCATGGCACCCCACTCCAGTATTCTTGCCTGGAGAATCCCCATGGACAGAGGAGCCAGGCAGGCTACAGTCCATGGGGTCACGGAGAGTCAGACACGACTGAGCAAACTCACACACTCGAGCAGAGGCGTGCATCCTTTATCTTGGCCTGCTCCTCCTCATCATTCACAGAAGGCAGAAATTGTTTGGCAGATTTCGTTATGGTTTTTCTCTCTCTGGGACCTACTTGAATTTGATATTACTACATACTTGTTTTCTTCCTTTCCTATGATTTTGAGGAAAAAAAGGAGAAGGAAAAGGAATTTCCTCTTAAATATTTTCTTCTGGGGTCCTTTTTCTGTGTTAAATCAAATGGCAGTAGCCTCCTTACTTCCATCACACTAAACTTGTACATATTTCAGAGTATTTTTGTATACATTTTCTCATTTCTCAGGCAACAATTTTGTGAGCTAGCTCAGACAGGCGTCCTCATTTTACTTATGAAGAAACTAATGGAGAAAGGTTATATGTTCTAGTGATTTTTTTAAGGGTCAATAATTAGGCAAAATGAATACGGAAGAATTTGGCAAAACTTTTTGCTTATAGGGAGTAAGATATGAACAGGCTGCCTTAGTAACATTCATTTATTGCAAATTTATTTCTTAAATAGGATTTTTTTTTTTTAAGCAACCTATTTTCTTAACTTCTAAGGGTGCCTTTAGCCGTCTTGACCCTACCGGAGCATTTGAAAAAGAAATGATTGACAGAATTCCCTGTGGTCGGCTGGGAACTGTGGAAGAACTTGCAAATCTTGCTGCTTTCCTTTGTAGTGATTATGCTTCTTGGATTAATGGAGCTGTAAGCATTGTTTTCTCTCTCAATACTTTTGGGAGGTGGATTTGGGGTGGGAAGGTGGATTGCAGAACCAATCCCAACAATGTTGAATGTAAATATGATTTAAATTATTTAATGAACTGTATTTAGTATGTTACTTATAGAAATACTAATATAATTTAAGCTTATGAAGTTGATTCTTTAATAAATTAATTTTATTAAATGCAAATAGCTCTGGTAGACATGCCTTTAAGCTGATCTTTAAGACTGGGTAGAATTTGAAATCATAGAAATGATGGAGAGAGGATTTTTAAGAGAGTAAATCAATTTAGGTTTAATTGTCAGTTTTGTCTTTAAAACTTGTGCTTGGATTGAAAGTGTCAAAGAGATATTCCAACCAGTTAGGAGGGAGAAATGGCTAATGGTTCAGAAAACTTTTAAAAAGAAGTTAATTTCACAGCTTTTATTATCATTTTTTAGGTAATCAGATTTGATGGTGGAGAGGAAGTACTTATTTCAGGGGAATTCAACAGTCTGAGGAAGGTAATGCCATTTTGTGAATGCAATACAATATTAACAGTGAGGATACTAAGTTTTAAAAACACACAAGAACCTCATTAAATTGACTTTTTCTTCTTGTGGTAGGTCACCAAGGATCAGTGGGACGTAATAGAAGGACTTATCAGGAAGACCAAAGGCTCCTAAGACTACTCTGGCCTTCATCTTGGTTATAATGGAAATTATGCAGACTATCTATAATGATTTGAATATTTTCAGGTCTAATAAATTGTTAATTAGCAAGCATTCCTGGAATGTGTATTATATGCTAGGCCAATGGTAGGTAGATCTTGTACATTAAAAGATGAATAAGATAGGATATTGTCTCTTTAAAGATTTTTTTAAAAAATAAAAACAGGAAAGTGAAAGGCTATTAATAGAAGTGAAAAGTGTTTAGATGTGCAGAGAAAGGAACAGATATTTGTAACTGGAGAAAATCAGGAGAAACTTAAGGGTGGAAGTAGCATTTGAGTTACATGTTAAAACGATGGCCTTGGTGACGGTGTCTAAAAGAAAACAGAGGATTTCCAATAAATCTAATAATGGATTCTGTCTTTTCAGTGTATTTCCTTTTCATTGTACTTATGAATCATCTTCTTTAACTCAGTATTAATTCAGTTTTAACTCAGTATTAACTCAGTTAACTTAGTATTAATTCAAACAAGTTTTTACCAGGACCTATTTTGTAACCAGAAGTTTTATTTGGCAATAAGAATAAAACATGAATAATCTACAGCATTTGCACTCTTAAAACTCATTATCTAACAGGATAGATAAACTTGTAAATAATTATTTATGATTCATTGTGATGAATATTCCAGCAGTGTTATGGAGGGGGAAGTAATTCATTCTGTTTCTAGAGTTTAGAGAAAGTGACGCCTAGTAGGTAGCATTTCATCTCAGCATTTAAAGTATATATTCTCTATGTCTTACGATTACCAGAAGGGAAGGATGGGGTGGGGAGGAGTAGACTGGGAGTTTGGGACTGACATGTATATACTGCAATACTTAGGATAGATAACCAACAGGGACATACTATATAGCACAGGGAACTCTGCTCAATACTCTGTAGTAACCTAAATGGGAAACGAATTTGGAAAAGAATAGAAAAAAAATTTTTTTAATAAAATGCTTGTTTTGAAAAAAATAAAATTACTAGAATAGGAAATGCTAAAAAAAAAATAAAGTGTGTATTCTCTGTGTAGAAAAGATGAACAAAGCTTATAAAAACTTTTCATGTATAATTTCATTTTATTCCATATTTAATTTGACTAATTTGTCATCCTAAGAATCAAATAACAAAAAATCCACAGTTTCAAGTCTATGTAGATATAATTTTGAGTTTATATTTTAAAAAAAGTATTTTGCTTTCATTATTGTTGTTTAGTCATTAAGTCATGACCGACTCTTTTGTGACTCCATGGACTGTGTAGCCCCCCAGATTCCCCATCCACAAGATTCCCCAGGCAGGAATCCTGGAGTGGGTTGCCATTTAGGAATCATTCATTATATGCTCACCAGGCTGACTTTCCCCATTGCCTAAGTTACTAAGAGAGGGCGCCAGCAGCTTCCATCTTACCTCCTGCAAAAGAATCTAGTTTTCCTGTTTGAACTTATATACTATAAGCCTGATATACAAATCCTTATTACATTGACAGTTAATTATATGCATTAATTACATTAAATTGTGTACATAAACAGTTTAGAATGAGTACCCTTTACGTGTATGATAATTTTGCCTTTCACTGGGGCCCCATACCTATCTCCATTTACCTTTAAAAATAACCATTTCCTCTCTTCTATCCACATCTTTCTTCTTTATTTTTATTTTATTTTATTTATTTATTTATTTATTTTTGTCATACATTGATATGAATCAGCCATAGATTTACACGTATTCCCCAAATTATCAATACTTTTTATGGTGTAGGAAAAAAAGTGACAGTAGTTACATAAATGACCTTTTGTAAGTTTCATCACTCTTATTATCTTCATGATGACATTCAAAATTGTAATATCTGCTTCACAGGGTTGTTATGAGGATTAAGTGAGGTAACTAAAAACACCATGTTAAGCGTCAAGCACACAAATGAAAGACAAGGCCCTTCTGTTTTTCCACTCTTTGATTTTTAAGAAATTATTATCTTAGAAAATGTGAGAATACAAAAGAATAAAAGATTTGAAAGCTAACTTCCTAAAGAAAACTTCTGTTAACATTTTGGTATGTTTTCAACTTTTTGCCTTTTTTTCATTTAATCTTTATTTTTTATGAAAGTAATTTGTGTGTATAATTTATATAGGAAGGAGTACACTGAAGTCCCCAGGTAAGCTGTCTTCCCGTGTAACTATCTTCAGTCCTTTTAACTTTTTTTTCTGGAATATACATAGGATCGCAAAGAGTCGGACATGACTGAATGACTAACACGTTTTGGGCTTTCCTTGTGGCTCAGCTGGTAAAGAATCTGCCTGTAATGCAGGAGACCCCAGTTCGATTCCTGGTTTGGGAAGATCCGCTGGAGAAGGGATAGGCTACCCACTCCAACATTCTTGGGCTTCCCTTGTGGCTCAGCTGGTAAAGAATCTGCCTGCAATGCAGGAGACCTGGGTTTGATCCCTGGGTTGGGAAGATCTCCTGGAGAAGGGAAAGGCTAACCCACTCCAGTATTCTGGCCTGGAGAATTCCATGGACTGTATAGTCCATGGAGTTGCAAAGAGTTGGACACAAGTGAGTGATTTCACTTCTGCTTCATTGACTATGCTAGAGGCTTTGACTGTATGGATCACAATAAACTGGAAAATTCTTCAAGAGATGGGAATACCAGACCACCTTACATGCCTGCTGAGAAACCTCTGTGCAGGACAAGAAGCAACAGCTAGAACTGGCCGTAGAATAACGGACTGATTCCACATTTGGAAAGGAGTACGTCAAGGCTGTATATTGTCACTCTTTTTAACTTGTAAGCAGAGTACCTCATGCGAAATGCTAGACTAGATGAATCACAAGCTGGAATCATGATTCTCAGGAGAAATATCAACAACCTCAGATATGCAGATGATACCACTTGAATGGCAGAAAGGGAAGAGGAACATCACTTCTCAATGAAGGTGAAAGAGGAGAGTAAAAAAGCTGGCTTGAAACTCTACATTAAAAAAAAAAAAACATGGAAAATAGAAGGGAAAAAAGTAGAAGCAGTGACAGATTTTATTTTCTTGGACTCCAATATCATTGTGGACAGTGACTGGAGCCATGAAACTGAAAGATGCTTGCTCCTTGGAAGGAAGGCTATGACAAACCCAGACTGTGTATTAAAAAGTAGAGACATCAATTTGCCAACAAAAGCCTGCATAGTCAAAGCTATGGTATTCCCAGCAGTTATGTACGGATGTGAGAGTTGGACCATAGAGAAGGCTGAGTGCAGATGCATTGATACTTTCAAATTATGGTGCTGGAGAGTCTTCTCGGCTTGCAGTCCCTTGGACAGCAAGGAGGTCAAACCAGTAAATCAATCCTAAAAGAAATCAACTCTGAGTATTCATTGGAAGGACTGATACTGAAGCTGAAGCTCCAATACTTTGGCCACCTGATGTGAAGAGCCGACTCATTGGAAAAGACCCTGAGGCTGGGAAAGATCGAAAGCAAAAGGAGAAGGGGGTACAGAGGATGAGATAGCTAGATAGCATCACCAACTCGATGGACATGAATCTGAACAAACTATGGGAGACAGTGGAAGACAGATAAGCCTCGTGTCCTGCAGTCCATGGGGTTACAAGGACTTGGACACTACTTAACAACTGAACAACAACTCCAGCTTTCTTTTGATTTCCAGTTGCATGGAATATCATTTTCCGTCACTACACTTTCAGTCTGTATGTGTCCCTCGGTCTGAAGTGGGTCTCTTGTAGGCAGCATATACATAGATCTTGTTTTTTAATCCATTCAGCCAGTGTGTGTCTTTTGGTTGGGGCATTTAATCTGTTTACATATAAGGTAATGATTAATATGTACTTACTGCTGTTTTGTTAATTGTTTTCTTTGTATGATTCTTTTTCTTCTTGTGTTTCCTACCTAGAGAAGTTCCTTTAGCATTGTTTTTCAGGCTGGTTTGGTTGGGTTGAATTCTCTTAGCTTTTGCTTATCTGTAAAGCTTTCAATTTCCCTAACAAATCGGAATGAGATCCTTGCTGGGTAGAGTAATCTTGGTTGTATGTTTTTCCTTCTTATCACTAAATATATCCTGCTATCCCCTTCTTGCCTGCAAAGCTTCTGAAGAGCCTTATGGGGATTTCCTTGTATATTATCTTTGCTTTTCCCCTGCTGCATTTTTTCTTTGAATTTAATTTTGAATTAATTTTTGTTAGTTTGATTAATATGTGTCTTGATGTGATTCTCCTAGGGTTTATCCTTTATGGGACTCATTGGTCTTCCTGGACTTGGGTGGCTATTTCCTTTCCCATGCTAGGAAATTTTTTTCTATCATATCTTCAAATATTTTCTCACATTCTTTCTTTTTCTCTTCTTCTGGGATTCCTCTAATTTGAATGTTAGTGCATTTAGTGTTGTCCCAGAGATCTCTAAGAAAGTCTTCAATTTTTTTCCCTCTATTTTTTTTTATTCCATTCTTTGGCAGTTATTTCCACCATTCTCCTTTCCAACTCATTTATCCATTCTTCTGTCTCATTTATTCTGCTATTAATTGCTTCTACTGTATTTTTTGTTTCAGTTGTCATGCTGTTCATCTCTGTTCTTTAGTTCTTCTAAGTCTTTGTTAAACATTTCTTATATTTTCTCAATCTGTGCCTCTATTTCTAAGATTTTCAATCATTACTATCATTAGTCTAAATTCTTTTTCAGGCAGGTTGCCTATTTCCTCTTCATGTATTTAGTCTTACAGATTTTTACCTTGGTCTTTTGTCTGTAACATATTTTTTTGTCGTTTTTTTTTTTTTTTTTTTTTTTAGGTTCCTGTCTTCTGGTTGCTTGGCCTGAAGTTTCTGGCACTGGAAATTCCAGGCAGTTGGGTAGAGCGGGGTCTCAGTGTTGAGCCGTGGCCCTCCAGGAGGCCTTACTTTGATTAGTATCCCTGGGCTCTGATGTTCTCTGTTGGTCCAGGAGTTTGGACTTGGCACTCCCGTACATGGACTCAGGCCTGACCTCTGGCCGGTGAACCAAGATCCTGCAGGCTGTGCAGTGTGGCAGAAAAAATAAAATAACAACAGTAACAAAGAATACCACATAAACTGAGAAGATTAACATATATTAGAGAATATGTATATGAAACAACTGGAAGGTGAAACAGAACCCAGTAACAAAAACAAAAAAGCGCCTCTGTCTGTGCAGTATCAGGCTTCGGGCCTCCACAGGCTGCCCCGGGCTGGGTGCTTGGGGGACAGCCAGTGACTTCTGAAATCCGTTCCTCAAGGGTCCCTCCCCATCCAGCTTGTCTCTTCCTCCTCGCCCCCCCTCCTACGCCCCCCAGGACCCCTGTGAGCAGAGGGAGCCTTGAAAGGTGGAGGACCAGGTGCAGGGCCTCAGCAGGCCCCCCAGGCTGAGTCGGTGGGGGGATGTGAGCCACGTTCCCCTCTGATCCTCCAAACCCCAGGTCCCTTCCTGCCCCCGCTGGCCCCTCAAGGTAAGTGTGCCTCTTCCGGTGTGTGGATGCCTCCCCTCCTCCAGCTGCCCCCAGGGGCGCTGACCACCTTTGGCCTCCGCTTCTTCCCCCTCCCTCCCCGCAAAGTCCTGCCCTATTGCCCAGGGGTTCAACCCATCCGCCTGGGTGTTGAGGTCCCCACAAGCATCTGGCAGTGTCTTGGTGGTGCAGAAATGTGGACTTCATGTGCTCCCTCTCCTCCATCTGGACTCTGCCCCTTCAACCCCTTCATTTTATAAACAGAACTGACACTCAAGGAAGTTGGGACTTGACCAAGGTAGTATGATTAAGTTAAGCTTATGTTTCCTGCTCAATTGGACCAGGTTCTTGGGATCATCATTTAAACAAGGAGACAACAGTAAGGTCTTTATGAGATACAGTTCTATTAGAAAAGCCTTGAAAAGAAAAAGGCCCATTAACTTTTCAGGGGGGGATTGGTTCTTGATCAATTTTATTTCGTTGTAACTGAACATAAAAATGTTTTTTGTATTTTCATAAATTCATTCACAGCCTCAATCCCTTTAGCTTCAATTTCCTTCCAAGGTCTTGCAGTTCTCAAGTGTACAGTAAAATAATCCTTGGGTCTGGAGACAGAAAACATGGTGCTTAATACAAAAATCTCAACTGCTTGTGCTGGTAGAGGTGATCTTGCCTCCTCTATGTTATGCACCCTCTCCCCTCACCCAGGCTCACAGCAGCTTTCTTTCTATTCCTCAGAATTATTTGGCCTAGGGCCTTTGCACTAGCAGTTTATTCATCCTATGAATGTGCTTTTCCTTATCTTTATATAGCTGGCTTTTTCAGGGAGGCTTTGGACACCATTAATTTTTCAAAAATAATTTTAAGTGACCTATGATTCCCTGGTGGCTCAGATGGTAAAAAATCTGCCTGCAATGCAGGAGACCTGGGTTCGATCCCTAGGTTGGGAAGATCCCCTGGAGAAGGGAAGGGCTACCCACCCCAGTATTCTGGCCTGGAGAATTCCATGGACTGTATAGTCCATGGGGTCACAAATAGTCAGACACGACTGAGTGACTTTCACTTCACTTCACTATGATTGCTAAAAATACTCAAATCATGAATTTTCACAAAGAGAATTTGGTTGTATAACCACTAAGCAGGTAAGAAACAAAATGTCACCAGGAGTTCAGAAGCCTTGCTTACGTTCCCCACTGTGACTCCATTCTCCTCCCTAAAACTGACCGGTATTTCTACTTCTAACACCTAAGTTAGGCTGCTTTTGAAGTTTCTATTTAGAATTATAAAACATGTATTCTTATATTTTTGGATTCTCTCTATATAGCAATTGCTTTGTCATTGTTCAGTTGCTAAGTTGTGCCCAACTCTCTGCGACCCCATCAACTACCGCATGACAGGCTCCCCTGTCCTCCACCGTCTCCCTGAGTTTGCTCAAACTCATGTCCATTGAGTCGGTGATGGCATCCAACCATCTTATCCTCTGTCATTCTTTTCTCCTCTTGCCCTCTGTCTTTCCCAGCATCAGGGTCTTTTCCAATGACTCAGCTCTTCCTATCAGTTGGCCAAAATATTGGAGCTTCGGCTTCAGCATCAGTCCTTCCAATGAATATTCAGGACTGATCGCCTTTAGAATGGACTGGTTGAATCTCCTTGTAGTCCCAGGGACTCTCAAGAATCTTCTCCAACACCACAGTTCAAAAGCATCAATTCTTGAGTGCTCAGCTTTCTTCACAGTCCAACTTTCACATCCAGACATGACTACTGGAAAAACCATAGCTTTGACTAGATGGATTTTGTTGGCAAAGGAATGTCTCTGCTTTTTAATATGCTCTCTGGGTTTCTCATAACTTTTCTTCCAAGGAGCAAGTGGCTTTTAATTTCATGGCTGCAGTCACCATCTGAAGTGACTTTGGAGCCCCAAAAAATAAAGTCTGACACTGTTTCCACTGTTTCCCTGTCTATTTCCCATGAAGTGATGGGACCAGATGCCATGATCTTCATTTTTTGAATGCTGAGTTAAAACTTTCACCTTCATCAAGAGGCTCTTTAGTTCTTCTTCACTTTCTGCCATAAGGGTGGTGTCATCTGCATATCTGATGTTATTGATATTTCTCCAGGCAATCTTGATCCTGCTTGGGCTTCATCCAGCCCAGCGTTTCTCATGATGTACTCTGCATATAAGTTAAGTAAGCAAGGTGACACTATACAGCCTTGACGTTCCTTTCCCAGTTTGGAACCAGTCACTTGTTCCATGTCCAGTTCTAACTGTTGCTTCCTGACCTGCATACAGATTTCTCATGAGGCAGGTAAGATGGTCTGATATTCCCATCTCTTTTAAGAATGTTCCACAGTTTGTTGTGATCCATACAGTCAAAAGCTTTGGCATAGCCAATGAAGCAGAAGTTGATGTTTTTCTGGAACTCTCTTGCTTTTTCTATAATCCAGTGGATGTTGACAATTTGATCGCTGGTTCCTCTGCCTTTCCTAAATCCAGCTTGAATATCTGGAGGTTCTTGGTTCATGTACTGTTGAAGCTTCACTTGGAGAATTTTAAGCATTACTTTACTAGTGTGTGAGATGAGTGCAATTGTGCAGTAGTTTGAGCATTCTTTGGCATTGCCTTTCTTTGGGAAGGAAACTGACTTTTCCAGTCCCGTGGCCACTGCTGAGTTTTCCAAATGTGGTGACATATTGAAGTGCATATTGAAGTGCAGCACTTCAACAGGATCATCTTTTAGGATTTGAAATCGCTCAGCTAGAATTCCATAACCTCCACTAGCTTTGTTCATAGTGATGTTTCCTAAGGCCCACTTGACTTCACATTCCAGGATGTCTGGCTCTAGGTGAGTGAGTGAACCATCATGGTTATCTGGGTCATTAAGATCTTTTTCGTATAGTTCTTCTGTGTATTCTTGCCACCTTTTCTTAATATCATTTACTTCTGTTAAGTCCATACCATTTCTGTCCTTTATTGAGCCCATCTTTGCATGAAATGTTCCCTTGGTATCTCTAATTTTTTTGAAGAGATCTCTAGTCTTTTCCATTCTATTGTTTTCCTCTATTTCTTTGTACGGATCACTGAGGAAGGCTTTCTTATCTCTCCTTGCTATTCTCTGGAACCCTGCATTCATATGGATGTATCCTTCGTTTTCTTCTTTGCCTTTCATTTCTTATCTTTTCTCAGTAAGGCCTCCTCAGACAACCACTTTGGCTTCTTATATTTCTTTTTCTTGACAATGGTTTTGGACATCACCTCCTGTATAATGTTTCGAACCTCTCTCCATAGTTCTTCAGGCACTCTGTCAGATCTAATCTCTTGAATCTATTTCTCACTTCCACTGTATGGTCATGAGGGATTTGATTTAGGTCATACCTGAATGGCCTAGTGTTTTTCCCTACTTTCTTCAATTTGAGCCTGAATTTTGCAATAATGAGCTGATGGTGGGAGCCACAGTCAGTTCTCGGTCTTGTTTTTGCTGACTCTATAGAGCTTCTCCGTCTTCGGCTCCAAAGAATATAATCAGTTTGATTTCGGTGTTGACCATCTGGTGACGTCCATGTGTAGGCTTGTCCCCTGTGTTCATTCTCATTGTTACATAACATTTCACCATAGGAATATACCGGGTTATTTGTTCTGCTGTTGGTAGACATTGAATTGTTTCTAGTTTGGGTTATGTCAAATATGATGCTGCTTGCTTTAAGCATCCTTTTTTTTTTTTTTTTTTTGAAGACACACACACCTTTCTCTGTTAGGTTGCTAAGCCTAAAAGTGACATTTCTGGATTGTGAAGTGTGTGTGTACTTTGTCACTCGGTCGTGTCTCTGCAACCTAGTAAACTGTAACCCGTCAGGCTCTGTTCATGGAATTTTCCAGGCAAGAATACTGGAGCTGGAGCGGGTTGCCATGCCCTCCTCCAGGGGATCTTCCTGATCCAGGGATCAAACCTGCATCTCTTGTGTCTCTTGCATCATCAGGCAGATTCTTTACCACTGAGCCACCTGGGAAGCCCATGAAGTATACGTGCATTCAAATTTAGTAGATACTGCCAAATGGCTTCTCAAGGTCTTCACAACTTGACTTCCCCCCAAGCAGTGTGTAAACACGTTCACTGTGCCACAACCTCACCAATACTCGGCATTCAAAAATCTCTTTAACTTTAGCCTCTCTGGTGAGTGCATGGTAGTATTCCACTTATTTTAATTCGATTGCTCCTGACTACTAATAAAGCTGATTATTTTTATTTTGGATAGTTAGATATCCTTTTATTTGTGAAATGCCTGTCCAGCTTTCTTACACATTTTTATGTTGTGTTAAATATAAACATTATTTTTTGGAAACAATGTTTATATATTTGCACCTTTGTCAGTGTTACAAATCATTGAAGGAGGTCATCAAGTGGACTTGACTGCAGATTGACCCAGGAGCTGAGTCCAGGCTCCTCACTCCCTCCTTCCTGGAATGTCCATTTGACATTCCTACACCAGAGCTATTTCAGCCACAACTAAGTAAGGTACTGTGAGACCACCTGGGTTGAATGCATGACTGAACACAGGGTCAAGGCTCTATGGAAACTCTCAGATTCGGGTGGGTGTGTGGAGGTCTACTCACTTAATACCCCAGCCAAGCTTGTATGTCAGTTTCCTTCCTTACTAAAACTGCCACCTACCGGCCTGGAGTGGTCTGCCTCTTTCTTAGGCCCCTTCATGCCCTGTGTACTGGAACCAGTTTGGGGTTTCACCTGGGAAACTCTCAAGACTGTGAGCCAACATGAATACCTTTTCACACGCTGGTGTTTGGTTTTTCAAGCTACAAACAACTTTGCTCTCTTAATAGTATATTTCTGGGAACAGAGTTCTTAATTTTAAGAGTTCAATTTTTCAGTCTGCTTTTTCATAATTGGTTAAGGAATTTTTACATGCTTAAAGTATTAGAGATATTCTCTTTCTGTCTGCATACACTTCCCATTTAGACTGGTAACATACTTGGAATGGATTTCGTGATATGAGGAAGGCGTTATACAAGCTATCTTACATTTGTTCTTTCAGATTCGTTTTCCATTCTTCGTTCTGTTCTCTGCTCCAGGAGGCTGGCCTGTCACCTGTATGTAATTGTGACTAATTTAGCTGAGTTGTAAGAATTTTCCCTGAAAGTGCTTAGGAGTTAAAGTCCACCCTGATGGGCCTGGTGCTCAATTTGTGGCCCTTATTACCGTCAGCACTCTAAAATGTTCCCTCAGACATACTCCTTTCAGATTTTTGTTGTTGCTTTTCTTTCTTTTTCCTTGCTATTATTGTAAGAGTACCAAACTTGGTCTAGTTATGGTGTATACTTTGCAATGAACAGCTGTTCACCCACAGATGAAATGTAGGGAAATTCTGCATACTCTTCCTACTTCTCTAGAGAACATCTTTCATGAATATTTGATTATGTTTGTTGAGATTCCTTTGTAAATCTTAATGTCAGAGACACCTATTAATTCAATGAGGCATCCCATAATTCAGTAATAATGAGTCAGGCAGGTGTACATTTATTTAAATGTCTTGTGCTGTGTTTGGTCGCTCAGTCATGTCCAACTCTTTGCGCCCCCATGGACTGTATCCCACCAGGCTCTTCTGTTTGTGGGGATTCTCCAGGCAAGAATACTGGACTGGGTTGCCATTCTTCTCCAGGGGATCTTCCCGACCCAGGGATCAAACCCAGGTCTCCCACATTGCAGGCAGATCTTTTACCATCTGAGCCACCATGGAAGTCCATTAGATGTCTTAGGGTGTAATAACTTTGGTAACCTACATTTCCCATGGATTGGTCATGGGTTACATGTTCACTGACTTTTTTGAGGAAGAAAACAAAAATACAAGAAATTATTAAAGTTATTTTCATTTTTATTTATTCTTAGTAGTTAAATTCAGCCTAAGTCCAGTGCTTCCATTTACACACTAAAAGCAAAGCCAGTCTACCACTGAAATCATATGATAAATTTTATTTTTTGGCAATCTCTTTTCTGTTCATTCTTGGGGGAAAGAAATACCTCACTTTTTGTTATTTATATGAATTGAGAAAATCAGTGCTGAATTTATAGAATGGCAACATTCAAAGTGATCCAGAACCATTGACTCTTTGGTAGTGACTATAAATTTCAGAGACACATCTCTCATAGTTCCCTGCTTCACAATCAAAAAATGAGAAATCACCAAGCATGACATGTCAACTATAACCAGTATAGTATGTTCTAGCTACAAATATATGAAACTGTGGCTTGAATGTATGTCAAGAGAATGTTTTAGAATTACCCTTGCTAAATAAGATAAATGATTGCATTAGCATTTCTTTCCAGATGTTCTTTTTAACTCATTTGACACTATCTGCAGATAGAAATAGAACTAGTTTTAATGCTGATCAGTATGAAATACAGAATTCACAGAATAGACAAAATTGTTTGTGTAACATTCAATAATCAGGGTGCCATGAATTTTACCTTAAAATTCACTTATGTAGTAAAAATACGACAGATTCACTTCTGTCGTATCCAGAAAAAAATTATTTTCAGAGGCAACAGTTACCCTTGGTGGAGAAGAACAGTTCTACACAGAAAGAAAATCCAAGAAGTATGCAAAGTGAACACCAGGATACTTGATATATAATTTAATCAGATAGTACATAGACTATGACATAAAACAGCAGTTTCCTAGAATAATTATAGGCTGCAGGACATGAAACCAGTTAGAAAATGGGTTGAGGTCATACTGTTTGACAGTAGACTTATAAATACAAGTACAAACGTAGAATTAGGTAGATCTATGCATTGTCTGCCTTTCCTTGTCATCAGATCAACTTGAACCAGTAGATTGATAAGAATTCAAGCAGTAGAAGTATTGCTGATTCACTATATTCTTGCCCAGTGAAGTGAGACTATTAACCTCATAGAGCCGTGATTAACTATTGATTGATAGTTTGGTATTTTAGATGCTAAAGCACATTTTTTCCAATTGGAAATACAGCTTAGAACCATTTTGTTGGGCAGACTTCAGATTGTCTGAAATAAGAATGCTTAGCTTGTTATGTATCATCCTTCTATTCAATAGTGACACACATCAGAGACTAGGATTTTAGAGACTAATCCTGGTAGATTTCTGAGGGAAGTCTTGTCCAACGACATGTACGGAAGGAAGAATATGTTAGGTTATTTTTTTTTCATTGGGTGTATTGACTGGCCTAAGCATAGACATCCTCCTCTTCAGTCACATGGTTACAAAAACTGTACATTACAAAGAGTATAGAAACAATCTGAAAAGAGTGTGCCACAGATCTTGGATAATTATCTATATGCAGTTAAATTTACAGATACAAAAGAAAAGACAGCCTACATCCTTATGGTGCACAATTATTTTTTAGAGACAATGTATCACTAATGAGTGGTCATGGTCTTCAACCCTAGTTGTCACCAGCAGAGAGAATGAGAGCCAGATCCGTTCGGTATAGCTTCCCTCCATCCGATAAAGCCATTATACTTTTCTTGTATGTTGGAATATTATTAATATCCAGATCCTAAATAGGACATAGACGGTATTATAATCCAGTTAAACGTGGAAGTGAATTAACCACTGTCAAGTAATAAAATATGAGACAGAGCTGCTTGTTATACCAATCCATTAAGAAGAGCTGGATTAAACTCTTATACAAATGTGAATAAAGCACAAGGTAGCTTTTCAAATCTATTTATCACAGTTAAACACTGATTCAGACCAGTATGAAATCAAGTTAAGAACTGAAATCTACTTCTTCTCCTCTATAAAGTTTTAAAGTAGATTCTCCAAAGTAGATGTGTGGTTGCATCTGGATGGATCCATCAAGTTTGCTTAAGAAGGAAATGGCAAGGTAACTAGATTACCTGTTTATTTTTCTCACACAGATCCTTCAGTAAAGCATCCAGTTCATTTTCATCTATGTATCCATTGCCATCCTATGGGAGGGATAATAAAATAATATGTAAGCAACCTCACCCATAAAAAAGGCAAAGGTAGTAAAATGGAAATAATTGAAATCCTCAGAAAATCTGCCTACTGCAAATTTGGCAGATATACTAACCTCGTAGGTCAGACCCTCAAATTTTTAACTGCTCCAAAGTTCCAAAACGGATACGAATTTCCTCTCATTCAGGACCTTACATTTGTAAAATGCTTTGAAATTTTCAAAGTGATTTTACATTTACTATTTCCCTGTATGTTAACAATATCACTACCTCTCATTGAAGTAAGAAATTAATCACAAGTGTTTTGCTGGAGGGAGGACATAGGCGTGGGGAAAGTATATTCCCGGCCGGTAATAGAGGCGGGCCATTATCACCTTATGCAGTGGGAGAGCTGTGCTAGGGCCTCCAGAGGACTGGCCTGGTCCAGGAGGAGAGAAATCAGAAGGAACAAAGCGTGTTAACTACTGACGTCATGCACAACCTTTCCTCACACACGTGATCTCACTATACCCTACGTGGGAGAATCCCTGCAGGATATTTTCATCTAGCTCAACCCTCATTCTACCCTGCAGACTGAGTATTATTATCTCTTGGTTACCAATGAGGAAATTAAGGATCAGAGGAGTTTGGTATCTTATTCACAGTTCACAGGCGATAAATTGTAGCATGGGATTTGAATCAAATTCGTCTAATTTGGGATATAACGTAATTCATTTCCTATGACAAGAATAAATTGGCTGAGTAATTTTAATAGCTCATGTTTCTTTAAATATAACCTTGAGTTTGAGGCTTTTTCCCTTTTTGAGCATATTCCAAATTTTTCTAAAAAATCAAATTACAGATAAGAAACAATTTTTTTTTTACCTGATCGTATAACTCAAAAGCTTTATTGAACTCTTTCCCACACATTTTGACTCCCTAGATGATAGAGAAGAGGGCAAAGATTAAAATGCTACAATTATATTTCATTGTGCTTCCCTTGGCAGATACCCCACATTTTAACCTTTTGAGAAATGTTATGTATGGTAGAGAAAAAGAGAAATACCTGAAATTTAAGAAGAAAATTCTCCTGCACTGGTAGTAATCTTTTAAGAGAAAAACATTATATAACTGCATTAGATTTTTAACAAAGGTCAGCTTATAATGATAATATTTGCATAGTTCCTAAACTCACCTGGCCATCTCAGTTAATTCCAGCTTCCCATCATTATTTGAATCAAACAATTTCAGCTGAAAGACAGAAGGCATTATTTTGTATTGAAAAAAAAAATATTTGTTGCATAGAGAAGGAAATTCAAAATAAAGAAGTTTAGTAATCAATTACCTATATAGGCGGCAAAATTCTAGAAACTAGCATTTATTAAACTTTCAGTGCAAAATTTCAATTCTATGACTTGTCAATGACCAAAGTTTATCACAACAATATAAAATAGAGTAAAAGTGATCTTACGCTAGACTTCTGGAACATCATTGTTTATTTTTCTTGCAAATATGTGTTTGTATGTATCAAGATGTGGGAGATATGGTGTCTGGCACTACATAGCACATCCTGAAACTTTCCAAATAATAATAAGAAAATAAATATTTACTTTGTTTTCCTCTTTTACAGCATCAAAGAGTATAAGCAGAAAATATGAATCAATCTTTACAGAATAAATTTTTGAGTAAGTGATCTTTTGATAGATGAAAATTACCTAACTCCACAAGAAAGGAAACGCTCATGCAGGAAGCCTTGAAGCTAACCTTACAAGGTAGAAGCTTCATAGGTATTGATACATGTATGCATATAATGCCCACACCATGGTTTATTTATTTCATCCTGTGTAGTCTTGGGAACTAGCCAGAACACCATAATATTTCATAGGCTCTTGGCTATAATCTTTTCAAGATCAGTCTTACCATTAGGTCTGTATACTCAGCTAGTTTTGTATCATCAACAGTCTTGTTTGCTTTTTCCAGCAAGTCCTTTAGAAAGTTCTGTTAAGACAAAAAACAGATAAAGTTCATCAATAATAATCTGCTTTCTTTACAGCCTGCCTTGGAATGGAACACCCCAAGAATACAAAGAAAGCCTCTTTTCGAGAATAGGACTGGATGAAAGGAGGACACTAGGAGAGGACCTCTTGGCATCCAGCAGTGACGCTCCCTTGACAGGCATGACATCTTCCTTTTATTGAGACCTGATGGGTCAGACCATGCTATGGTATGCTATGCGTTTATGATTTCAATTTAAAGAGAAGTTAGATTGTGCACCATGTAGGACTCAGAGTAAAAACTTATAAAGCCAGCTAGCCCAATGGATGCATTTCTTCCTAATGGCATCTTCACAGATACTCATGTGATTCTTCTCCAAGAAATAAGAAACACTATGCCTGGGTGCATGCTAAGTCATTTCAGTCATGTCCAACTCTTTGTGACCCTATGGACTGTAACTTGACAGGCTCCTCTGTCCACGGGATTGATTCTCCAGGCAAGAATACTGGAGTGGGTTGCCATGCCCTCCTCCAGGGATTGATCCTGCGTCTCATGTCTCCTGCATTGGCAAGCAGGTTCTTTGCTTATGAGCTACTTGGGAAGCCCAAGAAACAGAATGGATCCCCTATACCTTTCTGAGGTATGTGAGCAATTATTAGTATACAAGGTGGAGATCTACCCTTAATTTCAAGTGCATTTTCTGCCCTTACAATCTGTATTTCCTTATCAGTGTATAGCCAGTGTGAAGCACATTTCACTAGAGGCTGGATTAGCTTTTAGGTTTGATGCAGTCCAAAGCACCTTGGTTAGAATGTTTCACCTGACTGTTCAAACTAAAATAGTTGGCTGCAGGCGTTACCTAATTCTTGAAGGATATGAATCACATCAAAGCAGAAATTAATATGGGAAGGATGAAAAAAAGATGATTATTAATTTGACAGTTGGAGTTTAGGAGTGATTTTAATTTTTTCACCAGAGAAATAAATCAAAGAAAAGCTTTCAAAAGCTTGCCACATAAATGACAATGTAAGTACTTAAGAATACAATAGTTTTTCACTTTGTCTAGTGCTTTTCATTTGCAATTTCTTTATTTGTTCAGAAAATGAATTACTGAAATTATGGAAAACTGAGCTGATATGTTAAGACATTACCGAAGGATTGGGTTTCTTCAGCTTTGATGTCATTTATCTCCTTCCCAAATTTTCTAGTTCTGCTGGGATGATCTAACTTCATTATTTTCAAGGAAGGAGACTTTTTCTTGGTTTCATAAATTTATTTTCACTTCAAACATTCCACTTAAAATTCAAAGTGAAACATGGAAAATTCAAAGTTATCTGTTGGGGATGAATTTTATTTTTGAACCATATGAGGCTTTTGTCAGAGACTAATTGGGTTAAAAATCCTCATCAGAGACTAAAATGGTGGTCACAAAAATAGCCTGGGAGAAACTTCAGGACGCTGAGATTCAAAGTCATGTCTGAGAGCAAGCAATGTTTTACTCCATTATGAAATCTTAAAATTAGCTTTCTTGAAAGATCCATTAAAAAAGAATGCCAACTTATCTTCACAATTCCCCAGAGAGAAGAACTTCTATTTAGAATCTCTTCTGAGAATAAAATTTAGAACAAAGAAGGTCAGTATTGGAAATGAGCTAAAGTTTCATTATAAACTTGAAATGATTTTTAAAAGAATTTTTTTGGTCCAGCAGAATAAAAACACAGTAATTTAACTGTCACCTTGTGGGTTGCTGAATTACAAATTTGTGAAAAATATAGTTTTTGGTGATTTCACGTGAAAAATGTTTGCATTTTTAAGTGTTGTTAGTCCCACATGCTTTAGCAATTTTGTGATTATACATGTGTGCTAAGTAGTTTCAGTCTGTGTGACCCCATGGACTGTAGCCCGCCAAGCTTCTCCGTCCATGGGATTCTCCAGGCAAAAATACTGGAGTGGGTTGCCGTGGCCTCCTCCAGGGGATCTTCCCAATCCAAATATCAAACCCACATCTCTTGAGTCTCCTGCGTTGGCAGGCAGATTCCTTACCACTAGTGCCACCTGGGAAGCCCTCAATTATACAATACGTGTAACTCAAACAATGTTAAACTATGACCAGGAAACCATGTTTGATTTTCATGTCTCCCTACATACATAATAACATAAGAGGTAACTCTTGGTGACTAAAGCTGAAAACTTTTGATGTTGTGGGGGAAAAAATTATTACTATTATTAGATATTCTATGTCCAAAGTCAGGTTCTTTTCCCAAGCAGCTGAGTACTCTTGAAAAATTATCCAATTTCTCTGAATTACAGTTTATTTGTTTGTATAATGGGAATTATAATACCCCCCCTGCAAATTTTCTTTGAGGATTAAATGTAAAAATACATTTTAAGCATCTAGTATTATGCCTGCCACAAAGCAGGTGCTCAATATTTGTTTCTCTTTTAGTTATTCTATATCCTAAAGATAGAGAAAATAGAGTCTTTCAGACTGAGAAGTATTGAGGTCAATTTAGAGAAATGAGAGAATGATGGTTTTGTATTTCTGAAAGGCTAGTAAATTATTGAGTTCATAGATAATATAATTTATATCACCTGTATTTCACAAAATCTTTCAGATGTAACATCTTACTTGAGCCTCACAGCAAATTGAGAGGTAGGTGTTATTACCCTCAAATAAAGGATGAAAAAATGAGGCAGAATGATAAAGAGATTTGTCCAGAGACAAGACTTGATTTCAGATCTCCTTACCTTTTCCTTCCTATCTCCCTCTTCTCCTACCAGCTCCTATGTACATTTCTGAGATATGAATTGCTAAATTCATTTTCAAAGTTACAGTTTTTCAGAAGTTTGATTTTATGAAGATTGTTTTTCTTGTTGTTACTGAGATGCAATAAGCCAGGGGCCTTGGAAGCAAACTAGTTCACAGATTACAGCTGTATGCCCTGTTCCGTATAGCCTTCAGTTCATCGCTTAACTTCTCTTCCCTTTTTTCCTCACTGAGGTAACATTAATCCCGCAGAACTCACATGAAGATTAAATAAGACATGTATAAAGTGCCTGGCATAAAATTGGTGTCCAAGAGTTGTTTCTTTATCTTTAAAGAGACATCTATATAGTTGTTTAACTTATGAAATAAAATGTCAAATTTTAACGAAAATAATCTGACTTATTTGGCTTTGTGTACCATCATATATCTATCTATCATCTATCCATCCCTTATTAACAATTTGTACACACCACAGAAAATGTCAGTTGCTGAACAGAATTTCAAGAAGTACTTGCAGTCTCTTTTTTGATGTGGTACTTTATTAACCATGTGGAAGAGTGGATGAAAATGTGCCATTGCTTAGCGTTAGTTTCTTTTGTGGGAAGTTTTTTTTTTTTTTTTAAACTACAAAACTCATAGTTGTATTTGAAAGGGAAAAATGTGCACATTTTTGTTTGCTTACCTTAAGCTCCTCGGTTTCTATGAAGCCGCTGTGATCAGTATCATATTTTCTCCATGTCTGTAAATAATTTTGGATAAGGAAGACCAAACACGTTAGAAAAGGTCACAGTGTCCCTACTTTCAGATATCCGAAGATATCACTCGGCGGCTGAGGTTTCCCGTACCTTCATGAACTCCTCACAGGATTTCAGCTGCTGGCATCGGAAAAGCAGCAGGAAGTTCTCCTCTGTGGGTAACACGTGAGCCAGCTGGAAAAGATGGACGAAGCTGGTGAAAGGAGCTTGAACGCAAGTCTGTCTCATTTCCTGCTCTTAGTTTTGCTTGACCATAATTTTATTACCCAGAAAACTAGGAGAGGAGCAACATGGCCATCAATTTTCCCTTTCGGACACTTGTCCCTACAAAGTGCCATGGTGTTTTGCAGCGCTTGCTGCCCTCGAGGGCCCGGTTCTCGGGTCAGCGAGGAGGCTGCAGCAGGCATGCCCAGGGAGCTCAAGGAAGCGTGGCTGACACGTCTCATCTCTAGACACACGAGCAGGCTCATCCCGGTGGCTCGGCCCCTGCATCTTTCCCGGGCCACAGATCAGGTCTTTTCCTGTGAGAACCCAGAGGATGATGTGGGGCCATATATTTCATAAAAGAAGAAACTGAGAGATATGAACGTAGCAGAGAGGACACAAGGC
Source organism: Cervus canadensis (assembly GCF_019320065.1). Lineage (NCBI taxonomy): Eukaryota > Metazoa > Chordata > Mammalia > Artiodactyla > Cervidae > Cervus > Cervus canadensis. The sequence continues at coordinate 69,718,155 of NC_057397.1, read as the reverse complement.
CAAAAATGAATTCTGAAGTCGGAGGAGAAAGCTTGTTAGGAGATGCAATGCAGTATAAACTCAGGACAATTGTAAAACAATAGAGAGAGAGAGATGGGAAAGACACTTAACAGTGAACAGGGGGAACTGAATGGTGATAGGGAATGTCAGTTCTCAAATGTTTGGCGTCTGCTAAAAGGACATCTGTTGCTTCAGTCCAGGGCTTAAATTTTATTTGATGATCTCCCTTGAGTGACCCGATGACATTTCTCCTAAGGTCTCATTTTGTAACTTCAGTGCTCCTTTTTTTTTTTTTTTTTTGAGAAGGGAAGGACTCCAGATCCCATTTTACGATGAGTACAATCTATCTATTGTGCGCAGGGCAGGCGGGAGCTGGACTGATGGCCTAATGAAGGTGTGTGCTCTATTCCTGGGCAGCTGCTAATTAGCTGTGGTCCCCAGCAACTCCCTCAGCCGTTTCTGGAACTTAGCATGCTCGTCACTTAAAACGAGGAGTTGAGATAGAAACCAGTGTCTCTTAAATGTTTTGGGTTCAAAATGACTTTGAGAATCTGTTAGAATCACTGCATCTTCACCATTAAAGAATGAACCTACAACACTATATTTCATCTAATTTCCAGAAGTTGGTGAATTCCCTGAAGTACAGGCATGGACCCTCATCTGTGAATTTTAGACTAAAAAACCTGTGGACTAGATTAACCTTTAGGTCAGTATACATGCCAAAAGTCTACCAAATTATATAAGACTCTCACACTTGAAAAAAAAATTGTCCTTTTAGGTCCATTAAAAAATTTAAAATATAAAATACATCATTCTATCTCGTATGCAAGTAACCTCAGCTTCTTTATGCTGTATATGTCCTTTAACTTATCTTGTTTTTAGATATTTGAAATAATATCTCAAATTAGAATCATTCAGGCACTAATAATGGGATGAAAGTAAGTGGCAGAGCCAGATATCTTATTAGGATGTTTGGTATGACTGTCAGAAAACATTTTCTTATTTCCAAATAAAGGTCACTAGTATGGTTATGTGTTAATGCAAGCATTAATTTAGGAAACAGGACATAGCCAGTGCCAACTCTTTCCTTATTGGTATGTAAATTGCCAGATACCACTTTGTAAGCTTTTGGTAGACCTACCCATAGACCACCATTTCAGGAGGGCAAAGACTATTCTTTGTCTGCATCCCCTGAATACTTGGTGTGGTGCTCAGCATGTTAGGTACTTGACATAAATGTTTGGAATTGGTTAATAATTTTACTTCATTAAAAATACCTACTTAACATGATTTGTAGTGAGCATATTTTTTATCTTCATTGTGATTTTCTATATTGCTTGGATTTTCAAAATTACTGTACATTGTTTTGAACAAAATCATAATTTTTCTTAAAAAATCTACTTATCAAAACCCATCAAATAGATAAAAAACAGAAAAACTAAAAGATGGAACTAGCAAGCAAGGACCACTTGTAAAATTAGGGAAATTTTAACCTCTTGTTTCAAAAGTTAAACTTCACATAACTTGCATAAAGTCCAGAGGTCTCTAAGAATGTCAAATATAGAGAAGGTAAAATTGCTCTTCATGTTTAGTATAAATGTATATTTCTTCACCCCTGCTATTTTGGTCCTAGTTGGTTTAATTATAATAGAATAAATATTATATCTAAATGCAACATAGTCAATCTTTTAATTTAATTGAACTGTTAATGTTAAACTCAATACAGTGCCATCATATTTTTTCCTTTATTTTTTATCAGTGCCATCATATTTTATAAACATTAGCAATGAGTCTTAAACACATAAAACACTGTCAAAAGACAAACCAGCCACTAAGAAAGAAGCAAGAAGGATGTGTGGATAAGATGTGGCTGTGTGCTCAGTTGCTAAGTCATGTCTGACTCTCTGAAGCTACATGGACTGTAGCCCACCAGGCTCCTCTGTCCAAGGGATTCTCCAGGCAAGAATACTGGAGGGGGTTGCCATTTCCTTCTCCAGGGGATCTTCCCAACCCAGGGATCGAACCCCAGTCTCCCACATTGCAGGCAGACTCTTTACCGACTGAGCTATGAGGGAAGCCCCTTCACAACAAACAAATAACATAACAAATCATCTTTTTGTGTGTGTCTTTTTTTTGCCACATCATGTGGTTTGTGGGATCTTAGTTCCTGGACCAGGGATTGAACCCAGACCCTTGGCAGTGAAAGCATCTAGTCCTAATCACTGGACCACTAGGGAAAGCATATGAATCAATATTCAAATTTCAGAGCTGGGGGCAGTAACTCTCCAGCTGTTGACTCTACGACCATATCTACAAGGTGACTGAGGTCTTTTATAGAAGCTGTTAAGTAGGGCTGTTGTAGCCTCTATTTTGCTAAGTCACTGTTGTCAACAGTAGTATCCTGTATTACTTGTTCCAAGATTATTGGTGATTTCTTAATTTTCAATCTGCCTGCCTGCTTTTTTATAAACTCTCAAAACTTTATTATGGGTTGGAGAAGAGAGTTAAGAGAAGCAAGGAAATGAATGGAAGGCAGATAACTGTGGCTACTAGGAGAATCTTTCAAAGCTTCATTTACAAAAATGGATTGCTTGTCACTGAGAGTGGGAAGGCAAAAATTTCTCTCTACTTGCCTGTCTTCTCTTTCAGTCTATGTACATCTTGAGGAAAGGGTCTGTGACTTAATTAATGTTTCTTTGCCTGGCGCCTGCAAGAATTTCCATAGATATTGTACTCAACCAACGAATGAAGGCAGTTGACCATCCAGGGTCAGCATAGGCTGCGAGAATTCAAATAGCTTGCTGCTAAGCTGTGGATGGGGGTTGGGGTGGCCACTGTGACTGCCATCAGAGTTCTCTTTAGGTGCTAGGAGTGTTGTTGTGGTCTCAGGTGGCAGGTCTCTTGGGGAGATTACCTGGGCTGACGAGAGCTGTGACCCCAAGATGCACATGGGGATATAAAACCTAGCTCTCACTCAAAACTTGGGACATCTCTGAAGGGTTGTCCCAGCTCAGAGCTCACTGTAAGGTCAGCCAAAGTTGAGACTGTATCACAGCCCAACGTCTCGCTCTGCCCAGCTTTGTTCTTTTATTTCCCTTGGACTGGCACTGATTCCAAGAGCACTTCCTAATAAACTTCCTCATTGCTTCTCTTCAACTCAGATACGGTCCCCAAAGGAACCAACCTGTCCCAGAACAGGGATCTTCACCACCTCTCTTCTATTACTAGCCATAATATGGAGCTCTTGACTATGTTTTGGATTAGGTTGAAATCCCTTGCTGTGGCTCATGTGGCCATGATTCAGAACCTGCAAGGCACTGGACTGCATGCGGGGGAGTCATAGTCACTGACAGTAAGAACTTTACAGGGAAGCAGATAATGAAAAATCTTATTTCAGGCAATTTCAAAGCAAGAGATAACTACAGTGGTAAAGCTACACGCTAGGTGCTGGGAGAGGACATGTGAAGGACAACTTTACAAGAAATATAAATGCCTGAGGTATATCTTTTAAAGCACACACAAGGCATAATTTTTGAAGACAATCTTGGTGCATGTTAGATTCTTTCAACACATATTAGTAAAACATTCACTTTCTTGGTTTGGAAGCCAAAGAAATATTTTTCTAGCCAATGAGAAGTGAGTCCAGGAAATTGGAAAATTTAAAAGGCAAATAATCTTTTCACACAAATTAAAGGCTAGTTGAATTTAATAATTTGAATTTGACAAGTTATAAGAGTGGAGAAAAGGTTGACATTAAGAAAAATGGCATAAATTTTCTAATGAAATATTTTTATTTTTAATAATAATAGCTAGTACATTTGTTGAGTTTTTATAGTGCACCAGGGCTTATCTATTTTTGACATGTGTTATCTGATGTTGATATTCATATGTCATCCATGTTCATTCACAGCCAAGGAAACAGAGGCTCAGAGAAGGTAAATGACCTGCTATCACATAGCCTATAGTTGGAGCCAGATTTGAAATCAGTCTGACTTTTTGATTTTGAGACTCTTGTCCTTTAACTATCACCCTCCATTAAAATCTTCAGTCTTAATAAGCTATTTTTAAAAATCTATCAAGAATGAAGTTCTAAATCAGATTCTATTGTCAGTCATTTCCCCGAACTCCGAGGTAGAAAACTGTGTATGCTTAGTCGCTCAGGTGTGTCCAATTCTTCACAACTCCATGGACTGTAGCCCGCCAGGCTCCTCTGTCCTTGGAATTTTCCAGGCAAGAATCCTAGAGTGGGCTGCCATCTCCTCCTCCAGGGTATACTCCTGACCCAGGGATTGAACCCTCACACTCCTGCAAGCCTCCTGCATTGCAGGTGAATTTTTTCCTGCTGAATCACCAGGGAAGCCTGAGGTAGAAAACTAGCTTACTATTTAAAAAATTACATTTATTATGGTTAAACTTACATGCTTAAATCCCACTATCAAGAAAAGAAGGAAAGTCTAGAAAAATGCCTGCTTCCCTGGGAGGGTTATTACAATTTTACAACTGAAATAGCTTTCAGATCTATTTTTCCGGTGGATGCACTGACCTGGACAAATAGACACAGTAAAACTCGAGAGGATGCTATTTTCTCATACCGTGCCCAAGCGATCAGGTGAAAAGTTTGCAGATTTGACATCCAGCTAAGGGAAACATCTATACTTAATGTGAGCACCAGAGAAGGAATTTCTATTATCTGCTAAATCATTCAGTCTCCCTCTTTGACTATTTTAATCAATCTTCTCTGCAATAGAGCTATTAGTCTGAATAAATTTAGAACATTTTGACTGTCATGGTATTTGTTAAATTATCTCAGAATTTCAGAGTTCCTGTTTTGAGTTTGTATCAACAGTCTCTTTATTATCAAGCTGTATTTGTGTGAATTTGAAAATCTATTTAAAAGACATGAAACTTAAAAGTTCATAAGAAAGCATATTCATACATTACCCTTCTTTTTACATGTTTTTACATGTCTAGGTAGTAAGAGCATATTGTTGGAAAGTGTCAGTCAACTTCTTTAAAACAAAAGTTTGAAAGTTACCCACTATATTTTCTGATCTTTTGAACAACACATTTCAATTAAAGCCAAGTCAATTTGACCTGGAAAGCAGACTACCACATAAATACCATTTGGTTTACTTTGATTAGATTTTGATGAGCCCCTGAATACACCTACTAAGTGGGCAATACATAAGCAAATCTAATCTCTTTTCCCTTTGAACATGAAAGTTATGGTGTACTTGATGTGAGCTGATAGGAATCTGTAAACTATTATAAATTTTGGAAAACCTGTTTTTTTTTTTTATTCCTTCAAAGCTGGCTGAAATTCGTGTATTTATGTTCCATGTTATACATAGGATTTCTTAGCAAGTGAAATGTGTCAGATTGGAAAACAGAAAGGATGAACTTGACTTAACACAACTTACTGGTGACACCAGAGGGCACATTATAAATTCAGGCATTCCCCATTCTCCGTTTCTCCATTTTGTACATGTAATCTGTAGCTTTCAATTCCTTTTTTCCGATGATTTTTCGTAATCTCTCCTTTTTCCTCACCCCTCCTCCTTAACCAGGTTAAGTACGATCAACCTGCCTGTGAACTATAGCAGCAATCTCTTCCCTGTCCCCCACTCTCTCCTCCTCGTTTCTCCCAGTACTGACCCTCCTCACTTCCTTCTGTGTCTTGGCTGATAACTCTGATTAATAAAAAGCATTCTGGAATCAGAGTCAGATCTAGGCCTGTATAAATGTTCTGTTACTCCTTGCCGGTGGGATCTTAGACACATCATTCAACCTTTCTGAGCTTCGATTTCTTTACCCTTAAAGTGAGAAATCTTGGTTAACTTTTCCTCTGGGTCCCATGCAACAATAAGTTCCATGTCCTGGAATAATTAAACTTTCTAATTAAGTCTTATGTGGGTTCCCTTCTCTTCCTTTAAACTCTTTCTGCTTTCACTGATTGACAGTTCTTCCCAAATCATGTTTCAAGTGATTGGGTCAAATAACTGTTCTATACTTTGTGCATCCCCGTTCAACCTGGCTAAATTTAAGCCTTGCCATAAGTAATCAATGAACAGAAGCTTGAAAATATTTTCTTTTGATGCAGAAAATATGTGGATTATTAATTGCAAAAAAAAAAAAAAAAGGCTGAGTGGTTTAGAGGAAAGTGACTGAAATTCTATTTAAGCTACAGCTTTCCTCAACTATAAGTTTATTTTATTTTGTTATGAGGATCAAATGAGATCACATGTTTGAAAACACTCCATAATTGTGTGCATGCTGAGGCCCTTCAGTCATGTCCGACTCTTTGCCCTGGATTATAACCCTCCAGGCTCCTATGTCCAGGGATTCTCCAGGCAAGAGTGCTGGAGTGGGTTCCATAATTGTGTAATGTCATACAAATAAATGAAAATTCTTTCTTACTATTATTGCTATAAAAGTTCCTCAAGTCTTCATTCCAGTCTTCATTAACTTCTTCATTCTCTTTTGTTAACTATCTCTATCTTTCCTCACACAGAAATCCTTTTCTTTCATGTAACAGTTTCTTTCCCAAGCTTCTATGGAAATTCCTTACATCAAATCTCTAGGAAAATGTATCTGGTAGTAACTCCTAGCTTCTCATTCAAATTAGACCTCAAATAATACTTCATGAATGGTTATTCCATATAATATGCAGTAAAATATAGATTCAAAATAGATTTATTCATCTTATCCTTTTAAAAATATAGAATCTATGTGAATAAGATCCATGCTTTTTGTGCTACTGTTGCAACCTAGGGTCACTGAAGAAATTAAAAATAGCTGAGTCCATTAGAGTCCTTAAGGTGACATACATTAAATACAAGATGACAATCTTTCCTGTACTAGAATTATAAAGTATGCCAAACTCTCAAATAGCCACATCTATAATCTCACTGATTTCAGAATTTCTGACTAGTTTTGAATAATTAGATTTATGTCATCTCATTTATGTTCATTTCAATGTTATTTTTTTATCCTTGATGATTCATATCTTGATTAGTTGGCCTCTATGTCAATCTATAAGTCCCATTACTATTAATTTATCTATTTATATAGTAATGAGTTATGCATAGGCAAAGGGAAAAGTGTATACTCCAGGGAAATATTTTAATTACAAAGATAATAATAGTATGTCCTTCTTTAACTCTATTTGTAGTAGCTGTTTAAAAATAAGTACATTTCACTTGACATCACTGGTGTCCTATAACATCAATTTTTGAAAACCAGGTTAGTTCTCTGAATCAAAGGTAAATTATGACTAAGAATACTTCCCAATCTAATACACTAGGAACATTATATAAAGAACATAATTATGTCTATTATTTGATATATTTTAAACTATGACCTTATTAATTTTTCTGGACAAAGTTATCCACTCAATTTCTCTAATGAGTTGCAGAGATAAAGAAAATAGCTGAGACATTAGATTTTATAAAAGTAAAAGTACTATCTCACATATCTGAAGAATGCAAAAGAGTTCATGTATAGTCAAAGTTTTGCTTCCTTGATTCATAGACAAAAAAGTTGTCCTCACTAGGAAAAGATAAGATTTGACACCCAAGTTTCAAAAGAAAACTATACCTACACATCACAAAATATTCACTCACTTTAAGTTCTTGTGTTTTTACATGGCCAACTGGCAATTTAAAATGGAACTTTAGAAAACAAGATGCAATTTTCTGCCATGATATCATCTTTAGGGACTGCAAATAGTTCATTTTATATTCTAACAAAAGTCTGCACTGTTAATAAGAAATACCAGCGAACCATGGTTCTGGGTTAGCGTTTTATTGAACTGAGGCTGGTAACGTAATGGGACGGGTACTCATCCAGAAGTTGGAGACCTGAATCTCTAACTGCATCAGGGCCAGCAGACAATTGCATAGCCAGAGACAGATCATTTGACTTCTTTAGGTCTTAGTTTTGTAATATGTTAAATTTCGGCTTGGATTATGAAAATTCTTAGGTCTGTTTCATTTCTGAGCAGTTTTTGATTTTATATCTCTGAACAAAAGATAGCATGGTATGTAAGTAAAATAAGCCTCTTAGAACAGGTTTTACCTATCATGTTTGAGTTGAAAACAACTCCAAAAAGCTCCCTTATTAAAACTATATGAGAACAATGCATAAGTTCCTTACCTCTACAATTCCTATTTTTCCATCATCTCTTTGTCCATACTGATCCACAAAAGTTTTCATCTCAGGTGATAACTCCTAAAATTATAACAAGCCAGGTAAGAAGAAGGTTTTTTAAAAAAAGCAAACAGTATGCTTGTTATCATGTTAATAACTTTTTACAAAGAAAAACTGGAATTAGAACCGTTTAGAATTATGCATATTGATTAACCTTTTCATGAATATTAGGATATAACTAATGCACCAGTTTTACTGGTTTGAAATGAAAGACATAATTTCTGAATCAGTCATTATGACTTATCTTCTATTATTAGTTTTGAGAATACGTTATCCTTTAATAATGTAGTCAGAATTATTCTGTTCATAGCCTTTAGTGAATTTAAATATAGTGATCCTTGTGAATGTACCTTACCACTACTTGCTTCCGGGAAGATTATTTTATATTGCTGTACTAATTATCCTATAACATATTCCTTATTATAACATGCTTTATCCATGGAAGTTAATATTGTGTTTTCAATTTGGACAAGCAAATGTGAATGTTCAAAAGCAACGCATTTGTAAACAAAGACAGTTTCCAGTGTGGAAGAAGCTGGAAATGCTTTTACAAATTAAAAATCAGAAAAATTTGTGTCAGATTAACAAAAATGACTCGACCAATTTGTACTTTCATTAGAAACAGGCAATACTGATGACCTTAGTTTGGATTACTGACTATATGCTGAAGATCTTTGCCTCCAAGAGTAATTTAGGGAGCAGTTCTCCAGTGTTTCCTTGTTTCCATTTTCTACCGAGAGGATGTTCTTGCTCCCATTTAGTTAGTACAGAAGATATATTGAAGAGGGACGAAGTGAAAGCTTTCATCTCGTTTGACTTATCTTTTTCAATCTATTCTATTGCTTACATAACCTCTTCACATATTGACAGAACAGATAGCTCTGAACAGTAAACTAATGACCTGAACATAGATAGAACTAGTATTCAGGAAGTTGGATTTATACCCTTGGGTCCTCAACATAGCCCATTTAAAATAGCCCTATTGCATTAACAGAAGCCGATGTAAAATAGGTCAGCCTTTATGAATGTCCTATTCTGTGTCCTTGGAAAAGTAAATTAAGGTCTTGGTTTTTATCATAACTAACAAAATGGTGATAGCATCTATCACACACATTTGATCTAGGGATAAATATTTTAATAGAGTGTGAGGACTGTACTGAGGCTGAATATTATTATTACCAGTGTTACAAAATCCTACTTTGGTTAAAGGTAAATATCTTTAATAGAAGGTAACTATCTTTAATAGAAGGTAACAAACAGTAGTTAAGCAGCTTAAAATAGGCTTAAAAAACCCCTTCCAATATGGATTAATTTCAACTTGCCTTTATTACCTTAAACAGTGCAAAACATAATTACAATGATAATGATAATAGGTTAAAGCTTTATAAAAAAATAAATGTAAATTTTAAAAATGCTAGTTCTGAAAGTATATTGAGTTATTATATTTCATTAATGTTATATTCACCCACAGTTAATACTAGTGAAATTTTTGAAATTTCACATTATCAATATGCTAAGCCAAATAATTTTTCCATTAATACAGTAAAACCTGTTATCCTATTGCTAGAAATGCAAAGAAACCTGGTTTATAAGTTCAACCTTTAAGTTCTAAAAAAAAAAAAAGAGAAGAAAAAATAGATAAAAGTTGATTTAATACAGTGAGGCCAGTAGTGAAATATTTGTCTAGTACATGAATGTTTCAATTCATATCTTGATTTAGATTTTAACTATTCAAACCTATATTATAATAATCAAGCTATTAAGCAACTTGATATAATCCTGAACCTGTGCTCAGATTTGGTATTATTGGATTATAATCCAACAATAACATCTTCCAATATTCTAAGATTGGAAACTTAGCAGTAGAAAAAAATAATTAAGATCTAAAATTTAAAAAACTCTAACAAGTCACTGTTTACAAAAAGTATATGTATTAAAATGGGAAGAGGAAAAGAAATATCTGAAAACATGTATAGAGTTTCTAAATGCCTGAATTTCTAAGCTGAAAATAAATATTAAAATTACTTCTAGAAAAATTAAAATATAATCATTTAGCTGCTGGAAACATCTTTAAAGGTTTTAATTAGAAGTTTTATGGTAAGAAAGATTTCCCAACCAGATATTTTAGATATATGTATTTTAACTGTAGAAGAAAATGTTTTGTATTATTAGTCAAAGATACATAGATCTATAGTGATAATATTGCATGAATTTATTTACATGGTAATGTATAAGATGGTATGGAGAGAGTATATAAAACATTTTCAATTTTATTTGACCCCGTCCTATTAACTTTCAAATTTATGTAGTATCAAACCTGGTAAAACAATTCCCAGAGTGTCGTGTGCGTGCTCAGTCGTGTCCGACTCTTTGTGACCCCATGGACTGTAGCCCGCCAGGCTCCTCTGTCCCTGGGGTTCACAGGCAAGAATACTGGAGTGGGTTGCCATTTTCTTCTCCAGGGTAGATTCCTGACCCAGGGTCCCAGAGTGCTCTCTGGTTTTAAATCAATTTGATTTAAATCACTGGATTTTAGCAACTGATAGCTTTTAATGCATTATAAATCATTTTAGTGTCCTCTGGCATTCTTTTGGAGCTTCCCTGATAGCTCAGCTGGTAAAGAATCCGCCTGCAGCAATGCAGAAGACCCCTGTTCAATTCCTGGGTTGGAAGATCCCCTGGAGAAGGGATAGGCTATTCTTGGGCTTCCCTGGTGGATCAGATGGTAAAGAATCTGACTGCAATGTGGGAAACCTGGGTTCATTCCCTGGGTCGGGAAGATCCCCTGGAGGGGGGCATGGCAACCCACTCCAGTATTCTTGCCTGGAGAATCCCATGGACAGAGGAGCCTGGAGGGCTAGGCGTTCTTTTGATATGTTGTACAGAGATGTGTGCCACACAATTTTCAATTTAGATAGAACAAAAGGGTGACTATTAGTGAATTATATGTATAGATATATATATGTATCGCCATACTTCTCAGTCTTGTCCAACTCTTTGTGATCCTGCGGGCCACAACCCGCCAGGTTCCTCTGTCCAAGGGTTTCTCCAGGCAAGAATACTGGAGTGGGTTGCTATCCCCTTCTCCAGGGGATTTTTCTGACCCAGGGATCGAACCCAGGTCTCCTGCATTGCAGGCAGATTCTTTACCATCTGAGCCACCAGGAAAGCCCATATTTATGTATACTATTATGTATATAACTCAGTGCTGGAGGTGGTGATTTGCTAAAAGCTCACACAATTATATTTTCCTCTAAAGATATATCTTTGTATCTTCATATATATTTGTTTATATATAATGTAAAATCTCTATGCTGACAATATCATTTCTTAACAGGCTAATTTATGCCTAAAGGAAGTTATTCATAATTAGTAAAATTTAACTGATAGCTTAAATTACAAATATAGCTTATTTTCAAAATGCCACTAATTGCTTCCCATTAGAGAATCACTTTGCATGTTTAAAATGTGTGAAGTTCTTAAAATTACTTTTTACATCTCTAACTTTTGACTTTCTTCCTTACAACAGAAATGAATCCCCTTTTTGCTAAATTTCTTGCTCATTATTATGTTGCAAAGTTGTACAAATTAACCCCCAGTGAGGAAGGACATTTTCTCCTCACTCCAACCACATCAACATTACAATAATAATTGGCAATAGAATAAGAGATCCATAATCTGCAGATTGGTTTCCTGACCTCCAAGGGGCAGAAATGTATTTCTACTCCTTCACTTTTCAGGCTATTAAAGAGAGGTTAAAAATTACCTAACTGAACTCAATAGAAGAGGTGGTGATCTGCTAACAGGTCTCACCCACACTTTCCTTTTAAGTACGATTAAAATACAAGTATACAATCTTTTAAAAGCTCTGATTTCATATTGCAGGGCTTTTTCCCTTTAAGGAATTTCTCTCTCTCTCCTTTGTCTCTGCGTCTCCCCCTCCTTCTCCCTCTCTTTCTCCCTACACAATTTCAAAAGGCACTCTTTCTCCCCTTTTCAGTAAATAAATGTTTACGTTCCCGGAAACCATTTGATTTCGCTAGTTCTTTACGAGAATGCTAGAATATTTATTCAAGGGCAAAGGTCTCTTTCCTCCCTTGCAAACTTCAACCTACCAAACCAGCCTTCTTCCGCGCCTGCTGGAGCTCCTGAATCAGGTTCTGAAGCTCCTTTCCTTCCAGGTAACCACTTCCTGTAAAGACAAAGAAGCCCCCAGCTGTCAGACATTGCACTCTAAGTTTCTTCCCCGTTCAGTTTCCACAACAGCTGTTTTCCGGCCACCGGAGAGGTCCTATCTTGGCCTCAATGTTGATTAACCCGCAAAAGATACACGACAGGGCAGCGGTCCCCTCCGGGGAGAGACCCACTAAGGGCAAAGGAGGATGGTTGGGGTGATGAGTGTAGCCGTAGAAACTTTTCAGGGTAGGGTCTCTCGCTCTCGCTACCCTCCACCCCAGCCCCCCACCTTCTATTAGTATCATCCTTGGAGAAAGAAAGAAAAAGACTTTCAAGGTTTTGGGATAACATAGAAACATCACATAAACTTTAAAGTTCATGGTTGGCAGCCAACTGGAGAGAGATTAGGGAGATGGGGGAAGAAGCAAAGAAAAGAAATGAAGGATAATCGGATCAGGAGGCTCAAGGAAAGGAAAAGGGTGGGACAAGGTTCTTCGAACAGTTAAAAAGATAAAAGAGAATCACCGTCAGCGTCGAAATGAAGCCAGATCTCAAAAAACTGTGAGGCTGTGATCAGAGATGACTGCAAGTGGGATTCTGCCATCGTAGAGCGGAGTGGGTGGTCTGCGTGGAGTATGTGTGTGTCCGCGCTGGAGTGGGGTGAGAGCCTCAGGGTATAGGTGCGTGTGTGTCTGTGCACGTGCGCGAGCGTGAACGTGTGTGTGTGTGTGTGTAGGAAGAAATCCCGGGCTGCAGGAGAAGGGAACGCAGGCCGCCGGCGCCGCCAGTCGCTGTCCTCGGTGCTGCTCGGCTCAAGCGTCCCCGGGAGTCCTCTCTGCGCCCCGGCTCCCGCTCTCCGTATTTATCCCGCAGTCGGGCCGGGCCACGCCTGCCCCGGCCTCCCATCCCTCAATCCCGCCTCTTGCACGCAGCAACCTTCCACCCCTCCCTTCCCGCCTCCTCCTCTCCTCCCAGGAAAGCGAGCTGGAGCACTGGTTGTGAAGTGCAGAAAGCAGCAGGTGGTGGGAAATCCTTAGCTTAGAGACGGGTTGCTGAAAACACTCATTTCCCTCCACATTCTCAGGACCGAAAGGGATCTTATTCCTGAAGAGTATAGTGAAATATCGTGTGTGAAGAGGTTTTGACTTGCAGATGGAAGAGGAAAGCTAATGAAGCGTAGAACCACATAAAGGATGCTTATATTGTGTCTGTGCCTCTGTGTATGTGTGATTTCTCCAAGACATTTCGGTATTTGTTTGAACAAAGTCAGGTGAAAATTTAGCAAATATTAGATTAATTTGATGAACATATGCAATGAATCTATTGGTATCAATAGCTACTCTATTTTGTGCTTGTTGAGGACCATCACATGAGTATTTGTTAAGATTGTTTATATAAACAAGCCTTGCCAATACGAGAAAGCAGGATGATGTTTTTTTTTTAACTTGAAGCAGAATTATAATTGAAAAGTGACAGAATTTAAACTATAAAATCACAAAATGTAAGGAGAAGGAAATGATCTTTAGAGATACTGTGGTTTACTTCCTTTGGGTGTAGAAAGAATTAGCAAATTAAAGAAAGAGAAACCATACTGAGGTGAGCTAATGAGGCAAGGCCCTGCTCAGTGGCTGGAACACACGTATCTCTCCTTTTTGCTATGCCAAGCAAGTTCTGTTAAAGAGATTTTCAGAAGTTTTTGGAAGTTACCATGAGAATTGGGGAAAGAAAAATCTAACTGAACATGTTATGTATTTTAATATAATAAATGATCATTTATTATTTACTTACAGACTGTATGCAGGTCAAAAGCAACCGTTAGAACTGGACATGGGACAAGAGACTGGTTCCAAATTGGGAAAGGAGTACATCAAGACTGTATATTGTCACCCTGCTTATTTAACTTATATGCAGAGTACATCATGAGAAATGCTGGGCTGGATGATTCACAAGCTGGAATCAAGATTGCTGGGAGAAATATCAATAACCTCAGATATGCAGATGACACCACCCTTATGGCAGAAAGTGAAGAAGAACTAAAGAGCCTCTTGATAAAAGTGAAAGAGGACAGTGAAAAACCTGGCTTAAAATTCAACATTCAGAAAACTACGATCATGGCATCTGGTCCCATCACTTCATGACGAATAGATGGGAAACAATGGAAACAGTGACAGACTTTATTTTTGGGAGGTCCAAAACCACTGCAGATAGTGACTGCAGCCATGAAATTAAAAAACACTTGCTCCTTGGAAGAAAAGTTATGACTAACCTAGACAGCTTATTAAAAAGCAGAGACATTACTTTGCCAAAAAAGGTCTGTCTAGTCAAAGCTATGGTTTTTCCAGCAGTCATGTATGGATGTGAGAGTTGGACTATAAAGAAAGCTGAGCACTGAAGAATTGATGCTTTTGAACTGTGGTGTTGGAGAAGACTCTTGACAGTCCCTTGGACAGCAAGGAGATCCAACCAGTCCATCCTAAAGGAAATCAGTCCTGGGTGTTCATTGGAAGGACTGATACGGAAGCTGAAACTCTGATACTTTGGCCACCTGATGAGAATAACTGACTCTTTTGAAAAGACCCTGACGCTGGGAAAGATTGAAGGTGGGAGGAGAAGGGGATGACAGAGGGTGAGATGGTTGGATGGCGTCACCGACTTAATGGACATGAGTTTGGGTGAACTCTGGGAGTTGGTGATGGACAGGGAAGCCTGGCGTGCTGTAGTCCATGGGGTTGCAAAGAGACAGACACAGCTGAGCGACTGAACTGAACTGAACTGAAAGACTTCTAAAGTATTTGGTTTTGAATATTTTAAAAACTGAGGTCCACTGAAGATGTATCTTAAGTGTCTGATTCAGTTCAGTTCAGTTCAGTTCAGTCACTCAGTCATGTCCGACTCTTTGCAACCCCATGGACCATACAGTCCATGGAATTCTCCAGGCCACAATACTGGAGTGGGTAGCCTTTCCCTTCTCCAGGGGATCTTCCCAACCCAGGGGTAGAACCGAGGTCTCCTGCATTGCAGGTGGAGTCTTTACCAGCTGACCCACAAGGGAAGTCCAAGAATACTGGTGTGGGTAGCCTATCCCTTCTCCAACAGATCTGCCCAACTGAGGAATCAAACCAGGGTTTCCTGCATTGCAGGCAGATTCTTTACCAGCTGAGCTATCAGGGAAGCCCAAATAACTGTATTCTTGGAATAAGTAGGCATTCATTAAATGTTCATTTGTTTATACTTTTATGTATCCAGTGAACATTTAATAGTACTTACGTCAAGCACTCTTCTAGACACTGGAAAATGATGAAATAAAAGACACGATGCCTGCCTTATTGAAGCTTACATTTATGGGGATACAGTCACACGCCCACAC
This sequence comes from Cervus canadensis, assembly GCF_019320065.1. Taxonomy (NCBI): domain Eukaryota; kingdom Metazoa; phylum Chordata; class Mammalia; order Artiodactyla; family Cervidae; genus Cervus; species Cervus canadensis. The sequence goes on along the minus strand of NC_057397.1, from coordinate 69,702,404 downwards.
ACATGATATATTAGATATATTGAAATTATTCACAAGATACTATGTATGCATAAACTTCCTGATTTGCTTTCATGAGAGTTGAAGCTTAAATTATGTAACTTTTCTTAGATAATAGGCACAGAGAAAACTTTGTTCCATGGTGGGCACTTTGATTGTAAGGAGAAATGGTCATGGGAATGAAAGACCAATAGCTTGGGCAAATTCATAATTTCTGGAAGACTAATCCTAAATCTAGTTTGCCACTATATTAGCAACAGGTACTTTATAAGAAAAAATATAGTATGTGAATTTGGAAACAAATGCTGGAAGATAAACTTCAAAGAGAAAGTGAAAAAGAATTGACTATAGAATGGTCTGAGGAAGAACTTTGACTGTTTCTAGTCCTAACAGCTAAGAATGTCTAGACTTTGGGTACAGTTCAGAGAGAAGGGAAAAAAATGCTGGGGAAAACAATGAAGGAACATGAACAAACCAATTAAAAGACAACTAACATTTCTATTACTTTTGGTAGTTACAGCTGAACACTCCTCCTGAACACTGAACAGTTTCTCCTGAACAAGGACTCCTTCCCCGCTTCCCCTGCTCAACACACAGCGGTATAAGTTCCTAATTAGTTCCATCACAACTTTTTTGAAGTATCATTTTAAGTTTTGAAAATATTGCATGGTAACAATTTTTTTTTTTAAAAAAGATGTATGTGAAAAAGCTGTCTCTTATCCATTTCACTTTGTTGAAGCTAAGAAGACTTCAGAATTTCCATGCAGCATTGTTTAGGTGTAGTGATTTGATTAGGTTCAGAAATTACAGAGCAAACGGACTGATTTTCTTCAAGTCACACAGATTTGAGGAAGGCAATGGCACCCCACCCCAGTACTCCTGCCTGGAAAATCCCATGGACGGAGGAGCCTGGTGGGCTGCAGTCCGTGGGGTCGCTAAGAGTCGGACACAACCGAGCAACTTCCCTTTCACTTTTCACTTTCATGCATTGGAGAAGGAAATGGCAACCCACTCCAGTGTTCTTGCCTGGACAATCCCAGGGACGGGGGAGCCTGGTAGGCTGCAGTCCATGGGGTCGCTAAGAGTCGGACATGACTGAGCGACTTCACTTTCACTTTTCACTTTCATGCACTGGAGAAGGAAATGGCAACCCACTCTGGTGTTCTTGCCTGGAGAAACCCAGGGACGGGGGAGCCTGGTGGGCTGTCGTCTATGGGGTCACACAGAGTCGGACAGGACTGAAGCGACTTAGCAGCAGCAGAAAGGAACAGGTGACTTTTCTTGGAGCTGTGTGCAAATGGCAGGAACACTCTTTTTAGTTCTTTTTCTTTTTATTTTTTTTTTTTTTAATTTTTAATTCTTGACTGCGCTGGGTCTTCATTGCTTCACAGGATGCCCTCCCATTGCTGTGCTTGGGGTTCTGTTGTGGAGGCTTCTCTGTTGAAGAGCATGGGCTCCAGGGCGCTGGGCTTCAGTAGTTGCGGCCTCAGTAGCTGCGGCTCTGCAGTCGTGGTGCACAGGCTTAGCTGCTCCGAGGCACGTGGCATCTTCCTGAGTCAGGGTTGGAACCCGTGTCTCCTGCACTGGCAGGCAGATTATTACCACTGAACTAACGGGAAGCACTTTCCTTCTTTTTATGTATCTGTAGAGTGGCTTTTGAGGAAGTAATGTAGATTATGGAGCTCTAAAGCTCCCTTTTAAATCACCTCTTAATACTGCCACTACCTTGGGCAATCAATATTAAAAGCTCCATGCTTTTATAAATACACAAATATGCACATATGGTTTTTATTTAAAAATTGATTTCACAGAAAAGAGACTATATTCTTCATACTACTCCATAACTTTTTATTATTAAATCAAAGGATTCCTCCAGTATTAAGATCATAACCTAATTTTTTATAGTCAAATAATATTTTTTGATTAACTATAATTATAGACATTCGATTTATTTCTAGTTTTTTCTCCTTTTTTCTTTTCTTTTGCAGCATCAAACAATGCTATAACAATGCAACATATACCTTTATCCATTTATCTTAGGTACATGTATTTTTTTGTTGTTGTTTTGTTTGTATTTTGACCCTTAGCTTGCAGGTGGCTCAAATGGTAAAAAAAAAATCTGCCTGCAGTGTGGGATACCTGGGTTCAATTCTTGGGTCAGGAAGATCCCCTGGAGAAGGGAATGGCTACCCATTCCAGTATTCTTGCCTAGAGAATTCCATGGACAGAGGAGCCTGGCTGGCTACAGTCCATGGGGTCACAAAGAGTTGGACACCACTGAGCAACTGACATTTTTCACTTTGTGGGATCTTAGTTTCTCAACCAGGGTACCAGGGATTGAATTCGGCTCACCACAGTGAAAGCTCCAAGGCCTAACCACTGGACTGCCAGAGAATTTCCAATACATGTATTTTTTATTAGAGCAGGATAGAGTCCCAAAAAATAGTACTGCTATTTCAGAAGTGTGCATACTTTAAATTTTAATACGTATTTCCAGATTATTTTTCTCAACTTGTGGCAACTCATACTTAGCCTCATTAGCTATGAATGCATTGCCTTTAAATTTTGTGCTAATCTAATCGTAAAACTAGGTTATTAGTCTTCCCTTAATTTGCATTCACTACTCTTAAATTTTACCTTTTCATTTTCTAAGGTGATATTTAAAAAAAATAATATATATGTATTTAATGGGTTTCCCTGGTGGCTCAGACAATAAAGCATCTGCCTGCAATGCAGCAGACTGGGGTTCAATCCCTGGGTTGGGAAGATCCCCTGGAGAAGGAAATGGCAACCCACTCCAGGACTCTTGCCTGGAAGATTCCATGGACTGAAGAGCCTGGTAGGCTACAGTCCATGGGGTTGTAAAGAGTCAGACATGACTGAGTGACTTCATGTATATATATATTTAATGGAAGAAATATCATTCAATAGAAAATATTTTTCCTTGAAACTATTATTGGTCTATTGTCTCAGACTGTTACCTCACTGTACATACAGTGTCTTTTTTCAGACTATTTTCAGCCATTTCCAGATTAAATTCTACTTTATGGTACCAGCAAAAAAATGTATAGTTTATATAGATTTTAAGTAAATTTAGAAATAATTCTTACCACTGTCTTCAAATACTTTGATTCCTTAATTAAGGTAAGAAGGATGTTCTTAAGTTCATGGGAATCCTTTCATTTCCAGGATTCTTAAATAACTAAAAAGCTTTCAGTAATGAGAAAGATTTTTCCATAAGATAGGAGTTTCTAGAAACAGCACTGCAAACAAAGCGTTTTTATGACTAGCTTTATAGGCCTTATTACCCACCATTAAGGTGAATGGGTTCATGATCCCATATTGTCATAACAACAGAAGCAATTTGTTTGCAAAAAGAAAATGCCTGGGGTAATTAAAATGCATTTCCCAGTTCATGGTACTGAATTACCATATCTCCATTCACATTCAGGCTACAGTGGCTCCGATTCATTATGCAAATAGGAAGACTCTGAACTTCCCACTTTTAATGAAAGCTTGCATGCTTGCTAAGTTGCTTCAGTAGTGTCCATCTCTTTGAGATCCTATGGAGTATAGCCCACCAGGTTCCCCTGTCCATGAGATTCTCCAGGCAAAAATGCTATAGTGGGTTGCCATTCCCTTCTCCAGGGGTTCTTCCCAACCCAGGGATCAAACTCATGTCTCTTATGTTTCCTGCATTGCCAGGCAGATTCTTTTCCACTAGCGCCACTACTGGATATAGCTGGCACAATTTCCCCCACAAGAACACCCATTTACTTGCTCAAAAATATTTACTGATCACTATTATTCAGGGGGCTATGATGGTGAAAAAGACAGTCTCTGTCCTCATGGGGTTACAGTTTAGCAGGAAAGAATGTAGAAGTCCAGTGGCAGGCTGTGAGAACTGGGCATTTTGATTTTATAACTTCTGTGACCCTTCCCAACTCTTCAATTCTGTAATTTTGTGACTCTGCTTGGTCTGGTGTTTTTGTGATAGATAGTATACATTGCTAAATAGACATCTAGTGTACGAGTACAGACTGTGGCCTTGAGCAAATGTGATTTTCTTGGTGACTATCTGACCTACTTCAGATAATTCTGAAGTCCTTGACCTCACTAAACGCACCATCTAACCTCCTGAGTTACAAACACCTGTAAATGCTGCAACAAATAATTTGCATTAACTGTGATTTCATTTTTTTAAAGACATAGAGTCCCTTTATTAGGTAGGTAGAATAGAGAAAGGAGTCCAAAATGGCAGTAGCTAAAAGACAAAGAAAGGGAAAAGCCCACAAAAAGGGAATAAAGGATAAATCTGAGGACCAAAGCAAGCACCTCAGGTGAAACAAACATGCCCCCTTCCTGGCTAGCCCCAATTTGCATAGGGCAGGCTCAGAGTAGGGGGGTTGGGGGGCAGAGACAAATGTATAAAAAGAAGGACGCAAGATTGGTTGAGGCATCTCCTTTGGGGTTGGCCTCCCGTCATGCCTTGAGGGTGTACTGTCCTCTGTTTACCAAATAAAACTCTGAGCTGTAACCAAGATGTAACACTGGTCCACCATTTCAAATCTTTGTTGCAGAGAGACAGAACCGAGGAAATTACACACTCTCCCAACATAGCTGGTGCTGTGACTCAGATCTAACTTGGCCGAAGCTACCTCAGCTTGGCCCTCTGAAGCTGCCTCAGCTTGGCCCCAGCGAGGCAGAGGCCAAGCACAGCAGAAGCCCAACTCAGTGAAAGCTGTCAAGGTGGAAGCTGAATGCGACAGAAACGCAGTGCATGGAAGTGACAAGAAGCCCAGTGCTGGAAACCGGCACAGCAAAAACAAATGAGACAGAAAGCTTACATGGCTCAGTCTCAGAATCCAGAAAACTTCCATTTAAGGTGGGGGGTCCTCGCCCCTATGGCTGAAAGGACATATGACCAACAAAATGTTAATTCCTTTACAATCTCTCTTTTCTTGTTTCCTTGAACACCCTTCAAGCAGGCATGTTGTGGGTGAGGGGCCTGGTGCCATTCTCTGAATTCTGAGACATTTCCTTTCTCTAATTAGCAGACTGCTAGTAGCCATAAGCATCTGGCTAAAGGCTAGCAGGGGGGTACTCTTTCTGCCCCCTTCTAATGTCTATGTCAGAAGCTTTCTCTATCTCTTCTATACTTTAATAAAATTTTATTACACAAAAGCTCTGAGCGATCAAGCCTCACCACTGGCCCCAGATTGAATTCTTCTTCTCCGAAGGCCAAGAATCCCAGCATCTTTCATGGCTCAGCAACAACCTTCCAGGGAATTGAACCCACGTGGCTGGGACTCAAACCCAGCCAAAGCCCTTGGTCCCCAGTTTCAGGATCTAGTGAAACTTGGGTTCTTGTTGTTTCATTGCCAAGAGAACTCAGTGAGAGACAAAGTGACAGTTAAGAAGTGGATTTATTCAGATTCAGAGAGACGCACTCCACAGAGTGTGGGCTATTGCAGAGGGTGAGTGCAGCGGCTATGAAATGAGGCATGGTTAGTATTTATGGGCTGGGTAATTTCATATGCTAATGAGTGGGAGGATCATTCCAACTATTTTGGGGAAGGGGTAGAAATTTCTTGAAATTAGGCCACTGACCACTCCTTGGTCTTTCAACAGTGCTTTGAAACTGTCACGGAGCCTCTGGGTATGTCATTTAGCTTGCTGATCACAGATCAAGACCTAGGCAAAGTTGACTTGTCTGCCGTCTTCAACACATTTGATTCTAATTGGTTTGTGTTGTGCCTTTGGGCTATGTCATTCTTTCAAAACTTGTGCCCTGCCCCTTTCCCTCCTGTTACACCACTAACCACTGTGTCCCAGTAGCTGTTGTCCAAGTGGGTGTGGGTTCTATCCTTAATCTCCCTTGTGCCAAGGATCAGGCCAATGAAAACTGTGGGCACAGGTCAGGCATTTATGAAGGGGATTCCTCAGCACGTTCTTCCCGTTGCTTTTCCTCCTGTCCTTCAGCTCCTCCCTCCATCTATGCCTTTGTTTGCAAAGTATTGAGTAGGTCATCAGCTTTCTATTTCTAGAAAGGATGCTCTTTTTGCAAGCCCTGTCTGGGCAAACAATGTTGCCTCTGCAATTTTCTGGTGGGAAAACTAGAAAATGTCTTGCCCTAGGGAAGGAAATACTGTATAATTTCCAATCCTCTAGAGATTCAGGCCTTCATCTTCTATGTTTCCTACAACATATGTGACAACAGCACCTCTCAGTTGACCCACTAGGGTGGGTGCCAGGCGCACAGTGCCTGCTAGAGGTCCTGCTAAAGTTGGTGGCAAACTTTCAAGGGTGATTGGGCTTCCAGGTACGATGTTTGCCACTTTGGGGGTTAGCCCTGCAGACCATCTGAGCTCAAACCCTTATCATCCTTCTTCTAAAGCTACAAACATATCCCCTGGGTCAAATCTCCACTCCACTTTATGGAACATCTGGTCTGTTGTCTTATCGTTTTGTCCCTAAGCCACTTTGCCTCAACTCCTACAACCACGAGCCTACCCCCTCTGTAGGCAACATTATTCCACTCAGCCCATTATTTAAATATTCTTATCAGGACCAGATAACCGATTCCTTTATCATTACTTCTGTTATTACCTAGGATGGGTCTGTAACAATGAAATGTTCACCCCTGGAGGCACCCTATAATGCTCTTACAGAGGACTAGGGAAGGAAATCAGCGACTTAACATTCCCTCAGAGCAATAAGAGGATTAGGCTTGTGGCTATTTTACCAGGTTTACGGTTTCAGGGCATAGGCTTGGATTGGTTTACATCATGGTATCTATTTCCTTCCGGTGTGGGCAAACCAGCAATGAGTTATGATTACAACCCCTTAATCCTACCCAGCACTAGTCATGCTGGAGACCTTGGGGACACCCAACTCCAGCCTGGGGATTCCTGGAGGTTGACTTGCCTCGACCCGTCCAGGGATCTGGTCCTTGGGAGGCTGACATGCCTCAGCCTGCTTGGGGATCTGCCAGTCCAGGGATCCTAGGAGGTCAACATGCCTCAACCTGCCCAAGAACCCAATTCCGGGGAGGTAACCAGCCTCGACCTGCCTGGGGATTCAATCTCCAGGAGGTTGACCTGCCTCAACCTGCCTGGAGATCTGCACCCTGACCTAGGGACACCTGGCTCTCAGGTTGCAGTAGTACTGGGTAGGATAAGCTTCAGAGAGACTCACCCCTAAGGAAGTCCACCCAGGGAAATAGGAGGAAGCCTATTAGTTGTGGTGCTGTGCCCAGTCTCAGCAGTAACTCAGGAGTCCAACGAAAATCCCATTGCCTTTCTCAAAAGGCTAAAAGAGGCCCTCCAAAAGTTTACCAATCTGGACTTAGACTCTTACAAGAGACAGGTGATTTTAAAGGACTAATTCCTGTCCCAGTGTACATCAGACATAATGATAAAGTTACAATAGCTACAGCAGCAGGACCCTGCTGCCTCTAGATGAGATGGTCCAGACAGCCACCAATACCTTTTATAATAGAGAACAGGAGAGGGAGGCCAAGGCCCAGGAGAGGGAGAGAAGGAAAGAGATAAGGCATGCCAAGATTCTGGCCGCCCTCCAGGGAATCCCTATGGCAAACCCCGAGTCCTTGAAGGACAGGGCCCAAGACAAATGCCTAATCTGTAGACAGAAGGGACATTGCACCAAAGAGTGTCCAAATCATGGGAAGTCTAAAATGGCTTATTACAAAGGTCATCATTTGGGACATGGGCGGCTCTCTGTCCTCAGGACCCAAGAGCCTCAAGCTCAAGTGCCAAGCCCTCCCTCATGATGGTTCAACAGGACTGAAGCGGCCCACTCCATCCAGTCCACCTGTCACAGATAACCATCACGGGGCTGGGAACAAGGGTGCAATTGGATGTGGCAGGGAGGTCTGAGAATCTCATGGTTGACCCAGGGGCTACCTATTCTGTCCTGAACTCCTACTCCAGAAACTTCTCCCCTCAGACCTGTAGCATTTGGGGTGCTACAGGAAAAGCAATTATAAAAAGTGCATCTGAACACTTTTTTGTTGCTGGGATGGACAGATATTTTCCCACCAGTTTCTGGTGGTCCCTGAGTGTCCTACTCCCTTATGGGAAAGAGATATACTCACTAAGCTGGGGACCACCCTTGTGATGGGAAGCTTCTCAGCCCCTAGAGCCCTACAGCTCCTGGTTACTACTGAAAAACCCATTATGGCCTCTCCAATAGGGAGGGACCAAAACCTATGGGAGGCTCCAGGAGAAAAACACCAACAAATGACTTGGACAGTATTACCTGAGGGATTCATAGATAGCCCCCACCTGTTTGGACAGGCTCTTAGTCAGGATCTTCTAGATCTGGACCTGGGACCTAATGGGAAAATATTGCAATATATAAATGACCTACTAATCTGCTCTCCAGATGAGAAAAATGCTCATCAACATGCAATTCAGGTTCTAAACTTTTTGGCTGAGAGGGGATATAAAGTCTCCTGGCTAAGAAACAGATGGTCCAATCAAAGGTCACTTACCTGAGAGTTCAGATTACACACAGGTCCAGGAGGCTGTCCTCCGGCCGAGTACAAGGAATCCTCCAGTTGCCCTCCCTCATAGCTTGAAAATAATTGCAAGTATTCCCGGTGCTAACCAGGTATTATAGAATCTGGATATCCAACCATGGCCTAATCGTCCAACCTTTATATGAACGCTTAAAGGGACAAGATGATTCCTCAAAAGGAGGCAGAGTCTACACTAAAACATGCCTTAATCCAGGCACCCGCCTTGATGTTGCCAGACCCAGTGAAAGCAATCCATCTATATGTCCACGAAAAAGAAAGAATAGCCTTGGGAATGTCAACTCAAAGGTTGGGACATGAGCCCCAACCAGTAGCTCCCTTATCCAAGAGGTTCGACTCAACCGCCCAAGGCTGGCCTCCCTGCCTTTGAAAACTTGCAGCTATTGTAGACCTGGTAGAAGATGCTTTAAAACTTTCTCTTGGAGGTAAACTAACTATTTTTACTAGCCACCAAGTGAAGCAGTTCCTGAACAGGAGAGACCATTTTAAATGTCTGATCAAAGGATCCTCAGATATCAAGTAGCGCTGATGGAAAATCCAGGCCTCACTACACCCCCTTGTGAGGTGCTTAACCCAGCCACCCTCCTGCCTACCCCTGAAGGCTCTCTCCCCTTTCACTCTTGCCTAGAGACCTTGGACTCCTGGACAAAACCCTGAGAGGGATTGTCAGAAGATCCTCTGACCAATCCTGAGGAAATCTGGTTCACTGACGGAAGCAGCTTTGTCTCGGATGGAAAAAGGAGAGGAGGATATGCAGTCATCTCCAATTTTGAGGCCATAGAGG